>NC_025996.2:33280690-33308133 GCF_000442705.2 Elaeis guineensis
GAGCAAGCCCTAAAGAATATGCAAGGCCAAAATAAATCATTACAATCTTAACATCCATAACAATTAATTCAACAATAATTCGTAAAACCTTGCATAATTACAAATTAATTTTCTTCAATCTTCTGATCAGGTACTATGACACTCTATTTATCCATCTGCTCACCCATAAATCTAAGCCATAGCCAATCATGAACGTCCTGTAACTCTGAGAAGAAAAAGAAAGATGAAGGGGTGTGAGCTTTACAGCCCAGTAAGAATTCCCATATCACACTGATATAGTACTATAGTCTGAAAATAAGGATAAGCAGTAAAATATAAAATCTCATATTCAATGTCCAGAATAATGCAAATATTCATAAATTTTCTGTCTTGTCAAAATAGATGCATCATCATATATTAACAGGTGAAACACTTTGTTCAACAATTGTTTCATGTCTTATCTTTCATTCTCCTTTCATAATCACATAATGTTTAACATTTTCTTTCTGGCTCTGGACTATCCAAATCTATACCTCAGTCATCATCCGGATCGAATCCACTTAAAAATCTTTCAAGACTGTCCCAGGATGAGCTCCTGGCCGACTGTCCCACGTACGGAAGCCCGTGAGAGGCTGTCCCAGGCATAAGCTCCGAGGGCTGTCCCAGGCATGAGCTCCTGGCCGGCTGATCCACTTGTAAGCCAGTGGGGCTGTCCCAAGCATAAGCTCCTGGCGGGCTGTCCCAGACATAAGCTCCTGGCCAGCTGTTCCACATGACAAGGCTAGTCCATACCATATATCTTTTTCTTTTATTTAATCATTATGTGTTGATTTCATCAAATCATTCTATCTTGCATTATGATCAATTTAGATATGTCATATCCATATAATCATGCCATCAATTTCTGATACATATATATTGACATAACTACTCATACTCAAAATCAAATAACAGTATCTCAGGTATAATAAATTCATCGATCTCAAATCCGACGATACAAAACCAACGATGCAAGACCAACAGTAAAATAGCATATATATAATAGTGATCATGTACAGGGATTCTTACCTTTACCGATGACTGATCCAAGCACAGAAATCAATATTCTTTTTTGACTTATGAATTTTTTAACAAAATTTCCACTCGATATCATATGCAGACAATCATCTCTTCATAACCCTGATCAAATATAAAAATCCTATATAGAGAAAATTACCGATAATCGATCCTAATAACACATATCGAGGACCTCTCTTAGGATTAACCAAAATTAGGACTTGTCTATGTATCAAGATCCTTCATTGATCCATAAGACTTCTAGAGAGAGAAAATCCATGAAGAGAGAGAAAATTCTAGAGAGAGAAATCTTCGTATCCTTCAAATGAGGCAATTATGGTCGAGACCATCAGAGGTCCTATCAGGTGACTCAATATGAATTAAATGTTACAAATTTTGAATAGGATCGGATTGAGATCAGATCTACTGCACGAATTTTGGAGCAATCTCGGATCATCTTATTTCATCTCAATTTTATCCTAAGGTCCGTGATGAAATCGGAGAGAGAGAAAGACTCTAGAGAGACAAAATTCACAAAGAGAGAGAAACATCTAGAGAGAGAATCTAGAGAGAGAAATATAGAGAGAGAAGGTAGAGAGAGGAGAGAGAAAAGAGAGAGAAAGGAAGAGAGGAAAATTCTCTCTCTTCTTCTTCTTCTTTTTTTTATTTTATTTTTTTTTTTTTTTTCTTTTTTTTTTTTTCTTTTCTTTTTCTTTTTCTTTTTCTTTTTCTTTCTTTCTTTTTCTTTTCTTTTCTTTCTCTTCTTCTTCCTTTCTTTTCTTCCCGCGGCCTCCCTTGGCTGAAACAGGGGAAGACCATGAGGTCCCCCCCTCGGTGGCTCGGGCTCCGATGTCTTGGCTGGAGATCCGGCAACGACGACCGACCGTGCGAAGCAGGTCGGCGATGGGTTCGGCCGACGGCTCTCTTTTTTTTTTTTTTCCTTCGAAAAACAAGGGATCTTCTTTAGAATTTATTTCCAGCAAAATCGATGGCCGGCGGTGAGGTCTTGGGCCAGGAGAGAAAGGGAAGAGGGAGAGGAAGAAGGGGAGGGCTTACCTCGAGCTCCGGCAGTGTTGTCAGCTCCAGATTCCGACAAGCACAAGTACGGAGGCCTTGACTTCAACTGGAGAAAACAAGGAGAGAGAGAGACCAGTGATCACCATGGGTTGTTTAGGAGGGGGAGAGGGGGGTCTTATAGAGTGGAGGAGAGGTCGAATCCCCTTCGGATTCCAACTTCTCCTCCGGTGACTCAGGTGGAAGAAGACTCCCAACAGGAGTCTTCTTCGTTTCTTTCTTTTTTTATATATATCTGGGTTATTGCATTCTCCCCTCCTTAAAATAATTTCATCATCAAAATTTGGTTATGTCGTTCGAGATACCTATTTCAAAGTATACATTCTTCATGTCATTCTCAAGCTTACGATAATGTCATATATATTATTTATTTCTCATGATCTTGTTATAACAAAAATTATTTGAAATCTCAAACTCATCCCTTCTCATTGATTTCTTAACTTTTTGAAGAACTGTAATATTTTGGACTTGTATTAATATACCTCCATTATTTATCTAATACATTCTACTCAAATTCATAATTATCTCAGGCTACCCTTGATAGAAAATAAATAAAGGTCAAACATCGATCACTCTTCACAATCATCGATTTCTTTCTTCTCTTGAGCTTCCAACAAATTTTATATGTAGACTCTCATCTTAAGAAAATCTCAATCTTCTATATCAGTTCGAGTAACAATATTAAATTTTAAAAATATGAGATCTATGTTAGGACTTTCTAAGTTTGAACTAATACCAGAACTATCAAGCTGTTCATAAACTTGAGATATCTAGAATTTTTTGGTATTATCTACAATGAAGCAACCTACTGACAAAAATTATCCGACTATGATCAGATTAGATCAAATTTATAGCATCCTTTCATTATCAATAAAATCCTTCCTTATTTACAACTAAAGTATTTCATCATAATATCTTTTGATTTAAAAGATTAATATTTCTAATCAATTTAATCCACCATGCCTTGCTGCACACTCTGATCTTAATTTATCAAATTATATAATTATATCAAGATAAAAATATCCTTATATGTTAGATCGATCCAGGATAGATCCAATCTTCAAATTTCATATAAGACTTACGGTAAAATTTTAAGTTTCTTTATCTTTACTACCTTTGGGTATAACATATAAAAATTAAATCTTGATCCACTTTCTATGTTTGAAATCATTGCATAAGTTTCATCACTCTTCAAGAATCCAACATGTCTAGAATCAATTGGAGTTAACCTTAGATTTACCTTACAATCATTTAGATAATTCTAAATCAATCTTCTTTTTTAAAAAAATTAATTCTAACTTGACAAACTAGAAGAACTCAAGCCAACATCCTTAAATAGAATCAACTTGATTATTTCTTATAGAGCTCCCTTCATTACAACCCTTAATATTAATCAATAAATTTATACAAAAATCTTGTCCCTTGTATAAGTCATTTAAAATTTAACACTAACAAGATGTCTTAGTTCAATTTAAAAAAAAAAATCCAAACTCTAACTTGAATAATTAATACACTTCACCATCTTCAACAATCACAAAAAAAAATCTAATCCAAAGATGGTAATATGAATTATTAAAGATTTCATCATAACCTGTATATCATACTCTGACAAAATATTTTTTTTTTATTTAGCAATATCAAAATACTTTTGATCCACTTAGAAAAATAAACTTTTAACTTGAAATTCAATGCAACTTGAAAGATCAAGGAATCATATTCAGAATATGATATTTTGAGCGACCAAAGATTTCACCAAGATGTATATCTCATATTCTCATAATAAAATTCAAGTATATTTTTTTCATTTAAAATTGAGTTTCATATATGATCCTCTTATAGGTTCAATACTCAAAAATATTTCTCTCTCATATGATGAAATTTTTTCTTAGACCATATCCTAACTTCCTTCTGATAAATTTAAAATTTGTAATGCTCAGATAATTAACATCAAAATCAGAAAAGTTATCATGATCTTCAATCATATAAGTTTTACATTCCAAAATCCTCTAGTATACTCAACATAACTTATCAATAACTCCCACTTTATTCTAAGGTTAACTCTTTTCATACTTAGGTCAACCTTACTAATTGAAATCTAAGATATAACTCATCAATTCTATTATAGATATCATATGCCACTTATACATAAATTTCATCTTAATATCTATTGACTCGAAATCTAATTACCGGATCGTTTGTTTTATGTCTATCATGTTCCTTATGATCATAACCTAAGTTTAAATATCACTAAAGTCATAATTTCAAATAATTATAATCTTAAGCTTAAATACCACTTAAATCATATTCTCTAATAATCATAACCTAAATTGTAATATCATTCTATCATACCTTTAATGATCATAATCTTAAACTCTGATTTTATCAATCATACTCTATTGATTTTAATCCCAAAGTTTTGATATCACTTATATGACAATCCTTAGTGATCTTAAACTTTCTGTCATATCTTAATCACTTGTATCATTGTCTCCAAATAAACGTAACCTAAGCTCTAAGCTCAGATGCCACTCTGTCACATCCTATTGATCTGACATAAAGTTTTAATATCTCTTCATAATCTCTAGTGATCTTAAACCTAAGTTTTGATATTATTCTATCACATCCTAATCATTTATATCGTAATCTCCAATGATCATAACCTAAGCTCTAATATCACTCTGTAATATTCTAATCACTTATATCATAATCCCTAATGATCATAACCTATGCTCTGATACCATTCTGTCACGCCCCAAACCCAACATCCGAGTCGGATACGTGATGACCGCACACTCCTTAGAACAAGCCCTAAAGAATATGCAAGGCCAAAATAAATCATTACAATCTTAACATCCATAACAATTAATTTCAACAATAATTCATAAAATCTTACATAATTACAAATTAATTTTCTTCAATCCTCTGATCAGGTACTATGACACTCTATTTATCCATCTGCTCACCCATAAATCTAAGCCATAGCCAATCATGAACGTCCTGTAACTCTGAGAAGAAAAGAAAGATGAAGGGGTGTGAGCTTTACAGCCCAGTAAGAATTTTCATATCACACTGATATAGTACTATAGTCTGAAAATAAGGATAAGCAGTAAAATATAAAATCTCATATTCAATATTCAGAATAATGCAAACATTCATAAATTTTCTGTCTTGTCAAAATAGATGCATCATCATATATTAATAGGTAAAACACTTTTGTTCAACAATTATTTCATGTCTTATCTTTCATTTCTCCTTTCATAATCACATGATTTTTAACATTTTCTTTCTAGCTCTGGACTATCCAAATCTATATCTCAGTCATCATCCGGATCGAATCCACTTAAAAAGTCTTTCAAGACTGTCCCAAGATGAGCTCCTGGCCGGCTGTCCCACGTACGGAAGCCCGTGAGAGGCTGTCCCAAGCATAAGCTCCTGGCGGGCTGTCCCAGGCATGAGCTCCTGGCCGGCTGATCCACCTGTAAGCTAGTGGGGGCTGTCCTAGGCATAAGCTCCTGGCGGGCTGTCCCAGGCATAAGCTCCTGGCGGGCTGTCCCAGGCATGAGCTCCTGGCCGGCTGATCCACCTGTAAGCCAGTGGGGCTGTCCCAGGCATAAGCTCCTGGCGGGCTATCCCAGGCATAAGCTCCTAGCCGGCTGTTTCACATGACAAGGCTAGTCCATACCATATATCTTTTTCTTTTCATTTAATCATTATGTGTTGATTTCATCAAATCAATTCTGTCTTACATTATGATCAATTCAGATATGTCATATCCATATAATCATACCATCAATCTCTGATACATATATATTGACATAACATACTCATGCTCAAAATCAAATAACAGTATCTCAGGTATAATAAATTCATCGATCTCAAATCCGACGATACAAAACCAACGATGCAAGACCAACAGTAAAATAGCATATATATAATAGTGATCATGTACAGGGATTCTTATCTTTATCGGTGACTAATCCAAGCACAGAAATCAATATTCTTTTTTGACTTATGAATTTCTTTAACAAAATATTCCACTCGATATCATATGCAGACAATCATCTCTTCATAACCCTGATCAAATATAAAATCATATATAGAGAAAATTATCGATAATCGATCCTAATAACACAGATCGAGGACCTCTCTTAGGATTAACCAAAATTAGGACTTGTCTATGTATCAGGATCCTTCATTGATCCATAAAACTTCTAGAGAGAGGAAATCCATGAAGAGAGAGAAAATTCTAGAGAGAGAAAATAGAGAGAGAAAGTGGAGAGAGAAATATTCGTATCCTTCAGATGAGGCAATTATGGTCGAGACCATCAGAGGTCCTATCAGTGTGACTCAATATGAATTAAATGTTACAAATTTCGAATAGGATCGGATTGAGATCAGAACTACTGCACAAATTTCGGAGCAATCTCGGATCATCTTATTTTCATCTCAATTTTATCCTAAGGTTCGTGATGAAATCGGAGAGAGAGAGAAAGACTCTAGAGAGACAAAATTCACAAAGAGAGAGAAAAGTCTAGAGAGAAAATCTAGAGAGAGAAATGTAGAGAGAGAAGGTAGAGAGAGGAGAGAGAAAAGAGAGAGAAAGGAGAGAGAGGAAAATTCTCTCTCTTCTTCTTCTTCTTCTTTTTTATTTTATTTTTTATTTTTTTTATTTCTTTTTCTTTCTTTTTCTTTTTCTTTTTCCTTTTTCTTTTCTTTTCTTCTTTTCTTTCTCTTTTCTTTTTCTTTTTTTCTTTTTCTTTTCTTTTCTTTTCTTCTTCTTCTTCCTTTCTTTTCTTCCCACGGCCTCCCTTGGCTGAAACAGGGGAAGACCATGAGGTCCCCCCTCGGTGGCTCGGGCTCCGACGGCTTGGTCGGAGATTCGGCAACGACGGTCGGCCATGCGAAGTCGGTCGGCGATGGGGTTCGGCCCGTGGCTCTCTTTTTTTTTTTTCTTCGAAAAATAGGGGATCTTCTTTGGAATTTATTTCCAGCAAAATCGATGGCCGGCGGTGAGGTCTTGGGCCAGGAGAGAAAGGGAAGAGGGAGAGGAAGAAGGGAGGGGCTTACCTCGAGCTCCGGCAGTGTTGTCAGCTCCAATTTTCAGCGAGCACAAGTACGGGAGGCCTTGACTTCAACTGGAGAAAACAAGGAGAAAGGAGAGAGAGAGACCGGTGATCACCATGGGTTGTTTAGGAGGGGGAGAGGGGGGTCTTATAGAGTGGAGGAGAGGTCGAATCCCCCTCGGATTCCAACTTCTCCTCCGGTGACTCAGGTGGAAGAAGACTCCCAACAGGAGTCTTCTTCGTTTCTTTCTTTTTTTTTTTTATATCTGGGTTATTACAAAGTCTTCTTGTGGACAAGGTACCAGCGATGTTTGCCTTCCAGGCTAATGCATTTTGAACGTCATCTTCTTTTACCTATCGTCCATAGACTTCAATGTACGCCACATGGTCGACATAAAACTAAATTTCCTCCATTTCTGGAGGGATGGAAATAAAAGCTTTGTGTGGTCTTGATCTATTTGGTGAAGGCATTGGTGGATCAGGTTTGGAATGGGGAATTGATTTGGTGAAGGCAGGATGTCGACTCTGCAGGTTTTGTGACACCCGGCCCTTTTGGGCCTTCGACCAAGCCCATATAAAAGCTCAAAGTCCATACCAAAAAAAAATAAGAAATGGGAAGAAGACTCTCGATGGGAGTCTTCTTCTTCGATGAATTCTAGATAGAAAAAAAATTTTAAGATCCTTAAAACTCTAGGATCCTCTATAAATAAGACTCCCTTCTCCCTCACGAGCCTCCACCGACGATCGTTGAGCTCAAGTCCTCCCCTTTTTTTCTTGAAAGCCGTGGCACCCTCTTCTTATATTCGTCGAAAATCAGAGGTCGAAGAGGCCATCGGAGTTTAGATAAGGGTTCAATCTTTCTTTCTCTCTCTCTCTTTTCTTTTTTTTCACGATTTTAGACTCCTCGCTGGCCGTCAGGATCGTCAAAAATTTCATGAATCATGAAACCTCTTTTCGGCCAGAACTTTTTCCTCTCTTTTTCGGCTACCAATGCCGTCGGTTGCGGCATCTCATCGCTGAGATCGGAACCCCATCTCTCTCTCTCTCTCTTTCCTTGAGTGCTTAGCTGCCGGCGACTGGCCAATGGTCGGAAATCATGAAGAAAGAAGACGGATCCTCTGTTTTTTTGAAAAATTAAAAAAAAAAGAAGGAAAGCTTGCCGGCTGAACCTCATCACCGATCAGCTTATGTGGTCGACCGTTACAGTCGAACCTCTAGTTGAGCCACTACCCTCGTCGGAGCCAAGTCGAAACCCCTCAGCCCATCCCCTGTTTCGGCCCAAGGGAGGTCGCAGAAAGAAGGAAAAGAAAAGAAGAAGAAAGAAGAAGAAGAAAAGAAAAAAAGAAAAAAAAGAAAAAGAGAAAAAAAAAGAAAAGAAAAAGAGAAAAAAAAAGAAAGAGAGAATTTTCTCTCTCTCCTTTCTCTCTCTTTCCTCTCCCCTCTCTCTACCTTTCTCTCTCCAATTTCTCTCTCTAGATTCTCTCTCTAGATCTTTCTCTCTCTTTATGAATTTTGTCTCTCTAGAATCTTTCTCTCCCTCTCTGATTGCATTACGGATCCTAGGATAAACTTGAGATGAAAATAAGATGACCTGAGATTACTTCGAAATTCGTGCAGTAGGTTGGATTTCAGCCTGGTCCTTATTCGAAATTGATAACATCAATCATAATTAATTTATATTAAGTCACCCTGATAGGATCTCTAATGATCTCGATCATGATTGCCTCATTTGAAGGGTACGAAGATTCTCTCCACTTTCTCTCTCTAAAATTTTTTTTCTCTTTATGAATTTTCTCTCTCTAAAAGTCTTGTGGACCAATGGAGGGTCCAGATACTCAGACAAATTTTGATTTTTGATCCTAAATTTATGTTATTAGGATCTATTATCGATAATTTTTTTCATATATAATTTTTATATTTGATCAAGATCATGAAGAGATACGATTGTCTGCATAAGATATCGAGTGGAATATCTTATTAGAAAAATTTATAAATCAAAGAAGAATATTGATTTCTATGCTTGGAGCAGTCACTGGTACAGATAAGAATCTTTGTACATGATCACTATTATATATGCTATTTTACCGTTGATCTTGCATCATTGGTTTTGCATCGTTGGATTGGAGATCGATGAATTTGCTATATTCGAGACATCATTATTTGCTTATATAATTTTGAGCATGAGTATGTTATGTCAATATATATATGTATCAGAGATTGATGGCATGATTATATGGATATGACATATTTAAATTGATCATAATGTAAGTCAGAATTGATTTGATGAAATCAACACATAATGATTAAATGAAAAAGAAAGATATGGTATGGACTAGCCTTGTCGTGTGGAACAGTCTGTCAGAAGCTTATGCCTGGGACAGTCCATCAGGAGCTTATGCCTGGGACAACCCCCACTGGCTTATAGGTGGATCAGTCGGTCAGGAGCTCATGCCTGGGATAGTCCGCTAGGAACTTATGCTTGGGACAGTCTCTCATGGACTTTCGTACGTGGGATAGCCGGCCATGAGCTCATCTTGAAACAGTCTTGAAAGGCTTTTAAGTGAAAATTGATTCGGATGATGACTGAAGTATAGACTTGGTTAGTCCAGAGCCAGAAAGAAAAGATTAAAAATCATGTAATTATGAAAAGAGAAATGAAAGATAAGACATGAAACAATTATTGAACAAAAATATTTTACTTATTAACATATGATGATGCATTTCTTTTGACAAGATAGATAATTTATGGATGTTTGCATTATTCTAGATATTGAACATCAGATTTTATGTTTTATTATTTATTCTTATTTTTAAATTATATTATTATATTGGTGTGATATAAAAATTCTTACTGGGTTGTAAAGCTCACATCCCTTCATCTTTCTTTTTCTTCTCAGAGTTATAGGATGTTTATGATTGGCTATGGCTTGGATATATGGATGATCAGATGGATAGATAGAGTGTCATAGTATCTGATCAAAGGATTGAAAAAATTTAATTTGTAATTATGTAAAATTTTATGAATTATTGTTGAAATTAATTATTATGGATGTTAAGGTTGTAATGATTTAATTTGGTCTTGTATATTCTTTAGGGCTTGCTCTAAGGAGTGTGTGGCCATCACGTATCCGACTTGGGTATTGGGTTCGGGGCATGACAGAATGGTATCAGAGCTTAGGTTATGATTATTTGGAGATTATGATATAAATGATTAAGATATGACAGATTAATATCAGAGCTTAGGTTTAAGATCATTAGAGATTATGAAGTGATATCAAAACTTTATGTAGGATTAATAGGATGTGACAGAGTAATATCAAAGAATATGACTGAAGTAGTATTAAAACTTTAAGGTCACTAGGGACTGTGACATTTCTAGGATTATAATCAATAGAGTATGATAGATAATATCAGAGTTTAAGATTATGATCATTAAGGATATGATAGAATAATATTAGAGTTTAAGTTATGATCACTAGAGAATATAACTTAAGTGATATTTGAGCTTAAGGTTATAATTATTTGAGATTGTGACTTTAGTGATATTTGAACTTAAGGCTATGATCATAAAGAACATGATAGACATAAAAGAAAGGATTCAATATTTGGATCTCTAATCAATAGATATTATGATGAAATTTATGCATAAGTGGCATATGATGTCTACAATAGAATTGATGAGTTATAATCTTATATTTCAATTTGTAGGTTGATCGGAGTATGAGAAGTGTTGATGCTAGAATGAAGAGGGAGATATTGATATATTGTGTTGTGTATGCTAGATGATTTTGGAATGTTAAACTTATATGATTGAAGATCATGATATTTTTTTTTAATTTCAATGATAATTATCTGAGCATTATAAATTTTAGACTTATCAAAAGAAAGTTAATTAGGATATGGTCTAAGAAAAAATTATATCATATGAGAGAGAAATATTTTTAAGCATTGAACCTATAAGCGGTCATATATGAAACTCAATTTCAGATGAAAAATATACTTGAATTTTATTATAAGAATATAAGATACACATCTTAGAGAAATCTTTAGTTATTCAAAATATCATATTTGGATATGATTTCTTGATCTTTCAAGTTGTATAAAATTTTAAGTCAAAAGCCTGCTTTTCTAAGTGGATCTAAGGTACTTTGATATTGTTATTAAATTGAATAAGAAAATTAGTTTTGTTAGAGTATGATATACACGTTATGATGAAATCTTTAATAATTTATATTTCCATCTTTGGATTAGATTTTTTATTTTTTCTTGTGATTATTGAAGATAGTGGACTATAATTCAAATCAAAGTTTAGATTTCTGAACTGATCTAAGGTATCTTGTTATTGTTAAATTTTGAATAACTTATATAAGGGATAAGATTTTGTATGGATTTATCTATGGATGCTAAGGGTTGTGATGAAGGGAGTTCTACAAGAAATAATCAAGTTGATTTTACTTACAGAGATGTTGGCTTGAGTTCTTCTAGTTTGTTCGAGTTAGAGTTAATTCTTTTTAAAAAGAAGATTGATTTGAAAATTATCCAAATGATTGTAAGATAAATCTAAGGTTAACTCCGATTAATTCTTGACATGTTGGATTCTTGAGAAGTGGTCAAGCTTATGCAATAATTTTAAATATAGAAAGTAGATCAATATTTAATTTTGATGTACTATACCCAAAGAGCAATAAAGACAAAGAAACTTAAAATTTTGTCCTAAGTCTTATACGAAATTTGAAGGTTGGACCTAACTTTGATCGATTTAACATACAAGGATATTTTTATTTTTGATAGACTTATATAATTTGATAAGTTGAGATCAGAGTGCACAGCAAAAGTATGACGGTTTAAAATTGATTAGAAATATTAATTCTTTAAATCAGAAGATATTATAGAATATATTATTTATAAATAAGGAAGAATTTTATTGATAATGAAGGGATGCTACTAATTCTTAACCTAAGCTGATCATAGCTGTGCAATTTTTGCTAGTAGGTTATTTCATTGTAGATAATGCCAAGAAGAACCCTAGATATCTCAAGTTTATTATTAATAGCTTGATAGTTCTGTTATTAGTGCAAACCTAGAATGTCTTAACACAGATATTATTTTTTTCAAAATTTAATGTTGTTACTCGAAATGACATAGAAGGATGAGATTTTCTTAAGATGAAAGTCTACCTATTAAATTTATTGAAAGGTTAAGAGAAGAAAGAAATCGATGATTGTGAAGACCTTCCTTTATTTTTTCCATCATAGGTAGTCTGAGATAATTATGAATTTCAAGTGGAATGTATTGGAACAAATACCTGTGGTATATTAATATAAGTATAAAATATTATTGCTCTTTTAAAAAAATTAAAATAAAATAAAAATAAGAGAATGAGGTTGAGATTTTAATTAATTTTGTTATAACAAGATCATGAAAAATAAATAATATATAAGATATTATCGGATGTGTGAAAATGACATGATGTAAGTATATATTTTTTTTAAAAAAATATATCTCAAACAACGTAACTTAATTTCGAGGACGAAATTATTTGAAGAGGAGAGAATGTGACACCCGGCCCTTTTAGGCCTTGGATCAAGCCCATATAAAAGCCCAAAGTCCATACCAAAAAATAAAAAATAAAAACAGGAAATGGGAAGAAGACTCCCGATGGGAGTCTTCTTCTCCGATGAATCCTGAATGAAAAAGAGTTCTATGATCCTTAAAACTATAAGACCCTCTATAAATAAGACTCCCCTCTCCCTCACGAGCCTCCACCGGCTACCGTTGAGCTCAATTCCTCCTCTTTTTTTCTTGGAAGCCGCGGCACTCTTTTCTAAGTGTTCGTCGAAAATCGAAAGTCGAAGAGGCCACCGGAGTTCAGGTAAGGGTTCAATCTTTCTTCCTCTCCCTCTTTTTTTTCTTCTTATGGTTTTAGACTACTCGTCGGTCGTCAAGATCATCGAAAATTCCATAAATCATGAAACCTCTGTTCAACCGAAATTTTTTTCTCTCTTTTTCGACCACCAACGCCGTCGGTTGCAGCGTCTCATCCCCGAGATCGGACACCCATCTCTTTCTCTCTTCCCTTGAGTGCTTGGCTGCCGGCGACCGGCCAATGGCCGGAAATCATGAAGAAAGGGGACGGATCCCCTATTTTTTTGAGAAATTAAAAAAAAAGGAAAGCTTGCCGGTCGAATCTCGTCGCCGGCCAGCTTATGTGGTCGACCGTTGCAGCCGAACCTTTGATCGAGCCACTACCCTCATCGAAGCCAAGTCGAAACCTCTCAACCCGTCCCCTGTTTCGGCCCAAGGGAGGTCGCGGAAAGAAGGAAAATAAAAGAAGAAGAAAGAAGAAAAAGAAAAGAAAAAGAGAAAAAGAAAAAGAAAAAGAGAAAAAAAATAGAAAAAAAATAGAAAAAAAAAGAAGGAAAGAGAGAATTTTCTCTCTCTCCTTTCTCTCTCTTTCCTCTCCCCTTTCTCTATCTTTCTCTCTCCAATTTCTCTCTCTAAATTCTCTCTCTAGATTCTCTCTCTAGATTCTCTCTCTAGACCTTTCTCTCTCTTTATAGATTTTGTCTCTTTAGAATTTTTTTCTCTCTCTCTGATTGCATCACAGACCTTAGGATAAACTTAAGATGAAAATAAGATGACTGAGATTGCTTCGAAATTCATACAGTAAATTGAATTTCAGTTTGGTCCTTATTTAAAATTGATAACATCAATCATGGTTAATTCATATTAAGTCATTTTGATAGGACCTCTGATGATCTCGATCATGATTACCTCATTTGGAGGGTACGAAGATCCTCTCCACTTTCTCTCTCTAAAATTTTCTCTCTCCATGAATTTTCTCTCTCTAAAAGTCTTGTGGACTAATAGAGGGTCTAGATACTCAGACAAATCCTGATTTTGGATAATCCTATGAGAAGTCTTAGATTTGTATTATTAGGATCGATTATCGATAATTTCTTCATAAATAATTTTTATATTTGATCAGGGTCAAAAAGAGATACGATTGTCTGCATAAGATATCGAATGAAATATCTTGTTAGAGAAATTCATAAATCAAAGAAGAATATTGATTTCTATACTTGGATCAGTCACCGATAAAGGTAAGAATCCCTGTACATGATCACTATTATATATGCTATTTTACCGTTGATCTTGCATCATTGGTTTTGTATTGTTGGATTTGAGATCGATGAATTTGCTATATCTGAGACACTATTATTTGCTTATATGATTTTAAGCATGAGTATGTTATGTCAATATATATGTATCAGAGATTTATGGAATGATTATATGGATATGATATATCTAAATTGTTCATAATATAAGTCGGAATTGATATGATGAAATCAACACATAATGATTAAATGAAAAAAAAAGATATGGTATAGATTAGCCTTGTTGTGTGGAACAGCCCGCCAGAAGCTTATGCTTGGGACAGTCCGCTAGGAACTTATGCTTGGAACAGCTCCCACTGTCTTATAGATAAATCAGCCAGCCAGGAGCTCATGCCTAGGATAGTCCGTCAGGAGCTTATGTCTGAGACAGCCCCTCACGGACTTTCGTATGTGGGACAGTCAGTCAGGAGCTCATCTTGGGATAGCCTTGAAAGGCTTTTAAGTGAAAATTGATTCGAATGATGACTGAGGTATAGACTTGGTTAGTCCAGAGGCAGAAAGAAAAGGTTAAAAATAATGTGATTATGAAAAGAGAAATGAAAGATAAGGCATGAAACAATTGTTAAACAAAAGTGTTTCACTTGTTAACATATGATGATGCATCTCTTTTGATAAGATAGATAATTTGTGGATGTTTGCATTATTCTGGACATTGAACATCGAATTTTATGTTTTATTATTTATCCTTATTTTTAGATTATATTATTATATTGGTGTGATATGAAAATTTTTATTGGACTGTAAAGCTCACACCTCTTTATTTTTCTTTTTTCTTCTCAGAGTTACAGGATGTTTATGATTGGTTATGGCTTAAATTTATGGGTGATCAGATGGATAGATAGAATGTCATAATATCTGATCAGAGGATTGAAGAAATTTAATTTATAATTATGTAAGATTTTATAAATTATTATTGAAATTAATTATTATAGATGTTAAGATTGTAATGATTTAATTTGATCTTGTATATTTTTTAAGATTTATTTTAAAAAATATGTAACTATCATATATATGATTTGAATATTAAATTTGGGGCATGACAGGTTTTTCTCACTTGCACGGTGTTTGGATTCTGTTACCAGCTCCTTTTTGAGATGGTAGAGGGATAAATCCTATAAGAGCGAGCCCGATGACCATACCTTCCGCATGTCAGGTATTTTATAGGGTTTCGACAAGCTTTTCTCGAGTGATCTTGGTCCCCACATCGAAAACAGTACCCTTTGGGAAACGGCTTCGAGTGGCGTTCGGCATTCGGCAGGCGACGTGGAAAGTTTTGTGTCTGTTGAGGAATGGCATGCTGAATCTTGGTTCCATATCGGAGTGCATCAGCATAAGTGTACCAGTTATTATTGTTTTTTTGCCCCTTTCATCGATACTTGAGGCCGACGCTATTCCTTGGCGCCGCTCTTCATACGTTTGCTGTCTTCGGCGCTGATGTCAGGAGCGTTACGATGGCGCTGATGTCAGGAGCGTTACGATGCGGTAGGGTTGGTTGCACCCAGTGGCGCCTCTCTGCATAGTCTGGTACTGAGAGATAGCAGATGGTAGCTTCGATTGTAGTATAGCTGGCTGTCCACGGGAGGCTCAAGAGAGCAGGAGAGACTACTTGATTTTGGAGTTGAATAGTCATGTTATTCGAGGGGAAGGGGTCTGTCTCTTTGATTGGTGGTGTTTCGATGACTTTGCCAGGCGGATTCCACAGTGGTGGGCCCCTATATCCAAAGGAGGGAGAGCAAAAACTACCATCCATTGATTTGTGATAAGGAGGGGCTCACCTTTTTAGTGGAACTACAATAGCTCCGGTGGCAATAGGGCATCTCTACCGCTCCGATAGCTTAGCTTGAGATATACTGGACAAAGATTGACTGATGGTCGGTTTGAAAGTGTTATGTGGTCTCAGTAACCTCCTAGCTATTTAGATCATTGTTGTACCGATTTTGCTTCCCTCTTCCATCTTGGCGATGGTAGTAGGGAACAGTGGTGGTAAGGCTGGGATGGAAGGGAGTATCGAGACCGGAACGAAGATCTTCCATTTCGCCCTTTGGAATCGCCAGACCTTCTCACTCTAGAACCCATTCTCCTCTTTCGAAGATATATCAAGCATTCTCACTACAAAAAAATTGATTATTAGCGATGATCAATTACTGTCACTAATAACAAATATACTATCTGTTGGTGCAAAAATCCGCCTGCGCCGGAGAAGCTGGAGTTGAGGAAGCCGCGGTCGCCGTCGGGACCTGCAAGGGAAGTCTAAACCGGAGGTGGGGTTGCTCCGGCAAGACCCTCCGACGCTCAAGTCAGTTCTCTGCCTCAACAAGAATGGAGTGCTCGAACGGAGAATTTAGCAGAGTTTTTAGATAAGGCAAAAGAGCTTAAAAAATAACGTATCTGAGTCCCCTTTTATAGGCAGAGGGGGCAACGGATTGATGGTGACACCTGCAACCGTCTGGTAGTGGGCCGCCCACGGTCAGGGAAATTAATTGCGGAGAGTGGTGGGGTAGATTCGTGGCTATTGTCATAATCTGCCACGTATGGCCTGTTGCAGATAGTGGGGCGGCGTCTGTTGCCGCTAGCTGTCAGCGACTAGTGGGATCGTGCAGCACCTGCCGCAGGGAGCGGGACAGAATCGCGGCCGTTTGCTACAGCCTGTCAGGGAGTAATGGGTCCGCTGCTGGAGCCGCGTAAAATCCGCTGTAGGACCTGGAACAGGATCATGATTGTTGTCGCGACCTGCCGCAGGGGGTGCGGATCTGTCGATTGAGGTTCGGCCGCGGTTGGAGTCCGGCCTCCGTAGGAGCCCGGGCGGAACCGCTCTGATGTCGAAGGTGGAGCCCGGCTCCCGTAGGAGTCCGGGCGGAGCCGTTCTGATGGCGAAGATGGAGCTCGGTTCCCGTAGGAGTCCGGGCGGAGCCGTTCTGATGTCGGAGGCGGAGCCCGGCTCTCGTAGGAGTCCGGGCGGAGCCGTTCTGATGTCGGAGGCAGAGCCCGGCTCTCGTAGGAGCCCGGGCGGAACCGCTCTAATGTCGGAGGCGGAGCCCGGCTCTCGTAGGAGTCCGGGCGGAGCCGTTCTGATGTCGGAGGCGGAGCCCGGCTCTCGTAGGAGCCCGAGCGAAACCGCTCTGATGTCGGAGGTGGAGCCCGGCTCCCGTAGGAGTCCGGGAGGAGCCTTTCTGATGTCGGAGGTGGAGCCCGGCTCCCGTAGGAGTCCGGGCGGAGCCTTTCTGATGTCGGAGGTGGAGTCCGGCTCCTGTAGGAGTCCGGGCGGAGCCTTTCTGATGTCGGAGGTGGAGCCCGGCTCCCGTAGGAGTCCGGGCGGAGCCTTTCTGATGTCGGAGGTGGAGCCCGGCTCCCGTAGGAGTCCGGGCGGAGCCTTTCTGATGTCGGAGGTGGAGCCCGGCTCCCGTAGGAGTCCGGGCGGAGCCTTTCTGATGTCGGAGGTGGAGCCCGGCTCCCGTAGGAGTCCGGGCGGAGCCTTTCTGATGGCGAATTTCGGCCGCGGGTATTTTATACCCAACACCAGTCTCCCTACTTTCAAGTTTGAATTTCAAGCGAAGGAAGTACACAGAGAGAGAGATGCGCAGCCGAAATTGCCCCCTCGATCCTTGTGCGCAGCTGCCCCCACTTAATGCGCGCGTGTCAGAATCCGTTTTTAGCAAAGGCGACTTGAAAAGTCTTCTCGGAACCCCCGTTGAAACGCGATCCCAGGCGTCGCTCTATGGGAATCTGTGAGCGGTCAACCCTCGATAGCAACGAAGCGGATAAGCGCGACACGCGGCACACACCATCTGGCCCAGGAATTCTCGCCGTCATAACTGCGCCAGGATCCGCCGGCTATTTAAACCCTTCGATCCATTCACGGTCTCATCCTGGCGTTCTTCTTTTCCCCTGAGAGTCTTGCTTCCCTCGCACCGATTCTCGCCGCCTTTTGCCAATCAATCCTCCTCCACACCATGTCCTCAACTCTGGAGGCTGTTCTTGAGGGGATTGTTAGGGCTCGGAGGAAGGTGAGGAGGAGGACGACGGTCGGTGAGAATCTCTGTCATCTCAGAGGGGGCCCAAGGAAGAATTCCTTCAACAACAGGGGTTTAATATCGGGGGTTGTTGTAGAAGCTATTCTGCCCGCGAATTTCGGAGCAGTAAGGCGGGGCAATACCGGTCAAGAGGGCAGAATAGACGTCACAAGTCATGACGGGATCCTTGACGCCATCGGGGCCAAGGGACCAGAGACGGTCGACGGCGGGGCGGTAGAACTTGTTGCGGAGACGGTGAAAGTAGCGCATGCCGACCTTGCCGGAGCGTCTCAGGTGGCGGCCGTCATGGCTACGGCTCTTCTTGAAACAGGTCTTCGTTACTGCCGTCGTTACCCCCGCCGCCTCCGGAGATCAGTCCCGCCCCTTTCTCGCTAAGGCCGGGACTTTGAGAACAGAATGGGGCGAGAGCTGTAACATGCACTGGAGAACGCGACTGAGAAGGATAGAGATGGAGTTCATGGCTTGGAGCGGCCTCGGGTTCGTCCTGCCTGAACCGTGCTCGCGATACTTGCGATGACGTGTATCTTCTTTTTTCTGACCCGCTGGGTCCTGTAGTATGTGCTTCTATCGAATAAAATAGTGATTTCAGTATCTTGTTTACCTCTCGTGTCAAATAATTGTCTGCTGAACTTCTTTCCTTCTCCCTGCCTGTGCCATGCCGTCCCAAGACCGTCGGCGACCTTTTCAGTTCATGTGGGGTCGTCCTTCGTCGGGCTCCCTTTCGGTTTTTCCTGCCATTAGGAGATATCCACTTGTTAGGTTTGCTGGGATCTTTCTCCGCTGGAGTTGGGGCTAGGTTCGAAGAAGCTCCTGGAAGTTGAAGTAGCATAGTTTTCATAAGAATTAGGGCAAAGTCTTTCTGTAATCAAAGTCAAAAGTAAAGTCCAGCTTCCGTAGAAGTCCGGGCGGAGCCGCTCTGACGTCGAAGGGGGAGCCCGGCTCCCGTAGGAGTCCGGGCGAAGCCTTTTGGTGGCGGAACCCGGCTCCCGTAGGAGTCCGGGCGAAACCTTTTGGTGGCGGAACCCGGCTCCCGTAGGAGTCCGGGCGAAACCTTTTGTGGCGGAACCCGGCTCCCGTAGGAGTCCGGGCCTTACTCCCCGCTCATGTCAGGACGAGGTTCTCCTCCTGTTCCTGATAGGGCTGCGGGGGTACGTGTAGGCACTGCGAGGCCTCTCCCCCGTCCGGTCTAAAGGAACCGGGCCTTCGACTTTGCTCAAGTTAGGGCGAGGTTCTCCTCCTATCCCTAACAGGGCTGTGGGGGCACATATGGGCGTTGTGAGGCCTCTCCCCCCGTCCGGTCTAAAGGAACCGGGCCTTCGACTTTGCTCAAGTTAGGGCGAGGTTCTCCTCCTGTCCCTAACAGGGCTGTGGGGGCACATATGGGCGTTGTGAGGCCTCTCCCCCCGTCCGGTCTAAAGGAACCGGGCCTTCGACTTTGCTCAAGTTAGGGCGAGGTTCTCCTCCTGTCCCTAACAGGGCTGTGGGGGCACATATGGGCGTTGTGAGGCCTCTCCCCCCGTCCGGTCTAAAGGAACTGGGCCTTCGACTTTGCTCAAGTTAGGGCGAGGTTCTCCTCCTGTCCCTAACAGGGCTGTGGGGGCACATATGGGTGTTGTGAGGCCTCTCCCTCCGTCCGGTCTAAAGGAACCGGGCCTTCGACTTTTGTAAGATTGCGTTCTTGTTTTTGATACCGTCTGCTTGAATTGTCCCTAGACAGGTGGGCACACATTTTTCGATTAGGATGAAATCACTGGTAGTATACCCGTAAGTTTTCTGAGTTCCATGGTCGCGGGAGGTCGGCCCCTCCGAGCTCCTTAAGATAATAAGTCCCAGGTCGGACTACTTCTTTGATCTCATAAGGTCCTTCCCAATTTGGGGCTAGTTTCCCCTGGGCCTGCGGCTGTGAGACAGCAGCTCGTCGGAGTACAAGATCCCCCGCTCTAAATGTCCTGTTCTTGACTCGGGCGTTATAATATCGGGCAACCTTCTGTCTGTAGGCCGCCATTCGGATCTGAGCGATCTCCCGCCTTTCTTCCAGTAGGTCGAGGTTGGCCCTGAGATTTTGTGCATTCTGGGGTTCATCGAACGCCACGACTCGTGCCGACGGAAGTTTAAGTTCGATCGGGATGACGGCTTCTGTACCAAAGGCTAGAGCAAAGGGAGTCTCTCCTGTAGGCAACCTCTGGGTAGTTCGGTACGCCCATAGCACATGGTAAAGCTCATCCGCCCAAGTTCCTTTCGCTTTTTCAAGCCTTGTCTTGATTCCCTGTAAAAGGGTTCTGTTCGTTACCTCAGCTTCGCCGTTTGCCTGGGGATGGGCCACTGATGTGAACTTGTGGGAGATGTTTAGGTCTTCACAGAATTCAGCAAATCTGGCTCCCGCGAATTGCCGTCCATTATCAGTGATCAGTGTTCGAGGTAGACCGAACCTGCACACTATTGATTTCCAGACGAAATCCTGTACTTTCGCTTCTGTGATTTTGGCTAGTGGTTCGGCCTCGACCCATTTGGTGAAGTAGTCGATTGCTATAAGGAGGAATTTCCTTTGACCGGACGCCATGGAAAAGGGGCCAAGAATGTCCATCCCCCATTGTGCAAAAGGCCATGGGGCACTCAGGGGTGTGAGCTCGGTAGCAGGTTGTCTTTGGACGTTGGCGTACCTTTGGCATCGATCGTATTTTTTGACATATTCGATAGAATCATGATGCATTGTTGGCTAGTAGTACCCTTGGCGGAGTAGTTTGTGGGATAGAGATCTGGCACCCAAATGGCTTCCGCAAACTCCCTCGTGCACTTCCCATAAAGCATAGTCGGCTTCTGAGGGTCGGAGACATCTCAAGAGAGGCAAGGAGTACGATCTCTTGTACAATTTGCCCTCATAGAGGATGTACCGGGATGCTTGATTTCGGAGTTTTCGGGCCTCTTTCGCGCCTTGGGGGAGAATCCCATCTCTAAGATAGGTTATCAGCGGATCGACCCAGCTGGGCTCGTGGTCAATATCCATTACGAGCTGCGGTCCTTCCGTACTTGGGTGTTTTAAAACTTCAAAGAGGACGCCTTTGGGCAATTCGGCCGGAGCCGATGTTGCTAGCTTGGAGAGAAAATCGGCTCTGGCATTCTCCGATCTTGGAATTTGCTTGATGTCGAAATTGTTGAAGGCGGGGGTGAATTCCTTCACCTTCTCAAGATATTTGGCCATACTGTCCTCCCGCGCTTCAAAGCTCCCGCTGACTTGTCCCACTACAAGTTGGGAATCGCTGTGCACCCGGAGTTGGTCTATTCCAAGCTCCTTAGCGACCCTCAACCCTGCGATTAGAGCTTCATATTCTGCTCCATTGTTTGTTGCGGGGAATCCGAAACGCAGAGCGTACTCCGCGACGACTCCCTCCGGGCTGGTCAAGATCAGGCCTGCACCAGCGCCCGCCATGTTGGAAGATCCATCCACGTGGAGGGTCCAAAAGCCATCGAAGGAACTGGCTTCTTCGTCGGAGGAGTCCGGTTGAGTCTTCAGGTCGTCAATTTTGCTTTGCTCAGGTTCGGCCTCCTCAGGGACGGTGCATTCTACTATGAAATCCGCCAATGCCTGGGCCTTTATTGCCGGCCTAGACTGGTAGTTGATGTCGAATTCTGTGAGCTCGATTGCCCATTTCGCCATTCTCCCAGAAATATCAGCTCGGTGCAAAACCGCTTTGATCGGTTGGTCAGTGAGCAACGTCACCGTGTGCCCTTGAAAGTAAGGTCGGAGTCTCCGAGCTGCAATCAACAAAGCGTAGATCAGTTTCTCTAATTTAGTATACCTGGTCTCGGCGTCCCTTAGCATGCGGCTAATGTAGTAGACCGGCCGCTGGATTTTTGTTTCTTCTTTGACAAGGACTGCCGCGAGGGATGTGGGAGAGACTGCCAGGTACAAAAATAACTTCTCCCCAGGTTCGGGCTTTGCCAGTAGTGGAGGTGAGCTAAGGTAGCTCTTTAATTCCTTGAATGCCTGTTGACATTCAGGGGTCCAACAGAAGTTCTTCGGCTGTTTGAGGGTTTGGAAGAAGGGCAAACATCGCTCAGCCGACCTTGCGACAAAGCGATTAAGAGCTGCAATCCTTCCAGTGAGGCACTGAACCTCCTTGATTGACCTCGGGGCGGCCATCTCCTGGATGGCGCGAATTTTCTCCGGATTGGCCTCAATCCCACGCCCCGACACCATGAAGCCCAGGAACTTTCCTGAGGTTACCCCAAAAGCGCATTTGGTCGGGTTCAGCTTCATCCTGTATTTTCGAAGAGCGCCAAAAGTTTCCTCGAGGTCGGCAACATGATTTCCGAAAGATCTACTTTTCACGAGCATATCGTCCACGTACACCTCCATGTTTCGGCCGATTTGTTCTTTGAAGATTTTATTTACCAACCGCTGATAGGTTGCGCCTGCGTTCTTGAGGCCGAACGGCATAACCTTGTAGCAGTAAAGGCCGCGATTAGTGATAAAAGCAGTCTTCTCCTCATCTTCCGATGCCATTCTATTTGGTTATAGCCGGAGAACGCGTCCATAAAAGTGAGAAGCTCATGGCCCGAGGTGGCATCCACCAGTTGATCGATCCTGGGAAGGGGGTAACTGTCCTTTGGGCAAGCCTTATTTAGCTTTTTGAAATCGATACACATCCTCCACTTGCCGTTCGCTTTCTTGACCAAGACGACATTGGAGATCCACTCTGGATAATTGACCTCCTTGATAAATCCGACCTCGAGAAGTTTATCCACTTTGTCGGCTATCGCCTTCTGCCTCTCCGGGGCATGACTCCGGATTTTTTCTTTTGTTGGCCGATGCTTAGGGTCGACCGCCAGATGATGCTCCATGACTTTTGTGTCGATCCCAGGCATATCCGCCGGGACCCATGCGAAAACGTCCGCATTCCTTCGGAGGAAATCCACAAGACGCACCCGCACCCCCTCCTCCAGGTTGGAGCCGATTGACACAACATGCTCCGCATTCCCATCATTCAAAGGAATCGATATTAGATCTTCGATTGGACCACCCCTCTCTTCAGTAAGGTCATCGCGCGCGTCCAATCCGTCGACCGGACAGAGGTCCACTTGGCCGTTCTTTTGCAAGGCAATGTTGTAGCAATGCCTGGCCAGCGCTTGGTCTCCCCGAACTTCTCCAATCCCCTTGCCGGTGGGGAACTTCAATTTCAAATGGTAGGTTGAAACGACGGCTCTGAGGGCATTGAGGCCGGGACGGCCAAGAATTGCATTGTAGGCAGATGGCGCCTTTACCACCAGAAAATTCACCAGAGCCCTGGATTGCTTTGGATGCTGACCCGCGGTCACAGTTAGAGCTATCGTTCCTTCCGTAGGAACGGCGTCACCAGTAAACCCTATCAAGGGGGAGCACATCGGCCTTAGATGACCGCCAAGAGTGGTCATTCTCGAAAAGGCGTTGTAGAACAAGATGTCAGCCAAACTTCCGTTGTCGACGAGAACGCGACGGACATCATAATTTGCTATGTTCAAGGAAATTACGACCGCGTCGTTGTGAGGGAATTGGACTCCCTGGGCGTCTTCTTCAGTGAAGTTTATGGGTTCCTCGACTTTTTGCCGCTTGGGAGGTGCAGCCGATTTGCCGATCGCCTCCTGCTGGGATTCCCCCGAGATGACATTAACGGAATCTAGCGGAGATTGGTCGCCCGACCACCCTTTATCGGCGGTCACAGCCAGAGGTAGTTGTGCAGAAACCCCGCGAGAAGGCATCGGACAGGGAAAGGAGGCTTGGGTGCCGGAAAAGATGGCCGGAAGCGGATCCGTTGAGCGCTCCTTTAAGAACAAGGGTGCCGCGAAGGTTCAGCGCCCTTCCTCTAGCGCCAATCCTGTTGGTGCAAAAATCTGCCTGCGCCGGAGAAGCTGGAGTTAAGGAAGCCGCGGTCGCCGCCGGGACCTGCAAGGGAAGTCTAAATCGGAGGTGGGGTTGCTCCGGTAAGACCCTCCGACGCTCAAGTCAGTTCTCTGCCTCAACAAGAATGGAGTGCTCGAACGGAGAATTTAGCAGAGTTTTTATATAAGGCAAAAGAGCTTAAAAAATAACGTATCTGAGTCCCCTTTTATAGGCAGAGGGGGCAACGGATTGATGGTGACACCTGCAACCGTCTGGTAGTGGGCCGCCCACGGTCAGGAAAATTAATTGCGGAGAGTGGTGGGGTAGACTCGTGGCTATTGTCATAATCTGCCACGTATGGCCTGTTGCGGATAGTGGGGCGGCGTCTGTTGCCGCTAGCTGTCAGCGAGTAGTGGGATCGTGCAGCACCTGCCACAGGGAGCGGGACAGAATCGCGGCCGTTTGCTACAGCCTGTCAGGGAGTAATGGGTCCGCTGCTGGAGCCGCGTAAAATCCGCTGTAGGACCTGGAACAGGATCATGATTGTTGTCGCGACCTGCCGCAGGGGGTGCGGATCTGTCGATTGAGGTTCGGCCGCGGTTGGAGTCCGGCCTCCGTAGGAGCCCGGGCGGAACCGCTCTGATGTCGAAGGTGGAGCCCGGCTCCCGTAGGAGTCCGGGCGGAGCCGTTCTGATGGCGAAGATGGAGCCCGGCTCCCGTAGGAGTCCGGGCAGAGCCGTTCTGATGTCGGAGGCAGAGCCCGACTCTCGTAGGAGTCCGGGCGGAGCCGTTCTGATGTCGGAGGCGGAGCCCGGCTCTCGTAGGAGCCCGGGCGGAACCGCTCTGATGTCGGAGGCGGAGCCCGGCTCTCATAGGAGTCCGGGCGGAGCCGTTCTGATGTCGAAGGCCGAGCCCGGCTCTCGTAGGAGCCCGGGCGGAACCGCTCTGATGTCGGAGGTGGAACCCGGCTCCCGTAGGTGTCCGGGCGGAGCCTTTCTGATGTCGGAGGTGGAGCCCGGCTCCCGTAGGAGTCCGGGTGGAGCCTTTCTGATGTCGGAGGTGGAGCCCGGCTCCCGTAGGAGTCCGGGCGGAGCCTTTCTGATGTCGGAGGTGGAGCCCGGCTCCTGTAGGAGTCCGGGCGGAGCCTTTCTGATGTCGGAGGTGGAGCCCGGCTCCCGTAGGAGTCCGGGCGGAGCCTTTCTGATGTCGGAGGTGGAGGCCCGGGGGGCGTGGGAGTGGAGCCGGCTCCCGTAGGAGTCCGGGCGGAGCCTTTCTGATGGCGAATTTCGGCCGCGGGTATTTTATACCCAACACTATCGCTAATGATATTAGCAACATAAGCCGTCGAAAAAAAACTCGATGCTGAAGGTGCATATTAGCGATGATAAAAATGCTGTGGCTAAAAATAAATAGTAGCAACGATAATTAGCGATGGCTTTCCATCGCTTAAAATATTTTTTTAAATTTAAATTAAAAAATTTTAAAATAAATATTAGCGACGGTTTCTTCCATCTCTAATAAGCCATCGCTAATAGTCTCTTTTAGTGATGGCTTTGCCGTCACAACAGCCATTGCTAATAATAAATTTTTTTTAAAAAAAATTCAGCAATTATATTTCTTAAGATCTGTTATAATTTAATTAATAAATAATTATATTTACTAAAATATGTTAAAATTAAATTAACAAGCAACATATATTTACGGATATTATAACAACTAATAATTAACTATTATTATTATAAATAAAAATTTAATATTATATACTACATCAAAATTAAATCTTACAAATAACACTGCTTAAATATCAAATATATTACATCAAAACTAAAAAAAATCAACAGAGATTCTCCTCCTTCTCCTGCTCTTGTATGTCCTTTGCAGCAATAGGTGGATGAGAATTGGATGTCCCAACATCCTATAATGAAGAAAAATAAAATATTATTGATAACTTTAGAACTAAATTAATTGAAATTATAAAATAAAGTAATTGATGTGCCTCAAGTCTAAACCGACACGGAGGGATATATTTTGATATATTACTCTAATTCTTGAACGAATTATTTTTACACATTCTATTCGATAATATAGAGCTATAGATGCCCCCAGTTAGTACTCCATCAGATGGTTAAGTTGAATTTTGACCCCTCAGGTACTCCCTCCCTTCCACTTGAAGCCTAAACCGACATGGAGAGATATATTTCGATATACTCTTTTAATTCTCGAACGGATGATTCCTACATATTTTATTTGATGATACAGAGCTATAGATATCCTCAATTCATCCATCGAATGGTTAGATTGAATTCTGACCTCTTGGGTGCCCCTTCCTCCTGTCTCAAGCCTAAATCAACATGGAGGGATATATTTCGATATACTTCATTTTTCGAACGGATTATTCCTACACATCTCATTCAATGATATGAACGTATCTATAGTTTTATCCCATTCATTGGATAGATAGATTGACTTTTGACCTCTATATCCCCTTCCTCTGACTCAAGCCCAACTATATGAAGCTTCTAAATATAAAAATTTAAAACAAGTAAAAGAATTTGTTAATACTGCTTGACTTACCTATTGTGATAGTTATGATAGCGAGCTTAGTTGATCGTGCAAATGTGGATCTCAGAGAATCTCAACAATCATATTACGTACGGCATCTTAGAAGCTCTGAGGTCACTGGTAAAAAAACCTTTGCACGACCTCCTTGACATATGCATCACCCCACATCTAGATCGTCGAGGCCTAAGAGGAGGATGTCGAAGACCAGTGAGTTGCTAGAGGGTTGAAGCTATACCCGAACTCTATAACCCAACTCCTACTCACCCCTCTGGCGGCCCTGAGCCGTCCTTCAAGGTCAAAAAGGGGCTGAGAGGATGGCTTCTCATCATGTCACACTTTGATGTACCCTACATAATCCATCTATATAGTTTAGCAATTCATTAGTGCTATTATACATGTCAGTATATATAAAAATTTAATAAATAATCTTTTAAGTTATCGCGATCTATCTAGACGTAGAATATAAGTAAACACTGGTCTTCCTAGACTGATGTGTGGCCTCCCACAACTACGTACAGTTACCGTAGTACATGATCCAGCTACCGTGTCTACAATAAATAATAAAATTAAGTTAACAAAAACAAACATATGATCAACTAAATATGAGATTAATATAAGTTTAGAATTTTTACCAATCTATTAG
>NC_025996.2:33308233-33450271 GCF_000442705.2 Elaeis guineensis
ATAAATGGTTCAGTCAAGATTTTCAATTACATATGGAACATTTTCTTTAGAGTTATAACTATCAATTTTTCCCCATATAGTTCTTCAATAATTTTTTAGAAAACTAAAACTTCAATATAAAAGGTTATATTTTTTTGATGTGAAAGTGGGAGGATGTGAATCACCCTTTTATTTCATATGGGGAAACTATTGATTCAGTACAGAAATCCCAGATCTGAAAAAAAAACCCCAAAAGACTTGACGGAAGTAAGAAAAGGGTTCTAACTAGTGTCGATAACAAGCGACGTGATTGGGATCTTGCCACAATCTCCGTTGATCGGAATGACCCAGACAAAGCACTAAGTGTAACATCCCGGCCCAGAATCAAGCCCAAAACTCAAAACCATACAAAAAAAAAAAAAAAAAAAAAAAACAGAGGAGGAGGAAGACTCCTAACCGGAGTCTTCTTCCTCTCCGTTACCTGCGGAATCGGACTCAAAGAGTCCGACTAGGGTAGGAAATCTCTTCTATAAAGATCCCCCGTCCTCCCTTAAGATTTTACGACAAAAAATTTCAAAGAAATTCGAGGGATTTGAGAGATTTTCTCAAGGAATACCGTGGATGGTTGATCGGAAGAAAAGGGGGTTCGCCGGAGCTCTTCTCAACCGCCGGAGCAAGGTAAGCCCCTCCCCTTCTTCCTCTCCCTCTTCCCTTTCTCCCCTGGCCCAAAGCCTCACCGCCGGCCACCGTTTTTGCCGAAAATCAGTCGCGAAAGAATCCCCCTGTTTTCCGATCTCTTCTTGATTCTCCCCGGCCGAACCCTGCCGCCGGCCGTCCGCTGCTAGCCACCGCCGGCCGAACCCCATCGCCGACCATTATCGGATCTCCGGCCAAGCCACCGGAGCCCAAGCCACCGAGGGGGGACCTCACGGTCCTCCCCTGTTTCAGCCAAGGGAGGCCGCGGGAAAAGAAAAGAAAAGAAGAAGAAAGAAGAAGAAGAAGAAAAGAAAAGAAAAGAAAAAGGAAAAAGAAAAAGGAAAAAGAAAAAGAAAAGAAAAAGGAAAAAGAAAAGAAAAAAAAAGGAAAAAAAAAGAGAAAGAGAAAAATAAAAATAAAATAAAATAAAATAAAATAAAAAGAAGAAGAAGGAGAGAATTTTTCTCTCTCTCCTTTTCTCTCTTTTTTCTCTCTCCTCTCTCCACATTTTCTCTCTCTAGATTCTCTCTCTAGACTTTTCTCTCTCTTTACGGATTTTGTCTCTCTAGGATCTTTTCTTCCTCTCTGATGCATCACAAACCCTAGGATATATTTGAATTAAAAATATGATGAATTGAGATTGCTCCGAAATTCGTGCGATAGATCTGATCTCAGTCCGATCCTATTCGAAATTTGTAACACTTGATTCATATTGAGTCACCCTGATAGGACCTCTGATGATCTCGATCATGAGTGCCTCATCGGAAGGATACGAAAGTTTCTCTCTCCACTTTCTCTCTCTACTTTCTCTCTCTAGAATTTTCTCTCTCTTCATGAATTTTCTCTCTCTAAAAGTCTTATGGATCAGTGGAGGATCCAGATACTTAGATAAATCCTAATTTTGATTAATCCTAAGAGAGATCCTCGATTTGTGTATTAGGATCAATTATCGGTAATTTTCTCCATATATGTGATTTTTATATTGATCAGGGTTATGAAGAGATGATTGTCTGCATATGATATCGAGTGGAATATTTTGTTAAAGAAATTCATAAATCAAAGAAGAACATCGATTTCTGTGTTTGGATCAGTCACCGGTAAAGGTAAGAATCCCTGTACATGATCACTATTATATATGCTATTTTACTATTGGTCTTGCATCGTTGGATTTGCATTATCGGATTTGAGATCGATGAATTTATTATATCTGAGATACTGTTATTTGATTTTGAGCATGAGTATGTTATGTCAATATATATGTATCAGAGATTGATGGCATGATTATATGGATATGACATATCTGAATTGATCATAATGCAAGACAGAATTGATTGATGAAATCAATACATAATGATTAAATGAAAAGAAAGAGATATATGGTATGGACTAGCCTTGTCATGTGGAACAGCCGGCCAGGAGCTTATGCCTGGGACAGCCCGCCAGGAGCTTATGCCTGGGACAGCCCCCACTGGCTTACAGGTGGATCAGCCGGCCAGGAGCTCATGCCTGGGACAGCCCGCCAGGAGCTTATGCCTGGGACAGCCTCTCACGGGCTTTGGTACGTGGGACAGCCGGCCAGAAGCTCATCCTGGGACAGTCTTGAAAGACTTTTTAAATGGATTCGATCTGGATGATGACTGAGGTATAGACTTGGATAGTCCAGAGCCAGAAAGAAAATGTTAAAATCATATGATTATGAAAGGAGAAATGAAAGATAAGATATGAAACAATTGTTGAACAAAAGTGTTTCACCGGTTAACATATGATGATGCATCTATTTTGACAAGACAGAAAATTTATGAATGTTTGCATTATTCTGGACATTAAACATGAGATTTTATATTTTATTGCTTATCCTTATTTTCAGACTATATTACTATATCAGTGTGATATGGGAATTCTTACTGGGCTGTAAAGCTCACACCCCTTCATCTTTCTTTTCTTTTCAGAGATACAGGATGTTCATGATTGGATATGGCTTAGATTTATGGGTGAGCAGATGGATAGATAGAGTGTTATAGTACCTGATCAGAGAACTGAAGAAATTTAATTTGTACCTATACAAAATTTTATGAATTATTATTGAAATTAATTGTTATGGATGTTAAGGTTGTAATATTTAATTTGGCCTTGCATATTCTTTAGGGCTTGCTCTAAGGAGTGTGCGGCCATCACGTATCCGACCCGGGTGTTGGGTTCGGGGCGTGACAGAATGGTATCAGAGCCAGGTTTAAGATCACTAGAGATTATGAAGAGATATTAAAACTTTATGTAAAGATCAGTAGGATGTGACGGAGTGGCATTTGAGCTTAGAGCTTAGGTTACGTTTATTCGGAGACAATGATACAAGTGATTAGGATATGACAGAACAGTACTAGAACCCAAGTTTAAGGTCACTAGAAATTGTCATATAAATGATATCAAAACTTTGGGGTTATAATCACTAGAGTATGATTGATAATATCGGAGTTTAAGATTTTGATCATTAAAGGTATGATAGAATGATATTAGAGTTTAGGTTATGATCACTAGGAAATATGATTTAAGTGGTATTTGAGTTTAAGGTTATAATTATTCAGAATTGTAATTCTAGTGATATCTGAACTTAGGTTATGATCACGAGGAACATGATAGATATGAAAGAGAAGATTCAATATTTAGATTTCGAATCAATAGATATTAAGATGAAATTTAGGTATAAGTGGCATATTATATCTATAATAGAATTGATGAGTTATATTTTAGATTTCAATTAGTAAGGTTGACCTAAGTATGAAAAGAGTTGACCTTGGAATGAAGTGGGAGGTATTGATAAGTTATGTTGAGTATACTAGATGATTTTATGATTGAAGATCATGATACTTTTCTAATTTCGATGATAATTGTCTGATGCGTTATGAATTTTGGATTTATCAAAAGAAAGTTAATTAGGGTATGGTCTAAGAAGAAATTTTATCATATGAGAGAGAAATATTTTTGAACATTGAATCTATAAGAGGATCATATATGAAACTCAATTTTAAATGAAAAATATACTTAAATTTTATTATGAGAATATGAGATACACATCTTGGTAAAATTTTTGGTTACTCAAAATATCATATTCTGAATATGATTCCTTGATCTTTCAAGTTACATTGGATTTCAAGTCAAAAGCTTACTTCTCTAAGTGGTTCAAAAGTATTTTGATATTATTGTTAAATTAAAGAAGAAAATTTATTGTGTCAGAGAATGATATACAGGTTATGATGAAATCTTTAATAATTCGTATTACTATCTTTGGATTAGATTTTTTTTTAATTTTTCTTGTGATTGTTGAAGATGGTGAAGTGTATTAATTATTCGAGTCAGAGTTTGAATTTCTGAATTGAAATAAGATATCTTACTAGTGTTAAAGTTTGAATGACTTATACAAGGGACAAAATTTTGTATAGATTTATTGATTAATATTAAGAGTTATGATGAAGAGAATTCTATAAGAAATAATCAAGTTGATTCTACTTAAGGATGTTGGCTTGAGTCCTTCTAGTTTGTCAAGTTAGAAGTAATTCTTTTAAAAAAAGAAAGATTGATTTAGAAATTATCTAGATGATTGTAAGGTAAATCTAAGGTTAACTCCAATCGATTCTAGACATGTCGGATTCTTGAAAGAGTGATGAAACCTATACAATAATTTCAAATATAGAAAGTAGATCAAGATTTAATTTTTATATGCTATACCCAAAGGTAGTAAAGATGAAGAAACTTAAAATTTTGCCCTAAGTTTTATCTGAAATTTGAAGGTTGGATCTATCTTGGATCGATCTAACATATAAGGATATTTTTATCTTTGATATAATTATATAATTTGATAAACCAAGATCAGAGTGCGCAGCAAAAGCATGGTGGGTTAAATTGATTAGAAATATTAATTCTTTGATTCTGAGATATTATGGAATACATTAGTTGTTAATAAAGAATAATTTTAATCTGATCATAGTCGGATAATTTTTGTTAGTAGGTTGTTTCATTATAGATAATGTCAAAAAATTTTAGATATCTCAAGTTTATTAATAGCTTGATAGTTCTGATATTAGTTCAAATTTAGAATGTCCTGACATAGATCTCATATTTTTTTTTTAAATTTAATATTGTTACTCGAACTGATATAGAAGATTGAGATTTTTCTTAAGATGAGAGTCTATATATAAAATTTGTTGGAAAATCAAGTGAAGAAAGAAATCGATGATGGTAAAGAGTGCTCGATGTTTGATCTTTATTTATCAGGGGTAGTATGAGATAATTATGAATTTCGAGTGAAATGTATTAGACAAATAACGGTGGTATATTAATACAAGTTTAAAATGTTACAGTTCTTCAAAAAGTTGAGAAATCAATAAGAAGGGATGAGTTTGAAATTTTAAATAATTTTGTTATAACAAGATCATGAGAAATAAATAATATATATGACATTATCGTAAGCTTGAGAATGACATGAAGAATTTATACTTCGAAATATATTTTAAACAATATAACTTAATTTCGGGGACGAAATTATTTGAAGGGGGGGAGAATGTAACATCCCGGCCCAGAATCAAGCCCAAAACCCAAAACCATACAAAAAAAAAAAAAAAAAAAAACAGAGGAGGAGGAAGACTCCTAACCGGAGTCTTCTTCCTCTCCGTTACCTGCGGAATCGGACTCAAAGAGTCCGACTAGGGTAGGAAATCTCTTCTATAAAGATCCCCCGTCCTCCCTTAAGATTTTACGACAAAAAATTTCAAAGAAATTCGAGGGATTTGAGAGATTTTCTCAAGGAATACCGTGGATGGTTGATCGGAAGAAAAGGGGGTTCGCCGGAGCTCTTCTCAACCGCCGGAGCAAGGTAAGCCCCTCCCCTTCTTCCTCTCCCTCTTCCCTTTCTCCCCTGGCCCAAAGCCTCACCGCCGGCCACCGTTTTTGCCGAAAATCAGTCGCGAAAGAATCCCCCTGTTTTCCGATCTCTTCTTGATTCTCCCCGGCCGAACCCTGCCGCCGGCCGTCCGCTGCTAGCCACCGCCGGCCGAACCCCATCGCCGACCATTATCGGATCTCCGGCCAAGCCACCGGAGCCCAAGCCACCGAGGGGGGGACCTCACGGTCCTCCCCTGTTTCAGCCAAGGGAGGCCGCGGGAAAAGAAAAGAAGAAGAAAGAAGAAGAAGAAGAAAAGAAAAGAAAAAGGAAAAAGAAAAAGGAAAAAGAAAAAGAAAAGAAAAAAGAAAAAGAAAAGAAAAAAAAAGGAAAAAAAAAGAGAAAGAGAAAAATAAAAATAAAATAAAATAAAATAAAATAAAAAGAAGAAGAAGGAGAGAATTTTTCTCTCTCTCCTTTTCTCTCTTTTTTCTCTCTCCTCTCTCCACATTTTCTCTCTCTAGATTCTCTCTCTAGACTTTTCTCTCTCTTTACGGATTTTGTCTCTCTAGGATCTTTTCTTCCTCTCTGATGCATCACAAACCCTAGGATATATTTGAATTAAAAATATGATGAATTGAGATTGCTCCGAAATTCGTGCGATAGATCTGATCTCAGTCCGATCCTATTCGAAATTTGTAACACTTGATTCATATTGAGTCACCCTGATAGGACCTCTGATGATCTCGATCATGAGTGCCTCATCGGAAGGATACGAAAGTTTCTCTCTCCACTTTCTCTCTCTACTTTCTCTCTCTAGAATTTTCTCTCTCTTCATGAATTTTCTCTCTCTAAAAGTCTTATGGATCAGTGGAGGATCCAGATACTTAGATAAATCCTAATTTTGATTAATCCTAAGAGAGATCCTCGATTTGTGTATTAGGATCAATTATCGGTAATTTTCTCCATATATGTGATTTTTATATTGATCAGGGTTATGAAGAGATGATTGTCTGCATATGATATCGAGTGGAATATTTTGTTAAAGAAATTCATAAATCAAAGAAGAACATCGATTTCTGTGTTTGGATCAGTCACCGGTAAAGGTAAGAATCCCTGTACATGATCACTATTATATATGCTATTTTACTATTGGTCTTGCATCGTTGGATTTGCATTATCGGATTTGAGATCGATGAATTTATTATATCTGAGATACTGTTATTTGATTTTGAGCATGAGTATGTTATGTCAATATATATGTATCAGAGATTGATGGCATGATTATATGGATATGACATATCTGAATTGATCATAATGCAAGACAGAATTGATTGATGAAATCAATACATAATGATTAAATGAAAAGAAAGAGATATATGGTATGGACTAGCCTTGTCATGTGGAACAGCCGGCCAGGAGCTTATGCCTGGGACAGCCCACCAGGAGCTTATGCCTGGGACAGCCCCCACTGGCTTACAGGTGGATCAGCCGGCCAGGAGCTCATGCCTGGGACAGCCCGCCAGGAGCTTATGCCTGGGACAGCCTCTCACGGGCTTTGGTACGTGGGACAGCCGGCCAGAAGCTCATCCTGGGACAGTCTTGAAAGACTTTTTAAATGGATTCGATCCGGATGATGACTGAGGTATAGACTTGGATAGTCCAGAGCCAGAAAGAAAATGTTAAAATCATATGATTATGAAAGGAGAAATGAAAGATAAGATATGAAACAATTGTTGAACAAAAGTGTTTCACCGGTTAACATATGATGATGCATCTATTTTGACAAGACAGAAAATTTATGAATGTTTGCATTATTCTGGACATTAAACATGAGATTTTATATTTTATTGCTTATCCTTATTTTCAGACTATATTACTATATCAGTGTGATATGGGAATTCTTACTGGGCTGTAAAGCTCACACCCCTTCATCTTTCTTTTCTTTTCAGAGATACAGGATGTTCATGATTGGCTATGGCTTAGATTTATGGGTGAGCAGATGGATAGATAGAGTGTTATAGTACCTGATCAGAGAACTGAAGAAATTTAATTTGTACCTATACAAAATTTTATGAATTATTATTGAAATTAATTGTTATGGATGTTAAGGTTGTAATATTTAATTTGGCCTTGCATATTCTTTAGGGCTTGCTCTAAGGAGTGTGCGGCCATCACGTATCCGACCCGGGTGTTGGGTTCGGGGCGTGACACTAAGAACCTAATGCAGCCACTAAAAACTCCCAAGTAGTTACAGCTCTAGACACAATGAGAAATATAAAACCAGTCCATCACTTGTTAAGACAACTTCAGCCTCTGATGGTTTGTAGAAGCTTTTTTATCTCTGACTTCATGTCTTCTCTAGCCAAAATCAACCACTCCGTTGTGTAGAGCAGGGCTTTCTCGAGAACTAGACATTTAGCATTTGCTTCATATCTAAAAATCCTTCCATTTCTTTCTTTCCACAAACTCCACACAACTGCGGTAGCAAGAATATATAGGAGTTGTTTATCTGTACATGATTTTCTTTTTGGGTAAGAATATATAGGAGTTGTTTAGAAGAGCAAACGTTCAAATATCTACATTTTATTTAATTAGTTGTGGCACGGAGGGAGGGTGTCTAAGTAGTTCTTTAAGGAGGTAAGTGGGGAGGGGGTCGGGGGGGTGGGGGGCATGGGAGAGAGAGAGAGAGAGAGGGAGAGGGAGAGGGGTATCAGTTTATGAACTCATCAAATATATTACGTGCCCTGCCTGGCTATTATTCAAGAAGAAGAAGAGAGAATGAGAGTCCGCACTGACTACACGGAAATTAAATATGTAATCTTACACAGCCTGCTGACTTATTTATTTACAGTACAGTTCGACGAAGTAGATACATGCCCATCAAACTTCGGTTACCATACTTCTCCCAACATAAAGCCGTCAAGCACCCATGCACGTAATATAAAGCTATGCATGCTAACAAAGCCCTTAATCTCTAGTTGTTGGAACCCTGTGTCCTCCCTTTCTGACCACCATTCCCTCCACCTCCCGGCATGTTGCCAGGGGTGCTTACATAACTGTTATACTTATCCCTTGGAATTTCATGGTGGTTGCCATCAGTACTGGCCCCAGGGGAAACAGTCTCAGCTTGGCCGCCTGCAGGGGCTTCTTCCATCAACATTTTCCGAGGCATCACCATGCATGAGCTCAACGTAACAACTCCAAGAAGAACAATGAAGACCAACTTCATCCTTTCAATCTGATTACTGCTGCAAAAACATGAAAAAGTAATCCCAATATTCTATAATCACAGGTGTACTTTAAAGGGATACACAATATTGGATCAAAATAAAAAATAAAAAACAAATATAGTAACTTACTACCCAAACTTAAAAAGGAATACGAACACTTCTGCTGGAGTTGTTGGGCTAGCAAGTGCAATTATGCTATTTATAGATAGTGAGTGGCAGAGCAGAGGCACGGGCACTTGACATTGGTGCGAAGCATCTGATTATGGATTCTCCACCAATATGAGACAACACCCAGTGGGGGCATATATATCCTCATTAAATGATGGGTTAATGGAAAATTATCATCCAGATTAGGAACCTATGTGGAGGGTCTGTTGTGGCTTTACTAGGTGATGTGTAAACTAGCATTATGACCACAATTCAACCTTCTATAGTTCGCAACTATTTTTTTATTGCTAGTATTGTTGGACCGCATTTTATCCATGCATGCACCCAATGATGTGGTGACACCCCGATGATGTGGTGAGCACATGGTGACATGACCTGACCATAGAGACCGCACGGCCCCTTCGGCAGCTCCACTAGCTATGATCTGACCACTCGAATGAGATCAACAGCTTGGCAATATCTTCATCGTCTGGCAACCACCGACTTTGTCTGATCTCTATTCGGATCCTCTATGAGATATTTCAAAGGTCCGGTGGGTTCCCGACGCGCAGGGCATCTGATCTGACAGCCAACGGCATTGGCAGCTTTTTTCTACTAGTGAATGATTGGTCCCATCAGGACTTGCTGACACCCACTATCTCTGGCCTTTTGACGGCCACTTCTTTAGCGAGCGATGACATGCCACCTGACAGGCCTCCCATCATAAAGAAGGCCAAAGCTAACATCACAGGAGGTTCCTTCTCTCTCTAGCTCTCATCATTCGCCTCCTACTATTCTCCCTCTACGACTGCAATACTAACTTAAGCATCAGAGAACCCCCCACTGGTCCTCTCTAGCATGCGGATTTTCCTTGCAAGTATTCGGAGGCTATGTTCGGCATCCCCTGCTCTACCCTGACAGCTGCCTCATCATGCCGCCTATACCACATCCCTCTGATCGAAGAGGAGCGGCAACAGATTAGCGCTAGAGGAAGGGCACACTCCATTTTTTGAAAGAAGGTGGTGAGAGTCTAGTGACGGAACGACCTCACTACGTCATGCCGATGGTCCTTGCCCCGCAGCAATTCTAGCGGACAGAGCACTTGGGGGGCAAGCTCTCGACAGACCACTACTGTCTGCCCAGACTCGGTTGCTATCCCGATGAAGTAAGTCTAAGCACTCACAACCACTACACAGCAGCTACACCCTCGAGATGCGAAAAGGATACAAGCTCCATCAGCAACTCCATCCCGACGAGGCCACTGGACCTATGTAAGACAATTTGACCAATGGCGAAAGCACACAAATGCAGCCTGAGCCTCATGTTGAAGATCGTTGTTAGCTGAATCGGCTTCATGCCCTTCACTCTAATATCCTCGGGGCTCTCGAGGAGGCTATCGGTGAGACCGATCACTAGAGTCCTCCAAGGGGGACTCCACTCCAATTCTCTCCCCATGATGACACTACTCTCGATAGGGGCGGACTTAAAAAATTGAGTTACTATGGGGGACCAAAATAAAAGATACAAACGATGTTAAAATTTATCAAGAATAAAATCTAAACTAAAGATCTCTGTAATTTTTCTTTCAACATAAATGACTAAGCTATCAGCAAGAAATTCATCCTCTATTTTGTTGCACAATCTAGTTTTCAAAAATTTCATAGCTGAAAAAGTACATTCAATAGTTGAAGTAGATACTGGAAGAGTCAAAACAAGATGAATCAATATATCAACAAGATAATAATTTCTCAACTTCTTCATCTTTGTTAAATATTGACACAATTGTCTAATAGATGACAATCTCTTCAAGTCTGGATCATTAAAAACATCAATATAAAATACTGCAACTGATATATCAAAGTGATCCTCTCATTCTCTATGAAATCAAAAGGATAATACTTCTCTGCAAGGGAACAAATAGCATGAATGTCAAAGGATTTATATCCATCCCTCGAATTCAAGGTAGAGCTAAGTTTCAAAAGCTTGATGATTTGCTCATTAAATCTTGTAGATATCTCTTGCAGCTGAAAGTCTATAGCAGCATTAAAAATATCAAAATGATAATAATGCTCCACAGTAATATCATGTAATCACCGACCACTGCGACCTGCAATATGTGGAGCACTAAAATTTAAAATATCAATACTGTGATTTGTACAAAACAACATAATCTTTTTTAAAAAAAGAATTCCATCCATCATCTCTAAATTGTTGAATGAGCAATATTGTAGTTGACACCATGTGCGTTGCATTGACAATATCTTGAGACTTTTGTTGCAAACTCTGGCAAAGAATATCAATGATGCCCATAATTTTTTTCATCAGGTGCAAGATAAAAACGAACTCAAAGGAAGTGATTCTTTTGAGAGCTGCAACAGCATTTGCTTTTATTTCATAGTTAGATCCATTATTTTTAATACTTTCAAGAATTGAACAAGTTACATCAAATAATCTGATAAGACTGCAAATAGAATCAAAATGAGAACTCCAATGTAGATCACCTGGTCGCTTCAAAGTACCAAGTTGATTGGCACCTCTTCCTATTTTGATTCCTCCATCATCATCATCATCATCATCAATAGCTAACTTTTGTGCAATCTCAACTTGTTGAGTGGCTCGTAACTCATCCTGTCGCTTACAAGAATCAGTTACAGCATTAACGATAAAAGTTAAATTCAAAAAAAAATTATGAACAACAAACACCTCTCTAGCAGCTTTAACCAAAGCCAATTGTAATCAATGAGCCATGCAATGCACATAATATGCATAAGGATATTCATTAAGAAATAATAACTGTAATCCCTTCCATTCACCTCGCATGTTACTAGCCCCATCAAAATCTTAACCACGTAGATTTTGAACATCAAGACCATGGTCAGAAAGAATAGCTCTAATCAAAGAAAATAAAGTGGCTGCTAATGTATCTTTAGCATGGATAAGATCCACGACACATTCTTGTATGCAGTCTCTAATGTCAACAAAATGGAGAATAATAGCTATTTGTTCTCTCTTGGATTCATCACTTTCTTCATCAATAATAATATAAAATTTAGAAATTTCAACCTCTTCTTATATTTTCTTTCTCATATTGTTTGCCAATATATGCAAGATCTTTTTTTGAATCATAGTAGATGTGTACTTTATATGTAATAGAGCATTCTTTAAGACAATATTTTTCACTTCATCATTATAAAATGCTACAAATTTAATCAACTCAAAAAAACTTTCACGATTCTTTGAATTAATAAACTCATTATGAGCTCTAAAAGCCATCCCTTGAAATGCAAGCCAGCAAATGGCATTAATTGATGTTTTGACCCGAAACCTATTCTTCTTCTTTTGTTCTTCTGATTGTCTCTCTATTACCTTATCAATATGCCCAGGCTAGTTTAATAAAGCTGAACAATATCTTACAGCATTATTATATGAAAAACATCGATCTTGTCCCATATGTTTGAGAAAAGTACAATTCTTTCCATATTTTATCTTTTTTAATTTCTAAAATTAGTAAATATGAATGCATCATAACTACTTTGTATGGTTGGTTTCTCTGAAAAAAGATAACATAGAAGATAAAATACAGCATCTTTTGTAACAGAATATTTAAGCTAAGAAAATTCAGAATAACAAAAAGTCTGAAAATAATGATGGTATTTTTCTCCTAAAAATGAAAAAAAAAAAAAATTTGATTTGATAAGGTCCAAATCTCAAATAAGCCCTTCTTATTTCATCTCATTGATTAACTGGATAATCCCACATAGGTTTATGTAGTCCAGGATCATATTCTATATAAGAAAAAGTAGGAGAATTTTCAACCATTGGAGACATAGGAGAAAGACCCTCAACCACTGGAGACATAGGGATCGAATAGACTTGCTTGTTTGGGTTGAAAGATTCATCATTATCTCTTTTTTACTTTTGGTTTTGGCCATACCCATCATTATCTCCCTGAGAACTACTTTCCTCACTTTTCTTAAAGAAGAAATCAAGTTTTTTTTACTTCTGATTATTCATGATTAAATTTCAAGCAAAGAATGATCTAAAACAATAATAATTAGCAAAAAATTATGAAAAGAATAAGCAACTCAGTAATTTACTAATTAATCACATAAACTAAATGTTAAAGGACAAAATACAAATCACAAATACATCAATTCAATTCATAATTTCAAACTAAAATTTAGCAAATTAAATTTTAAACTAAACTTAATAAAAAATAAAAGAATATATATAAATTATTTAAAAATTATTTAATTTTAAATTCTTAATTTAAGGGTTTTTTTTGTTGAATCACTGATATCTTTTGCTGGCTTTCGAGGACTGACGACACGTGATGGGGCCTGGGGAAAGAAGAAGCGAGGGGACAAGACGCACTGATGCGATGCATGGTGGGGGAACCTAGGGGCTGGGGGGCGCAATGGAGTCTGGTGCAATGCACAGCATGGGGGAAGGGGGTGGGAGGGGACATTTTGTTTACCCTATTAAAAAAAATGATGCATCTTCCAGTTCGGTAAATCAGTGGGCTGCGGCCTGGAGGGTTGGAGCACAAGTTGCATGATTGGGGGGGGGGGTAGGGCTTCTTAGGAGTTAGGTCCAAATTATTATTATTTTTTTTTTGGGGGGGGGGGGGGAGGCCCCCCATGCCTCCACGTAGCTCCGCCATTGGCTCCCGACACAAGAGCAAACATGAGATGAAGGTTTGAGAACTAGAAAAGGAGATGCCAAGCTATCCTCTTAACTTGAGCTCGAAAGCATGCTTGGGTTGAGGGAGGAAAAACACATCATTGGGAAAAGGAAGGTAAGAAGAACGGCAACAAAAATGGCCCTACAACCATGATTGCAGAGCTTTGGAAGAACGAGGAGGGGGAAGAACCCTCCACGTAGTTCCAACGATCCAACATCTTCTAGCTTCACGTCCTAGACCCTCAAGAGGTTTGAAGGCAAAGTTTTGCATATCAGAGATGAGGGTGCTCGCAAGTTGGAAGGACCCAAAAATCCTATTGCTTCCATCATGATCATGGCTGCAACACCAAGGCATGTCACTAGCCGAAGGATGAGAGAAAGGACTTCACTCGCCAGGAATGCCCTGAAAACATCGGGCATCTATGGATGTGGGATATGATAACCTCGACAAAGATTTGATAGCTAAAGCCAAGGATGTGACTTTGGGAGTTGTAAACAGCAGGAGGGTAGAAAATGAGAATGCGAAGGATCCCATTCAGTGAGAGCGAGAATCCTCAACAATGCCATGACAAATGGTGCAATTGATCTCGATGACCAAGCACATTGACAAATAGGTCAGAGCCAAACATCCTTTATAAGTCATCAGAGCACAAGTTCGAAGCTGGATATAAAAGAATAATGTCCTACAAGCCAATCGCATATAGAATGCGATAGCATATTTTCTATAATTTATCTTTCAAATTCATGTAATTGATATTAATTTTATTAATAAAATAAAAATTTTTAATTCATTATATGCTATATCTTTTTGTTCTTAAGATTATAATGAACCCCATAGGTCCGGACAATGGTTTTAGGATCATGAAGAGATCACGTTAGTAAGACCTAAATCCTTGATAGCCTTGACCTAAAATATTTTAGTCGTTGGTTCATTGAGTTAGGGATCAATGATACCGGTAAGACTGGCATTCCTATATATGCTTAGAAATGAGGGTGGTTGATCTCACAACCACTTGTGTGGTGATACTAATACAAAGATATGGGTGCTCATTAGAGAATGAGTTCACTGAATAGATCTGCGAAAGAATATCAGATGGAGTCTTATTTATATATTAGCTGATGATAATCTAGTGAGAGTTATGTAAGTGATCCTTTGACCTAAGATCGTCATGGTACCTTATGTACATGAATCCATATTTTAGTTCACTATCTAACTTTGTTCTTTGATTATTGTATGGGGTGTTCTAGATATGATGAAGTATACATAGAGATTGTGAGTGGTCAATAAGAGATCAGTCACTCTTAATAAGAGGAGCGAACATCCTATATGATCTTATAGGTCGATGATTTGGAAGTCTTTGGCTAAAGCAGAATGATAATTAAAAAAATTTTTTAATATATCATCAATTAAATCATCACTTTTTGATCAAGATACATAAAGATAAATGATTGGATTTAACATATTTTCATACCCACATCTCATCTGGGATGTCGTTTGACTGAAGGATTGAATTACATGTGACTTACTACTGAAGGATATTTTGATAATTTTTTATCAAAATTTTAAATCTTTTAATAGTCATGATATGTTGCTAGACGTCAATTTTAACTTATGAACTCATCAAAATTAAAAGAGTTTAATTCAAAAATTAATTAGAAAGAGTCATAGTGGATTGGGACTCTTCGACTGACCTAATTAGGGTTACGTCGAAAGTCTGGATCCACTACTGGTTAGATTTGGAATCCAATGGATCACACACTTTGAGATTTAATCTTGATCTAATTTAATTAGAATTTAATATAAATTTTAAGAGTTAATTTGATATGATAGTATATTGTATTAATCCAAGTTCCTAAATTGGTTTAGATCGAAGTGTTTGAGCTAATCTAAACCAGTTATTTTTGACCTAATGGGATTGGGTCTATTTTAATTGGATTTTTATCCAACTTAGACTAGTTTAAGTGGAGAAAACTTCTCTGTGGCCACCAAGTTTCACACAAAATAAAATTATCTCCCACTCTAATTAGCATGTGAAGTTGTAGAGTCCTTTTTAATGAAGGCTCTTATCTTAACACATTGCCTTAAATTCTCATCTAAATTCTTATTGAATTCATGCCAAATTAATATAAGATTTTTATGAGGTGTAGAAGAGGAGGAGTCCTACTGTGTGAAGGCTCTCTTATGTCAAAAATCCTACAAGGTGAATTTATTCACTGTGTGAGAAAGTGGAGCGCCAAAGGTTGGTGACCCTTGGTCCTTCTCACGTCCCTTAGTCCTCTATTTAAATGGGATGTCCCATATGGCCCAAGTGCTAGGTTTATGGGTGAAAACTAGAGATACGTGGCATATAAATTAGAGAAAAAATTTTGAAAAGAATCTGAGAAAAAGGCAAGAAAAATTGAGCGGCAAAAGTTGTAAGATGGGTGGTGAGAGAATTAGCAAGTGTTGCTAAGGTTTGATTTTTTTATGTGTTGGAGCCTAAAATCAAATTTTAGATTGTGAGATATCTGAAAAGTATTTTTTTGGCATGATTTTGATGGTAAAATCGAAAGCAATTAAGTTTTGATGTAATTGTTCCTCGAGTTCAAAGCCGACAGTGTTCTTGATAAGATAAGGCTGCGGTGGTGCACTGGTTAGGAAGGACCTTGACCAACTTTCGTATGAATCACCATTGAAGGGTATCTACTTTGGAGTCTCATGAAGATCACCAACATGCTATATTATGTTTTTGGTGAAAGTAAAAATTTTATCCTTTTTGCATGCTTGTTTTATTTTGATCGACATCGACAAGGTGATTCTAGGATTTGAATTTCGACTGATAGTTTTAATCGTTAAAGCTATTGACTTGCTTAATTTTAAAATTTTAAAAATTATTTTTTACTATGTAGCTGGGACCCAACAGTGGTTTTCAAGCCACCCTTGTTAGATTCGATGAAACAAGTGCAAAGTAGTAGTATAGAATTATTCTTGTTCATATATTGTCAAAAATATTATTTTAATTTTTAGCATCGATCTTTAAAATCAAAAATTATTTTTAACTTTATAAGAACCATGAATTTAAATTTCAATTGTTAAATTATGAATTTATGATAATTTGAAATTTATATTTTCATGATAGCTTGATGCTTAAATCGATTTATGGTTAAGGGTGTTTTGCATACCTAATATGATTAGGGTTTGCTTGATTACTTGAATATGCTTGACATATGTTATATCGTTTATAGCACCCTTATATAATTTTTGGTTTGATTATATCATTGCTATTATAACTTGTAGATGTATGTTAAATTACATAATATATTTAGCACATTTTATGTAGTTGTAGTTAGGATGTATCGAGACCAGTTCAAAGATCCTCTTAAAAATTATATTAAGTTGTAATGTTGGAATTTACTTTCAATTCAAATATCAAATTTATTTGATCAATTGATATTAAAAAAATATAAAAAGTAATTTTCTAATTAGGTCCATATGCTAGCCTGGTCAACTTTGTTAGTATCTAAGAAAAGCTACGGGGAGCCTCCCACCTATTGATCTGACCAATTTGATCCTATTGAATTTCAGACTTAGATTGATTAGTGATGTAGAAACTACAAGGACCTTCCTTCAAACTTGGTCAATAGAGTATGTCAAGATCTTTGTGAGCTTGTTGTGCTATCCACAAAGCTTACTATAGAAATTGATATGATGTTGACCAAGTGCATATTGATACTTATGGCATATTTAAATAGTGTTGCTTTGTTGTGCTATTTACAAGGACAGCATTGTTTAAGTATGACAATATGAGATTGAAGGGTTAACTTAACTAGAACACTATAGTTTGTTATGCTATCCACAAGACTATATATGATCTAAAGGCAACAGAGAAAAATGTTGAGAATTGTATAAGTACAATTGATAAAGAGTTACCTACTTTTGAACTCATGAATACTTATTGTGCTATCCACAAGGTGTTTATGAGGAATAGGGATTTCAACCTCACTAAGAAACATAAGTATGTTTCTCGATTTTCATACATGAGGGCTATGAAGTTCGATAAAATAATGAAAGACATAATTAGACAAAAGTCCTAATCTAGTTGTGCATGTCATCATGAGTTATCCGCTTATATTATGTTCTTGTTATTATAGATTATCTATACATATGGTATCCTCACTATCACTTAGAGGCATACTAGATGTAAATAAATTGATCGGACTAAACTACGTCGATTGGTTAAGAAACTTGAGAATTATTCTCACTCTGAAAAAAGTCTCCTACATTCTGGATACACCTGCACCCGATACAATCGGAGAAGATACTTTCGAGGAGGAAAGGGCCACATACAAGATGTGAAAAGAGGACAGTGTGACTGTCAAATGCATCATGCTTGCCTCGATGAGCAATGAGCTTTAGAGGCAGCTGAGGATATAGATATTTCTTTTGTACTCCTTAATCTTAAGGAGTTATATGGAGAATAAAGTAGAACTGCTAGATATGAGATATCTAAGTAGTTATTCTGTGTCCGTATGACTGAAGACACCTCTGTGCAAATGCATGTCCTGAAGATGATTGATTTGATCACTTGTCTGGCACAACTGGACTTTGCTATGGATGGTGAACTGAACCAAGATTTGATCCAGCAGTCTCTCTTTGACTTCTTCTCTCAATTTGTTATAAATTACTATATGAACAAACTGAATACTAGCCTGTTTGAGCTATTGAACATGTTGAAGATAGCAGAGAGCCATTTCAAGGGCGAAAAAGATCCAATTCTTCTTACTGATAAGATCAACAAGAAAAAAGCAAGAAGGGTTTCAAGAAAAAGATGAACCCTAAGGCTGACATCTCCAAGAAAAAGACAAAAAAGATCTCTGCCAAAGGTACTTGCTATCACTATGGCAAGGAGGGCTCTTGGAAGAGGAACTGCAAGGAATACCTTACAACCATGAAACCAGCAAATGTTGCTAAAGATTTGTATATGATACAAACTAACTTATCATTAAGTATTTCATTTTTAGATTTTTAGGTATTAAATACCATCTGTGGCTCACATCTTTGTAAATCATTGCAGGGTCTGTAGAAAATAAAGAGTCTGAATAAAGGTGACTTCGAGCTGTTCGGTGCTAGTGGAGAATCCATTAAGGCCGAAGTCGTAGGAATCAGAGTTTTAAAGTTGCCATCAGGCAAAGTTTTGGAGCTGAAGATCTGTTATTATATCCCTAATATTGTTAGAAATATTATTTTTGTACCATTGCTATGGAAACAAGGTTTTGAAATAAAAGCAAAGAATAATGATTGTTCTATATATTTTTCTAACGAATATTATGAAAATACTTATATTGATAATGATTTTTTGTTTCTTTCACTTAATGATAATGTACTTTATATTGATAATATGAAGAAAAAAAAAGAAAGAATGTGAATGTCACATACTTCTGCACTATCGATTTGGTCATATAAATAAGTCAAAATTAATAAGTTATACAAAGATAAATTCTTTGATCCTTATAATTTTGAATCATATAGAACTTGTGAATCTCATCTCATGGGAAACATGATCAGACTTTATTTATTGGACATGGAGAAAGGATGAGTGACATATTGGACCTTGTACATACTAATGTTTTGGTCCAATGTCGACTCAAATCAGAGGTGGATACTCTTACTTCATCACGTTTACTGATGATAGGTCTAGGTTTGGATATGTGTATTTAATAAAATACAAATTTGAAGTCTTTGAAAATTTAAAGAATATCAAAGAATGGTTGAGAAACAAACTAGTAAAATATTAAAACTCTTCGATCTGATCGAGGAGGAGAATACTTGTCTAGTGAGTTTCTCAATTATTTAAAATAAAATAGAGTACTCTCTTAATGGATACCTCCTTATACTCCACAATTAAATGAAATTGCAGAAAGAAAAAATAGCACCTTATTAGATATGGTGCGGTCCATGATGTGTTTCACAGATCTTTCGATATCCTTCTAGTGATATGATCTCGAGACTACAATGTATGTCTTAAATAAAGTACCTTCTAAATCTGTTTCTAGTACTCTATATGAGATATGGAAAGATAAAAGACTCAGTTTTAAGCATCTTAAGATTTGGGGTTGTCCGACTTATGTGAAAAATGTTGATGAATATAAGCTGGATGCTAGATCAGAAAAATATAGATTTGTGAATTATCCCAAGGAGAGTATAAGATACTACTTCTACCATCCTACTCAACAAAAAAGTATTTGTTGGTAGGCATGCTTTTTTCTTGGAGAAAGAGTTTATCCAAGAAGGAGGCAATGGGAGGTTTGTTGAACTTAAGAAAGTTCAAAATCTACAATCCATCCAAGATTTATAAAATAATTCTCAACCAGATGTGTTCATTGTTGAGGCACAGCCACTACACACACCTCCTCTCCGAAGGTCAAGTAGAGTGCATAATATACCACTTAGGTATGGATTTATCATTGAGAATAACAACACATCCCACATCATTGAAAATGATGATCCCACAACCTACTCGAAAGCTGTCATGAGTAGTAACTCTGACAAATGGCTCAATGTCATAAAATTCGAAGTGGACTCCATGTATACCAATCAAGTTTGGATTTTGATTGATACACCTGAGGGTGTGACCCCAATAGGCTGCAAATGGATCTTCAAAAAAAAAATAGAGCAGATGGCCAGGTGGAGACCTATAAGGTCAGATTGCTGGCAAAAGATTTCAGATAAAAATAAAGTATTGATTATGAAGAAATCTTTTCATCAGTAGCCATGCTCAAGTCTATTCGGATAATGCTTGCTATTGTAGCATATCATGACTATGAGATCTAGCAGATGGATGTCAAGACTGCCTTCCTCCATGAAAATCTTAAGAAAGAAGTCTATATGACTCAGCTAGAAAGATTTATCTCTAGTGAGAGAGCAAATCAGGTATGCAAGCTGAATAGATCTACTTATGAATTAAAACAAGCATCGAGGAGCTAGAACATCCATTTTGATGAGACAGTCAAATCGTTTGGCTTTATCAAAAATATAGATGAGCCTTGTGTACACAAGAAGACTAGTGGGAATGCTGTTGTCCTCTTGATCTTGTATGCGGATGACATACTGCTCATTGAGAATGATATTCTGATGTTGCAATCGGTTAAGACATAGCTATCACAAAAGTTTTTCATGAAAGATTTGGGTGAAACATTCTATATACTTAGTATAAAGATCTATAGGGATAGATCAAAAAAGATGCTAGACTTGTCCCAGTCTAGATACATTGACCTTGTATTGAAGAGGTTCAACATGGAGGAAAGTAAAAGAGGTTACTTATCATAGGTCATGGCATATAACTCTCTATGAAGATGTCTCCTAAGACACCTGAAGAGAGAAATAGAATGTGTTCTATTCCTTATACTTCGGCTATAGGATCAATTATGTATGCTATATTATATATCAGACCTGATGTGGCTTATGCCTTGGGCATTGTAAATAGATTTCAGACTGATCCCGGAGAAGATCATTGAAAAATATGAAAAATATACTCAAGTACTTGAGAAGGATTGGAGATATTTTTCTAATATATTATGGATTTGATTTAAAACTGAAAGATTACACTGATTCTAGTTTTCAATCAGATCTGGATGATAGCAAATATATATCTGGGTATGTGTTCACTCTGTATGTGGTGCAGTAAGTTAGAAAAGTTTCAAACAATAAACTATTGCTGACTCGATTATTGAGACTGAGTATATTACTGCTAGTGAGACTACTAAGGAGGCTGTCTGGATGAAAAAATTATCTCAGAATTGGATATAGTTTCAGGGATTGAACAACTAGTGCTCCTTTATTGTGATAATACTGGGACAGTTGCTCAAGCCAAATAACCAAAGTCTCATTATAAATCTAAGCACATCCTAAGGTGGTTCCACCTCGTTTGGAAGATATCGAAAGACGCGATGTGATCATGAAGCAAGTTGATACCAAAAATAATATAGCAGATCCATTCACTAAGACCTTGTCAATACAACAGTTTGACCATCACCTTCATAGCATGGGCATCAAGTATAGGAACGATTGGCTTTAGTGCAAGTGAGAGATTAAAAGAATAATATCCTAAAAGCCAATCGCATGTGGGATGTGATATAGTATTTTTTATAATTTATCTTTTAGACTCATGTAATTGATATTAATTTTATTAATAAAATAAATATTTTTAATTCATTATATGCTGCATCTTTTTGTTCTTAAGATTATAATGAACCCCATAGGTTCGGATAATGGTTTTAGAGTCGTGATGAGATCACGTTAGTGAGACTTAAATCTTTGATAGCCATGATCTAGAATATTTTCAGTCATTGATTTATTAAATCAGAAATCAAGGATACCGGTAAGACTGGCATGTCCTATGTATGCTCAAAAATAAGGATGGTTAATCTCACAACCGCTTATATGGTGACACTAATACAAGGATGTGGATGCTTATTAGAGAATGAGTTTACTAAATAGACCTACGAGAAAATATCAGATGGAGTCTTATTTATATATCAACTGATGATTCTCTAGTGGGAGTTATGTAAGTGATCTTTTGACTTGAGATCGTCATGGTATCTTGTGTACATGAATTCATATTTTGGTTTACTACCTAACTTAATTTTTTGATCCTTGTATGGGGTATTCTGAATGTGATGAAGTATGCATAGAGGTTGTGAGTGATCAATAAGGGATCAGTCACTCCTAATAAGAGGAGCGAACATCCTATGTGATCTCATAGGTCGATAATTCTGAAAGTCTTTAGCCAAAATAGGATGATAATAAGAAAAAAAATTTAATATATCATTAACTGAATTATTACCTTCTAATCGAGATACATAAAGATAAATGATTGAGTTTGATATATTTTCATGCCCATAGCTCATCTGGGATGTTGTTCGATTGAAGGATTGAATTACATAGTAACTTACTACTGAAAGATATTTTGATAATTTTTTATCAAAATTTTAAATTTTTAGATAGTCATGACACATTGCTAGATATCAACCTAGATTTGTAGACTTATTAAAATTAAAAGAGTTTAATTCAGAAATCAATTAGGAAAAGTCTTAGTTGATTGGGACTCTTCGACTAACCTAATTAGGGTTACGTCGAAAGTTTGGATCCACTGCTGGCTATATTTGAAATCCAATGGGTCACACGCTTTGAGATTTAGTCTTAATCTAATTTAATTATAATTTAATATAAATTCTAAGGATTAATTTGATATGCTAGCATATTATATTAACCCAAGTTCCTAAATTAGTTTAGATCAAAGTATTTGAGCTAACCTAGACTAGTTGTCTTTGACCTAATGAGATTGGGTCTATTTTAATTAGATTCTTATCCAACTTAGAATAGTTTCAAGTGGAGAAAGACTCCTCTACACCCACCAGGTTTCACACTAAAAAAAAATTGCCACCCCACTCTAATTAGCGTGTGAAGTTGTAGAGTCCTTCTTAATGAAGGCTCTTATCTTGACATATTGCCTTAAATTCTCATCCAGATTCCTATTGAATTCATGCCAAATTAATATGGGATTTTTATGAGACATAGAATAGGGAGAGTTCTTTTGTGTGAAGGCTCTTCTGTGCCAAAAATCCTACATGGTGAATTTATTCACCACGTGAGAAAGTGGGGCACCAACCGAGCGCCAAAGGTTGGCGCCCCTTGGTCCTTCTCACGTCCCTTAGTTCCCTATTTAAATGGGACATCCCATATGGCCCAAGTACTGGGTTTTTGGATGAAAATTAGAGATAAGTGGCATGTAAATTAGAGAAAAAATTTTGAAAAAAATCTAAGAAAAAGGCAAGAAAAAATTGAGTGGCAAAAGTTGTAAGAAGGGTGGTGAGAGAATTAGCAAGTGTTGCTAAGGTTTGATTTTTCTATGTGTTGGAGCCCAAAATCAAATCCTAGGTTGTGAGATATCTAAAGAGTATCTTCTTGGCATAATTTTGGTGGTAAAATTGAAAGCAACTGGGTTTTGGTGTGATCATTCCTCGAGTTCGAAGCTGGCAGTATTCTTAAGAAGACAAGGCTGCGGTGGTGCATCAGTTAGGAAGGACCTTGGCCAACTTTCGTGTGGATCATCATTGGAGGGCTTCTACTTTAGAATCTTATGAAGATCACTAACGTGCCACATTGTGTTTTTGGTGAAAGTAAAAATTTTATCCCTTTTGCATGCTTATTTTGTTTTGATCGACATCAGTAAGGTGATTCGAGGATTTGGATTTCGGCTCGATAGTTTTAATCATTAAAGCTATTGACTTGTTTAATTTTAAAATTTTAAAAATTACTTTCTGCTGCATGGCTGGAACCCAACAGGATGGCTCTGTGCAGGTGGCGAGTGATTAAATGCTGCTGCGTGAGGGTCGAAACCGACGCCCTCTGATCAGATGAACCCGCTCCCGAACATGCATAAACATCTGGATTCGAGCTAAAGGTAGATCATCGAGATGAGGCCAAAGACCACGAGAAGTTCCACATGGCTGTCCATCACAAGCAAATCAGGTAAGAAGCGAGAATGGCCTTAGATGAGATCGAAAGTCCTCCTAGAGTGAAAGTTTGCAACAACATCGGGACAAATGCAAGAGATGTAGATAGCAAAATGAATATTTCATTAAAAGAAAAAGGTCTTGTTACAAGGTGACTTTGATCGAAGTAAGCCTGTTACAATAAGATAAAGACAGATTCGAGCTCAGCTACAAAAGAGGCCCTTCACTGGGGTGGCACCATGGGGATCGCAGGACTTGACAATGTTGACTTCATGGCCCATCCTGGTGTGCTCACCCTTGCGACACACTTCTCCAGAGGGATGAAGACTGTGTAGCCATTCGAGAAGGCTAGACATCTTTCGGAGGTGACCAGGAACCTCTCATAGAGGGACATCCTAGACCGACCTTGACGGTCGCCACCATAGATTGGTAGCACAGTGGTGAGGAGAAAAACTCGAAGGAAAATGAGGAGGGCCTAATCCTCATCTGAGGAAAATGCCTTGATCTCCTCATTGTTGTTTGCTGGGCAAAGGTGGTGCAAGTCTAGTTATGGCATATGTAGTTTATACAGACTTTACAATTCTCAAAGCCTTGGATAAATTTGACAGTTGAAGTGTCAAGGAGTTCCCCTTTGAAGGCCTCAGAGGCCTTGTACTCCACGGCATAGTGGAGTCACACCTCAGCAAAAGCATCGCTAGAGGTGCCTTGGGGGGTCACTCCCCTAGGAGCAGAGAACCCCTTGCCTAGGGCCCTTGAAGGAGGTGGCGCCCAACCCATGCTTGGAGTCTCTGATGAGGCAGCTTTCGTCCTCTTAGGCAAAGAATTCTCCCTCAAGTACTCAGCTTTCTTCTTTACCACTTCCTTTAGTAGTCATGGCAACGGCTCCATCACTACAAGTTATCCAAGGAAGACCAGTGAAAGCTCTTCGATGGATGCATCTACTATAAGGAGGGCAAGTTGTTTATACAGGTTTTAAGCAACATGTACCCAACCAACCATCAATTGGGTCGCGCCACATATCCAGCTCTGAAACACCAATAGCCATAGCCATTAACCACACCCTTTCATTACCAAGAAGTAGCTGATGGAATGCTTCAAGGCCCACTTTGATCCACCACATGGCAACTTGGGATTGACTAGAGACAAATCCCTAGCTCATTCCCTTGGAAAATCCCCATTGCCATTATGGTGGATTTCGAGGTGCCCTATGGGCCAGTGCTTTGGTTCTTGGCGAGCGAACTTGCACACTGACCTTAATTGAGATGGCACCAACTGCTGGGACTTCCCAAACTCATCCTAAAAAAACCTCAAGTTCACCCATCGAAAGTTTTCGGATTGAATGGACCCCAACTAAGGCAATAATGAAGCACATCGGAGGATCTTCAAATACCGACATCTCAAGATTCAGGGGCATAATCTGATGACCCCGATGTCACCTAAAATATCCTTGACAAGATCCAAGGTGGAAGAAGCCAGCTCAGCATCGATGAAGACCTAGTCATGATGAGTTCTATGGTGCCCGCCCTCAAGATCACGATCGAAAGGGTAGTCCTGCCCTAATTCCACCTTGGGGGCACCATTGCAAGTGGCAAATGGTTGTCGGACCCATGAGTGCTTGACGACTACAAGATTGACTAGAAAGCCATCCCAATGACTGCCCAAAGCCGGCCAGCAACTCTCTGGTGCACCAGGTGGGTCTAACTGCCCCAGCCAAAATGATGAAGCCTCAGACGATAGGGAGACACTCCCGACATGCCACCTCAAGGTCCCACCAATGAATTACTTCCCAGAATGAGTCCTTCGAATTGGAAAGTGGGGGGCAAGTATTGGACCACATTTTATCCATCCGATGATGTGGCGAGCATATGACGATGTGACCTGGCTATAGAGATCATGCGGTCTAAGCGACATCGTGCAACCCCTTCAGCAACTCCACAGACTTCGGCTACGATCTGACCACCCGGATGAGATAGGCAGCTCGGTGATATCTTCATCATCGTGCAGCCGCCGACCCCACTCGACCTCCGCTTGGGTCCTCTGCAAGATTCATTAAAGCTTTGGCGGGTCTCCGATATGTGGGGCATCCCAATCCGATAGCCGACGGCATTGGCAGTCTTTTCCTACTAGTGAAAGACTAGTCCCATCACGACCTGCTGACACACTACCTCTGGCCTTCTGACGATCACTTCTCCGACGAGCGGTGACCTTCCACCTGACAGGCCTCCCCTCATAAAAGGAGGCTAAAGCTAACATCATAGGAGGTTCCCTCTTTCTCTGGCTCTCACCATCCACCTCCTACTGTTCTTCTTCTCCGACAGTGACACTAACTTGAGCATCGGAGAGTCCCCCACCGAAGAACCCCACACCGGTCTTCTCCAATGTACAGACTTTCCTTACAAGTACTTGGAGGCCGCATCCAGCATTCTCTGCTTTATCCTGGCGGCCGCCTCGTCACGCCACCCATGCCACATCCCCCTGATCGGAGAGGAGTGGCAACACTATATATGCCTTAAATTTTAAGCACATATATCTTGAATTTTTGGTAATATTATACCATGATTTCAGAAATAAAATTGAATACACTATCAAAATTAATGTGAAGTCCTTTGATGTGATGGGAGAGAACACATATGCCATGAGAATTCTATCACGACCCAAGCCCTTACACCATAGAAGACTCACTGGAAGAACAAGTTGTCCTAGGGCATTTCACTTGAAGAACTAGTTCCTTACAGGGCTAATGAAACATGTGACCACTCTACTCATGTTTTGTCTAGGTTATCCTTGACATGATTATGTGCTAGCGTAGGATGTTTGTTAATGCAAATTGATGCAAGGAATCTCCAATGTGAGTAAGAGACAAGTTTTCAAGAGAATGATGAAGCTTCCACTCTAGATGTATATCTTGAGGTGCATATTCTATCCAAGTCTTGCAAATACTAGTTATGGTTGTATTATGCCCTACGAATTTCATTTTATCAATTTAGTGATTTGGAATTCACTAATAACACAGGAAAACCACCAGCAATGTATCACTAAGAAAGAATCTATAGGAGGATCAGCTTTGAGATACTCTTAGTTTAATGAAGATCATGAAACAAATGGATGGGATATCAAATTAACAGATCCACTTTGTGCAGCAAGGACATGCACAATATTGAATTGATTATCCCCAAAACCTCTTTTCTTGTGCTTGATAAAATAAAGATTAAGCAAATGATTCACAAAATAGAGATTAACCAAATGATTCAAATAGATGTTCAAATTCTAGACCTATACTTGACTACCTATTAGATGATCTATAGGGTGGAATTGTGCATATTTCACTCAGTTGAACAAGTTTTTTTCATTAAACATGGAGTCAGATGTCCTTTTTATTGAAAATTCTTATAAGATGTGCTTCCATTGATTATACACCGATTTTTTACTATGATTTGGTACAAAATATGGGCTAAGTTGTCGTCTAAATGAATGGTTAAGGAGTCCACGGTTACCTATGATTATATTGTTATTTAGGCCTTATCGTTTTAGTCATCTGATGTAGCAGATATCGATGTAGACTCAACTCGATTAATAGGCTTTGTGATGGATGGACTTATTAGTATTACTAACTAGACTAGGTCTCCATTCCATTTCTATCTATATATACCTGTAGAAATATCCTAAGGCATCAAGATCTTTACATCCTAGGATGAACTTATCCCATGGAGGAGATGGGCATAAAGTGGAGATGGAGAAGAAGATCTATCTCACCATTATTTTTCTTCTTCTACAAGATGCTGGTACAGTGATTGTCAATGGTTGTTTAGAGATTTGAAGGTATGATTGATTTGTTAATTGATTTTTTTGAATGATTTTTTGTATTTTAATCTTTTGTGCAAGATTCACAGAAAAATTTTCAATAATTAGTATCAAAGCCTGGATTTTTCTAGAAGGTTAAGATCAAAATAAGAAATAAAAAAAGGATAAATAAATCACAAAGAAGAGGGATAGATCTCTTATGGCCATCCTCTCTTCATTCTTCTTCTCACCGACATGACGGGACCATGGACTGGCGGTGACCAGGATGACCCAGCGGTGAGGGGCTGACAATCCCCATCCGAATCCAAAGATCCAAACAAAAAAAAAAGAGAGAAAACATGAGGGGTGGTGGTTTTCACCACCATGCCCTCCTTCTCTCTTGTGTTGACTATAGGTCATCGTCAGGCATAGGTTGGTGACGATCCTGATGGGTGGTGGCACTAGACGTAGGCCCAACCTCTCCCTTCCACCCAATTTTAAGAAGTTTAAAACAAAAAAAAAAGAAAGAGGAACCATTGGATCTCTGATTATCGAGGGTTTCCCTCTTAATCGCCAACGATATGGGCAGCAAACGGATGGGAGACAGTGGTGGTCTACCCATTAGCCTTTTTTCGACAACCGTTGGCTACATTTTGAGGTAGAAGAGGCACCAGTTTGGCCCTTTTTTCCACCACCCAATCATGGGGAAGAAGGAAACTACTAAGGAGTTTAGGTTCAGGTTTGGATTTTAGGTTCGATCCAAAATTTGAGCCCGATTTGTATGTGTAGTTATGTGAAAATTTATAATTTAGTCCCTAAAAAGATTTATTTCCAATAATAGTCCTCAGAAAATTAACTTTTAGTCCCTAAGATGAGAGTTTCTTATATATTGAAGTGTTTCTGTTATAGTTTAGCCCCTATTCTTAAGTGTATTATATAACATTAATCTCAAAATTATCTTATGATTCCTGTAATAAAATTTAATTGTATAAAGAGCCTTATATATGCTATTATAAATTTAATACACTCATATTTGATTTGGATAATGATAAATTTTTGTGTTGATCCTTGATATAAAAGATTATGGATTCCAATACATAGGAGGTGACCACCAAAGTGGCCCATTCATTGAGATTTATAGAATCCCTCTATTTGATATTTTATGGGATTAGATATGTTGATTTTTGATTAATTACTTAGTATTGGTGCCTTAAGTTGAATAAATGGATTCATCGGCTTACTGGTTGATCCCTTATTTGGAGATTTATGGATTTTATTGGATGGTGACCACTTAAGTGGCCCATTTATTAATGTTAGTAAGATTTTTCTATATGACATTTTAGAGAAATTAAGAAGCATTGTAAAATTATTGCATACAGTCATCTCTTCAAAGAAAGCTTATTATGTATCATAATTTTGAAGTAAAATATTTTGTGACTAGTGAGCATGCATAGTCTAGAGATTCATTCTATCAAAGTAGATAGACATCTGAAAGTTGATAATACCTAACTAAGTTGATTTCAATAGATACTAGAGAGATACCTTACATGAGTCATTTTCTTTCCAAAATAAGTTTATGACATTGCAGCAAGGGCTCTCATTGAAATAATGCTTACAAAAATTTTTAAGAATATGTATTATCTATATTTGTCCATTGATTAACTGTATAAAAGTTGTTTAGCAGTTAACACTTTTGCATTGAATAACATTATATATTGGAGAGGGACACCTTACATCACTTTCTTCTTAAATAGAAGTTTATGGCATTGTACCAAGAGCTCTCATTGAAATAATACTTATAAAAATTTTCAAGCATATACATTGTTTATATTTATCTATTGATTAACTGCATAAAAATTATTTAATAGTTAGCACTTTGTATTGAGTAATATTAATGCTTCTATTAAGACTCTGATTGGAATAAATTATAAAATATAAAAATATGAAATTCAACTAGTACTATGTTTGGTGAAATTTGGACATTACATTGAGCTAGTGATGATCCTTCATCTCAAGTCATTAGTGAGAATACTCTAGAATATAAACTACCTATGAAAAAATCTAGAGAGTGGATAGTCTTAGCCTGAGAATCATGAAGAAGTCCATTTCTGATATTATTTTAGATGTTATACTTAACAATAGTAACTATAAATAATTATTGAACCTCATTAGTAAGAGATATATGGACTCTGATAAGAAGAGGCTGGATAGCTAATAGATAAACTAATCAATATAAGATATGATGACATGATGGTGTTAGGATTTCCATTATAAAATTAGAGAGTATTGTACCTAAGCTTAGTATTTTGAGATCCCTATCCCTAATGTTTTTCTTGGTTATTAAGCTCTTAATTCTCTCTCTATGCAATTTAGTCAACTTAAAATCATATATAATGTGTAAAGGGATAAATGGAATGTGAATAAATTTATTTTAGTTTTTGTTCAAAAGTTTTAATATTTTTAGGGGAAAGGATGAGAGTGCTAATATGGTATATTCGTTACATCCTAAAGATTCTATACATAATAAGAAAAGGATAATGGTTCCAAAAGAGATAGTTAGACTCACAATTCTAGAAAAAGAAATCAAAATCCTGGCAAGCCCATAAGCTGCTAATCAAGAAAGTTTTCAAGTGCGCTTCTTTGTAGGAGGAAAGTTCACAAGAGTTTTCAATGTTTCAATGTAAGAGTTAGGTATTAAAGAACAAATCTTCTATGTTGTGACATAAGCATTCGGGTCACATTTCTAAAGAAAGGATTCAAATGTCAATTGATGATGGAATTCTGTCTACACTTGGCTTTAGTACATTCATCTTGTGCCAACCATCTTAGTGGCAATTTTATCAAAACTAAAAGTAAGGAGTCCACAGGTAGTAATGGACCTTTAGAACTCATTCAAACCAACATAAGTAGACCCCTAAGTCTTTCTATTTATGATAATAGATTTTTTATTACTGTTATTGATGACTTTTCTTAATATGGGTATGTCTATATTCTCAAAAAAAAAAATCTTAAGTGCTTGAATACTGAGGTTAAGAAGCAATATGGGAAGATGGTTGAGGTAGTGAGATCTGATTGTAATGGTGAATATTATGATCAATCTGATGAATTTGGCCATCAAATGGGATCTTTTGCCAAATACTTACAAGAGTATGGGATAGTTGCTTAATATACTATTCTTGAAACTCTTGAGCAAAATAGTGTGGTTCAAAGGCATAATTGCACTTATAAAAAGTATGATTAGAAACACGCATGATGAATGGGTGCAATTTATCATTATATCTCTAGGATGAGACTCTAAAGACTGCCATCAATATCTTGAATAGAGTCCTTAATAAGATAGTTTATAAGATATCTTTTGAATTATCAGTTGGTAGGATGCCCAATACTAATCTTTTTCATATTCGAGATTGTCCTATAAAGATTAAGATTTATAAACCATCAGTAAAAGTTTAGACTAGAATTACTTACTATCATTTAATTGGCTATATAGATAATTCTAAAGGATAGATCTAGATTTAGAGGATAGACGATTACAGATGCTCTCATACTAAAAATATGATATTAAAGAAAAAAAAGTCATTGTTTTTATTCCAATTGTCTAAGAAAATATCATATTTTATCTTGAAAGGATAGTGGGAGAGTAATATCAAATGTATGAACCGATTATATCACCTCCATAATCAGTTAATAAAGTTTCAATAAAGAAATCACATAAAAAAAAAGAAAAACTTATCATTCCTAATTACTATTTGGTTTATTTAGATAAGAATGACTATGGCATTATCCATGTGGTTAATTCAGTCTCATACGATCAAACTATTGTATGTTCTTAGTCAGCTAAATAGTTTGAAGCTATATATGATGCGATGCAATCCATGATTGATAATAAAGTATGGGATCTGATGGAATTACTTGAAAGATATAAGTCTATAAGTTATAAATGGATATTTAAAATCAAGAAAGACTCTAAAGGTAATATTAGAACTTCAATGCTAGAATGGTTGCATAAGGGTACATAAAAAAGACATAAATTACAACATGAGACTTTTTTCAATCTTTTGTAAGGATTCTTTAAGAGTAATTATAGCACTAGTAGACCATTTGAAGCTAAAGCTTCATTAGGTGAAGGTTAAGATAGTTTTTCTGAATGATGATCTTCATAAAGAACTTTACATGAATCAATCATAAGATTTTGTTGAGAGTCGAAAAAAATATATAGGACACAAACCTGAGGGTTGTATCTATCATCTTTAGTAGTCATCGAGAAAATAATATCTTAAGTTTGATTACATTATGGATTCACTAAAATTTATAGATAATAAAGTGGATCAATATATATATCTTAAGATTAGTGGGAGTAAATTTCTCTTCTTTGTCTTATATATGAATGCTATTTTGTTTGTCAGTAGTGACTCTACTATTGTATGAGACCAAACTATGTTATCTAAGATCTTTAATATGATGAATTTTAGAGAAGCTTTATTTATATTTAATTTTAAGATTCACAAAAATAATCTATGATATATTAGGGTTGTCTTAGAGAGCTCATATTAATTGTATATATACTCAATGGATTTGGTTTGCATAATTACAAACCTGAAGAGGTACATATGGTCAAGGGAGATAAATTCAATGAAAACTAGTTTCCTAAGAATAATAGAGAAGAGAATCCATGAATGATGTGCCTTATTTAACTACTATCTATAGTTTAATGTATGTGAAATTTGCGTCAGATCGACTATAGCATATATTGTGAGTGTATTATGGATATATAATAGTTCGAATATGGAGCATTTGGAATATAGCTAAAAGGTTACGAGATATTTATAGAAAATCATAATAAAATGTATGCTGACCTTTGAAAGTATAATCATCTTGAGGTGATTGAATATTGTAATCCTAAATTTTGCTGGTTGCATGGATAATATGAAATTTAATTTTATTGTATTTTAATAATGGTTGGAAGAGTTATTCTTAAAAAAAGATTCAAATCAAACATTTGCGGTATCTTATGCTTTGCCGGTAGAGTTTGTGGTATCTTAGATGTTACAACTCATGTTGTTTGATTGAGTGATTTCATCCCAGACTTATGATTGCTGATTCTATCTTGAAATCACTTTAGATTTCTTGTGATAATAGTGCAGCCATGTTCTTTTTAAAGAACAATAAAGATTTTTAGTATCTTTATCCATATAAAGATAAAATATTTGGTAGTCAAAGATTTGATTAAAAAAAAGATATTGTAATTGAACACATAAAGACTGATGCAATATTGACTGACCCATTGACCAAGGGACTTAGATTCACTGTATTTATTAAACATGTGAAGAACATGGGTTTATTGAAATCTTTGTTGTGGTTGATTAGTGGGAGCATTATTTTACAACATCTTTTTCACTATTTTCATGTTGAAATATTGCATTTACATTTGTGCACATATGGTTGATTATAAATACTATTTAAATGAAAGTCTTAGGTATATAGGTGTTGCTTAAGCATAAAGATATTATTTCACTCGAAGTCTTAAGCATAAAGATGCCACTTAAGCATGAAAATATTGCTTATATTATAATTGATATCATTGATATTATGATTCGCCTTGAGACATAAAGGATTCTTCTTGAAATATATGATGAAATTATGACATAAGCTTAAAATTATTATAGCTTTCATTGAAAAGTATAAAGAGATTTCATTTAAAACCATATAGTGGATTGATAATGAGTTTTATACATTTTGATCATATGTGTACAAAGTTCACACCACATGCACTACATAACTAGGATCTAAATCGATAAGATTACTAACATTTGTAATCATAGAGGAGTCTTATATCAATAAATGGTATGAAGACTGCTGTGATTCAATATTAGTGATTTTAGCGGATTGAATTTTGACTTCTATACTAGCACCATGGCAGTACAAAATTAATAGGGGTTGGTGTCATCGAGTCAGTTTATCTCCACCTTCCCCCAAACCCAAGACCTGCAATTCAACAGATTGTCATGTGCATTCATCCAATCAACATGAGAACCAATCAATCAATATAGTTACTTCTTGATCCAAGAGGATCATCAAATTTGATGTGGACTACTTTGGCTACTATGAATATTCAAGAGGATCCCTAACTTGATTTGGATCACTTCAGCCACTATGGGTATCCTAGAGGATCACTGGATTTAATGTGGATTTGGCCACTATGGGTATCCAAAAGAATTACCAAATTTGTCATGAAGCATTTTGGTCACTACAAGTAGAGCTGGATAGGATCTAAGAGTAAAATCCACCACATCAGAAAATCTTATCGCATGCCAAACTTTTGGGGACCATAACTTAGTCATAGAACATATGATTGAGATGATCCAAATTTTTAGAGGCCATAACTTAGTCATACAATACCTGACTGAGATGATTTTTTTCTTAAAATTAGATATATAGCTTTTTGAGATCCATATCTTTTGGCCATTAAATTGAACCAAAATTTCATCATTTAGGCACTGAGACAAGCTGAACAAACCAAAACTTAAAAAAAAAAAATTGACTAGACGTTATCTTCCAATCTATGAAGAATTAAGTGGAGAGATAAAAGCCAAAGTTGATGTAGAAGTGCAAATCCATTTCCTATAGGATTTTAATTTTTTCATGATTATTTATAGTAGTCATTCTTTTAGATCTAGTCCTATACAAATTTGAAGAGGAACCTAAGCCAACTTGTGTGCAAGGGAGGACCTGACTACTATTATGAATAAGGGCTATGTATCTTTGTTTATAAGGTGTGTGGTGAATCAATGAAAGAAAAGAAACTTAAGCCTAACTTTTCTAATTCTTCTATCTTCTTCTAGTTTTCTTTTATGAGATTTAAGTTGAGCTGGTTGGGAGTAATCTTCCTTCTCCCTCATCGGATCACCTCCTCCCTTCATGGAAATGAAATGAGGATCTTCCACTTTGTTTGGATGAGAGTGCCTTTTGAATATAAAAAAATATAATCAGCTATCTCATGTGGGAGGATCAAAACTGATAAAGCGGGAGTTTCAAAAAATGCATTTTACGATGTCACTACAGGGCAGGATATAAAATATCTATAGTGTTAGGGATAGGAAGAGATGAAGAAACAGACAGACATGGAATTCACTATCCCCATCCATTATCTAGATTAGTCGGCAAATATAATATATACCAGTTAGCAATAGAAATGGAGAGAGCAAGTTATAAATAGATTTTGGAGATTCAAACAAATTGATTGGAACTTTAGTATTATACAAAATTTTTTTTCCACTATAAGCCTTAACAGAAAGAAAGATGGGGAAAATCCATTTTGGATTGTGAAACCGATGTTTCCATGCTTAACCTATGACCCAGATTGTTCATGATAAAGACCTAAAACCCATACGGATGGGTTTCAGTACCACTAAAGTGGTTCTAATAGTAGTGAGAAATAGTGGTATGGCAAGCATATGTAGTAGAACATGAGTAGCAAAAGTTTTTCTGGTGTAATAACCTATCGACACTCAATATGCTCTTTACCAAGTATCAAATGGTGTCAGTATAGGGTGATATGCATTAATAAGGTGAACCTTACTCTCTCTCCCCTTCTATCTCATTTATAAAATGTAATCTTACATAATCGCTTTCTCCCCTTCTATTCTGTTCAATCTCAACCTATTAATATCATATCCTCTCTTTCATATACATAAGCACCGGACAAGCCCCTACCATGTGCTCCAATTTTATTTTTTAAATAAAATATATATATAAAGGGAAATTTATACTCAAAAAATCAAAATTGTTGGTCAGAATTATAAAATCATTGAGAGAGCTATGAAGCCTAGCATAGATCTTAGCATATATATGCCAGGCCAAGCAAGGTTTGAGCCAATTGGCTTAATATCAATAGAATTTTGTCACACTTTCAGCTTCAAATTTGAAATTCAAAGCTTGGGAATGATTTTGGTTTGATATAGACTACTTAAAAAAACCGAGATTTGAATGGGAGAAGATACTTAAGTGGTTTTGGATGCCCTTCTCCAACCATGGCCTCTCTCTCTCTCTCTGTGTGTACTTTTGTTTTATTAGTTAATTAAGTGAAGATCTTTGGTGACTCTTTTACAAATTCATTCCTATTCATAATGTTTTTGTAAAAGATAATCTTTTACTCATGTGAAAGCAATGCCTTTTTTTTAAATTAAAAAAGGTATCTTTCTTTTTACAAAATAACAAATCCTTTAGTTTTTAAATTTTAGCAGAATATTTTTTTTCAATTACCTTCAATTTTATTTAATATATTCCAATTTATATTAAAAGTTTATACTTAGTTTTCCTTTTATAGTTTTTAACTGCAAATATCTACAATTTTGTTTAAATAACTGTGTTTGACTACTTATATTTTAATTTATATTTCCATCGATCTTTTCAAATTCTCATACTCTAAGCTTTTTTGTATTTATGGATGACCTTGGAAATTCTTTTTTTTTTAAATTGGTTGTACCTAAAATAAGGAAATATTTGTACACCCCTTGCTACATTGTCTGGACTCATATGCTCAGTCTTATCTCATGTGATCACTTGCTTGCAACGTTTTTCTCTTGCTTTTATGAAACAAAACCCTTTGTTTCGAGAAAATTGTGAACAAGACTTTATTAACAATATTTGTATCACTACAATTCCTTGAATTAACCAGTGTCTAAGCAGATCTTTATGGAGGTTCGTAGGGATCATTTAAGTGGATCTTTAATTAGGAGGTACAGGGGGAGCGGGTCGGGGGAAGGCATGGGGCGTGAGAGAGAGAGAGCACGAGGCATCAATTCATGAACTCATTATGTACACTGCCTGGCTATTATACAATTCTTTTTTTTTTTTTTTGGGTAAAAAGCCTGGCTATTATACGATAAGAAGTGAACAGAATGAGTCGTACGAGCTACGTATAAAAATATTTCTCTTCTAGCCTGCTGATGATTTATTTGTGGTATAGTCAACGAGGTACCTGCATGTCCATCAAACCTCGGTTACCGTACTTTCCTAAACTTAAAACCTCCCAGCACGCATCCACGTAACAAGAAGCCATGCGAATGTTTCAATGAATATGTAACATAGGATTCAAAATCAAAACATACTACAGATAATAACCAACTACCCAAACTTAAAAAGGAATTGGAAGATTTCTGTTGGGAGTTGTTGGGTTAGCATGTGAAGTTATGCTATTAATAGATGGTGAATGTGCTGAGGCACCGGCACCTTTCCCTTTTTTTTTTTTTTTTTTTTTTTTTTTTTTTTTCTTTTCTTTTTTTTCTTTTATTTTGGAGGTGAAGGGTCACTGGCAGTTGAAATTGGTGCAAAGCATCTGATTGTGGTTTCTCCACAAATATGAGACAACACCCAGTGAGGCACATATATATCCTCATTTAATGATGGGTTAATGTCAAATTTTCGCCGATCTAGAATAGGAGCCTACGTGGAGGGTTAATTGTGGCTTTACTAGGTGATGTAAACGAGCATCATCACCAAAATTCAACCTTTTATAGTCCGCAACTAGTCTTTAATTACCAACATATCTTAATTTTCAGTAATATATTACCATGAATTCAAAACTAAAATTGATTGAGAATACACTGACAAGACTTTGTAAAATTTAGGGTGTCACCCAACAAGGCTAACTGGAAGGGATTATTTTAATTCTTTTGGTCCTGCATAAGTCCTAAGATCTATCTAGACTATAGCTGATGTAGGATTAAACATACATCCATATAGATTCTTATATACTCTCCCCATTTATGGCATCCTCATCAGATTAAGAGTCAAATATATTCAAATCTAATTACAAACATTAGGATTGTCCTATGGTCAATCCCAATGGACTCATGCAGCGATGTCTCTTAGTCTGCATGAGCCATGGACTAGGTCCGCTTTGACATCATTTGTAACATTCCATGATCTTATTCAAAAAGATAAGTCAGAAGATATTATTTGAATTTCTTTATTTTGCATATACTAAAGATCTATCCAGAGTATAGTCAATGTAGGACTAAACACACATCCCCACGAGTCCCTACAAACTTGAAGTCTCTTGACATGATGAGAGAGAACATATATGCCATAAGAATTATATCACGATTTAAGGCTTCATCCAAAAAAACTAGCCAAAAGATATTATTTAGATTTTTGGCCTTGTATAACATCTAAGATCGATCTAGTTCATAGCCAATATGAGATTGAATACAAAATTATATGGACTTTTACATACTACCTCTATTTAATCCCCAATATCTTTGTCAAACTATGGATTTATATTCATTTAAATATAATTACAAGTACTACAATCAAATTGCAAACATCATAATCTACTCCAAGCCAGTCCAAAAGTACTTGTATTGTAGTCTCCCCCAGTCCACATATATAGGGCATGGGCCAAGACTACTTTGATATCATTTATCATGACCCAAAGCCTCATCCATAAATGCTAGTCTGAAGGTGCTATTTATGCTCATGGCTCTATATAATTGATTACTCCAGAACTATCTGGTGCACATAATGTAGGACTCAACATATGCTCGCATGAGCTCTCACAAATTGATGCAAGGCATTTCACTTAAAAACCAGTTGCTTGTAGGGCTAGTGAAACAAGTGATGATTCTACTCGTATATGGTTTAGGATATCTTTCACACATTTTGAAGCACTAGCATAGAACATTTGTTGATGCAAAAAGTGATTTCTCATATGAATAAAAGGTATGTTTCCAAGAAAAAGATGAAGCTTCCATTCTAGATGTATATCTAGAGGTACATATTTCTATCCAAATCTGGCAAGTACTAGTTACCATGGCGTGGTGCCCTACAAGTTTCATCTATATCAGTTTTAAGATTTGGAATCCATGAATAACACATGAAAAGACCAGCAGCCATATCATGCTTAGGCTCACTTAGAAAGGATCTACAGGAGTATCGGCTGTGAGATGCTCTTAGTTTGACGAAAGATCACTAAATAAAGGGATGGGATATTAAATTTACAGATCTACTTTATGCAGCAAGGACATGTGCAATACCATATTGATTATCCCCAAAATCAATTTTCTTGTATGTGACAAAATAAAGATTAAGCAAATGATTTAAAAATGTGTTCAAATTCTACATCTACTTGACTACTCATTAGAAGATCTATAAGGAGGAGTGGTGCATGTTTCACTCATTTGGGCAGATTTTTGTTTTCACTAAATGTGGGGTCAGATATATTTTCTTTGTTAGATGTGTGCTCTAGAAGTCAATCTTGGCTGACACATACTTTTTTCTAGAACATGTTTTATACTTGATGGATAGTCTTTATAATCAATCATATTTTTTGTGTCTATGATTTGTCTTAAAAATTAACAAAGATGATTTTGTATATTCTCAAGATGGTGAGAATTTGAGACATACATTATTAGTGGTTAATTTCTAAATGCTCCCGATCGAAGATCGTCACGGAGGATAGTAATCAATCCATTCAAGATCAATGCACGGATCACCTCCCTTTAGGATAGATGAGTCTCGAGTCTGCGTGTAGAGACACTGGGATGAGAGTATAGGTGGTTGTTAGAGAATAACTTGTACTGAGAGTGATCAACACGAGAAACCACTTGGATGTCTACTCACTCGTTAGTGATTTTCTCGATGCTAGCTGTAGTAGTGTGGCTAGTCCTTTGACCTGCGGTATGTTAGTTATTCACAGCGAGGTTACATAGTTTGACTGCACGTTCCCTTGGTCCCTAGCCATTCAGGTCCTTACTGTGTATATTAACTATTGTAGGTTCAGGTTCACTGTTTGGAGTAAGATGCATCTAGATGGAATCTATCGATCTAGGTAGAAAAGGAGAAGTCCTATGCGATTCGTAAAACTGAGTTCAAAAAATCTCTAACCAGAGTAAGAGTGAATACTGAAAAAGAGTTTTAACAGGATTCACAAATGAACTCGAATTAAGCCAGTCTAGCATATGACTGATGATGGGATTTAATGAGTTCTCCATGACCTCCGTCAAGTCAAGACTCACGATAGAGAGATTGTATCACATGATAACTATACCTAAAGGTTCATTTTTCTGTTCGCTAGATTACCACTAATGTTGCTAGACGTCACTTGTGGATCGTGAGAACTCACTAAGATCATTTTCGGATCAACGATCTTTGTTGAGGTGAGTTGGAATCGTTCTAACCCATCGAAAAAATTTTGATGATACTGTGATAGAGATCACGGTATGTCTCACTACCAGATAGAATAGAACCTGAGGGATCACACACAAAAAGAGCATGATTGATCAATGATTTGGATCATATTTAATTATCAATCGGATTGATAGTTTGAATATTAAAAACTACTAATTTGTAAGCGTTACAATTTTGACAGCTGTTAATTGTTAGCATAGGGACTTAATTATAAATATTATAATTTTATTGAGATTGATTAAATTATAAATTAAGTTTTAACTAATTTAAATCAGATTTAATTTAATTAATTTAATTTAAAATTAATTGGGTATAATTATCCAAATCAGATTTGGATTTCAAGCTTGATTGGATCAGGCTTGACAGCCTTTTCAAATTTAGCTCATTTCAGACTCGATTTGAATCTAATTGAGGCTTTATTTGAATCAGATGAACTATGACTCAGAGAGTTCAGGTCCTATGGGACTCTTTCTCCAAAATTCATGCTAAGAAGAGAAGGGTGCACATTGAAACTCACCCCTTATTCCTTTCACGTGTGAAGAGAGGAGGGATGCCAATCATCCTTCTGGGACTCTCTCTCTTTTTGGACATCAATCCAAATTTGATTTGAATAGATGCCTTATCAAGAGAACTACCTAATCTAATTTTGTTGGGGCATGGAAAAATTTTTGTGCGACAAAAATTCTTGGAAGGAATGGGCATGCGCTAAAAATTATTTGCGTGAGAGATCTCATGTTTTCTCTTTAATGCATAAAATTTTTCATTCCTTTATTACACACCATTTAGATAAGATCTGATCTCATCTCTAAGGGGGTGTGAAGGTTTTGTGGTGGTGCGATAAAAAATTAAGATGAGAAAAAGGGTGGCATGCGCTAAGGTGTAAGGGTCTTCTTTCTTACCGTAAAACTCCTCCCAATGCCTCCCTTCTTTCTCCCTTCATATCCAACATCCAGATCTGATAGAAGATTAAATCTAAGAAGAGAAAAGAGAGAGAAGAAGAAGAATTCTTCTTCTCTTCATGGTGATCTGCTTCATATCTCGTCGGATCTATGTAAAGAGTTCGCACAGCGATCTTCTTCTTCAAGATCTAGAAGAAGAGATCTAGATCCAAGGATGAGGAGCGAGATCTGCAAGGTGCTAGCACACTAGTGATCTCGATGCTTCGATTAGATGGCTCAGTATGGATACTAGTAGAGGTCGGGTGTGTGCACGGCTACGATCAGAATCCGAAACATTCCAGGATCCGAGGTATGGAGATCCGATCTCTGTTTGATTTTTCTAACGGTTTGTTTTTCTTTTTTAGATTTCAGATCATGGTTGAATGTTCATATCAAAATCTTAACCATAGTTTTCATATCAGATTTGGTGCATGTTTAAATTAAAAATATTTTAATTTATTTATTTTTGCTCTATAAATATCTAAAAAAATTTGAACTACACGTACGAAACCATAGCAATTTTTTAACATGGTATCAGAGCCAGATTCTAATACGAATATGAAAACCTCCTCAGATCTAAAATTTGATTTATAGAAATTAAATCTAAAAATTAGTTTGATGATTTATTCGTTCTGAAATAAGGTTGTCCTGGTATAACCCTGTTATGCTAAACGGTTGTCCTAGAATGGTATAGAACATCGATTAAGATTAGATCTAATTTTTCTACATACTGTAATATGATTATAAATTTATTTTAGAGTTGAAATTATTTTAGATCTAAAATAAATCATGAGTTATTTAGATCTAAAATTTATTTTAGATCTAAAAATATTAATTAGAATTTAATTTGGATTTAGTATGATTGCTAAAATTTTTCTTACATGCATAGCTTCGATGTTATTGTTCATATGTTTGACATGTGAAAGATAATTAGATTTGATTTTTAATTGATTACATATGATATGTTAGATTAAATTCTTAGTAGCTTACTAATCGAATTGGGATAGTCACCGTAGCCGTCCGGTTATAAGATGATGAAGGGATTAAAGTCCCTCTTTAGCTCATTCGATGGGTTCTCTCTTATGACGTATAGAGGTGCCGACTGTGATATTTTCTATGAAGATGAATAGTGAATAAAAAATTATATATGATACATATTTTAGATTTAAATCAGATTATGCATCATTTTTATATATTTTAGATCAATAAATATTATATATGATATATTATTTTGACACATGATCTAAAATTTAATTTCTACAAAATCCTAGATCCAAAATTCTAGACTATGTTTGTATGAAAATATGAAACTGTGATGGTATGCCTGTAGAGTCGACTCAATTTTCAATTGGGTCGACTCGAGTGCTCGGTAAGTTGACTTAATTTTATTGGAGTCAACTCGAGACCTTGGTAGGTTGGCTTATTTGCTGATGAACTGAATCAATTATGCAGGTTAGGTCTATAGATTTTTATTTATCTCAGTATCATGCTAACTCATTGTGACAAGTAGATTCATATACCAGGTTGAATCGACTCGATTTTGCAAATAGCGATATTATATAAGATACAATATCAATGGTTTAGATTAGAAAATATTTCGAGATCTAAACCTAAATCCATGTACATAATGCACTTAATTAAGAATTAAGATTTAAAATTATAAGATCTAAAATTATGAATTTAAGATCTAAATTTCAATACATAAAATATGGGCTTCAGGTATGGGTTGAACAAATTAGGTTTAAAAACTAAACTACAACTAGGGTCATTGATTAGATCAGGTTAGAATCCTTTTCAATTTTGAGCAGTTAATCGAACCTAATCAAGAGTTGGTTGAGATTAGGTCAAAGGGGCTCAAAATTGAATTTAGTTGTAGTTGGTCAAATTGATTCACATGTGATGTGAATTGATTAAGTCAAGACCGAATTTGACTCAGTGGTTCGAGCCTGGGTCTATAGGTTAACCTAATTAATTCTAATCAACCAATTTGGTGTCTAAGGCAAGTATTAGAAGGTGGTTATTTAATTGGTTCCGTTGTCTGATCTAACCAATTCGTTGGTGTCTAAGGAAAGCAACGGGAGTACCCTCACTCATCTTCACTTACCTATCCATCTTGGAGATTATGTTTTGTATTAGGTTACTTGTTGACTCGAGTTCACCCATGCTAATTAGGTTAGTCAAACATGAAATGTGCTAACCCAAACCATATTAGTCATTACATCAGATGTATGTAACTAATTAGAAGAGATCTGAACCCAAATCTCCTCACTAAATATTAAGTCTACTAGTCTTCCACCGTTGTAGAGATGCGGATGTCTTTTCCGACGTTGATCGTTCTAGCTGGTTACAGCGGTCCGGTTGCATCGGAAAGGCACAACCACTCTATTGGCATTAGATGCCCCAAGGTAAAGATGGGATTGGGCCCAATAACTGTTAGGTGAGGGACCCAATGATGGCTTTGCACCCGCTGGTCAACAGTGGGTCGGACTTAACTAAAGAATGTGCCAATAACTGTTAGGTGAGATCACAGGACTTAGAGATCAAGTCACTGCAACATGCTTGGAGAAACATCTGGACAAAAGTTATCCACGTATTGATATACATGTCATCAATGACTGTTAGGAGATGTGCCGTACATCAATGGGACCGCAGCACCCACTAGAACCTATTATTGCATTAGGGTTTTCGTTTCTTCACCCGAAGAGTGTGAGAGACTCAAAAAATTAGTAGGAGCCTTTTGTTTGTTTTTAAAATTTTTAGAATAAACTATTACAAGTACAATCATCTAGTTAAATCTTTACTCTCTATGATCAAGTCTTCAGCTTCCAACACTCATAGTTCTTAGCTTTCAGAAATTAAGCCATGTTCTTGACCAAGTTAACCCAATATCATCAGCTTATCCAATCCATAGTCAAGGAACTATACTTGACAAATGGTTGGACATTAACAATTAAATTAGATGCTATAAATTGGACTTCATAGTTGATGAAATCCAATATATGCATAAGGACATATTGACTGTCAATGACATACTGATTCATCTACAATAGTTATGAGATGATCAGAGTTGCACAATGCATGAGATACGTGATGGGCAGTTTGTCTATGGTCGATGATCAAGGAATTGAAGAGCTTTAAAAGCTCGATATGACCATGCATAAGAAATTGCTAATAATTTGATCCTGTAATTTTTGATTCATACAGATAGTTTACAAACTATTATATGAATAAATATTATAGCACCTTAACTAAATTGGTTGATATACTGATAACTAAGGAATCTTGAAAAGTTCAGAGATACATACCTGAAGAACTTGAAGAAATATTGACATGCTTTTGGAAGATATGTCAAATTGCTCAAAATTAATCTTACAATTTTTTTTTTTCACTAGACTCTAGTGCATATTACGTACTTTAGTATAAAGTTTAAGAAAAGAAGAGGACTGAGGAAGGTAAAATGACTTTTTTGAGTCGGTAATGGTGCAAAAGTTGCACTGTGGCCGTAGGCACCTAATCTCGGTGATTATCATTTGGATTTAATTTTATCATTTGCATGGTGATGCATTTGTGAAAATTATTTGAGTAAATAGTGAATACCATTGGGTCTGAGAGATCTAAAACCAAATAACCTGAAGTATACAAATGATTCTTTTGGCTAAGTCATGTATGAGAAAAAATGATTTGCCGATTGAAGAAAATGAGCCTTTGGGCTTATTGACTATTGAGTTATATCTAGTCTGTGAATCATCTCTTTAAGGATTAATTATCAAGCTATCCTTTGTGGGTCAAAGGGATAAGGACCACTGATCAGATACTTATCCTAGTACACATATGATGTATATGGCCTATTTAATGAGCCAGACTAGGAAGTTATCACTACTTCATCACCTTTATCGATGAGCAGTCATGGTATAGGTATATATATGTGAGATACAAATCTGAAAAATTTTAAAAAGTTCAAAGAATTCAGATATAAAGTAGAAGAGATATATCAAAAAAATTCTAAAGGTACTTTGATCAGATCGAGGATGCAATACCGAATAGAGAATTTATTGATTATCTAAAGAGAATGGCATAATTTTATGATGGAATTCTCTTTATACACCTCAACTCAATGGTGTATCTGTGAGGAGCAATGGCACTGTATATGATATGGTCTGGTCCATCATGAATATCATTAATTTAACTATTGTTTCTTTAGGAATAAGATTTAATTTTTGAAATTTAAATTAGATTTTCTCTAAAGTTGGTTTCACCACACCATATGAGATATGATATGGTGGACAAGTTAGGGATAGGTCTGTGAAAGCTCATTTATGGGGTATTCCAAAAAGATTTGAGATGTCATTTTTTTCTTTCCAATGGTTCACAACGTGATTGTGAGCAATCATACTGTTTTCTTAAAAATAGTAGAAGGATAAACTCAAAGAGAAAATTTCTAAAGAACACGAGTCACAGAACCTGTACAACCTATTTAATATGAGCCAGTATATATAGTACCTCCTTCACCTCGTAGATCTAGTAGGATCTTCCATCCTTTAAAAGGTACTTGGTATTTTTACAAAGAATTCAGAAAAATATTTCTTGAGGGAGATTGGGAACATAGAGATGAACCCAAAACCTATAATGACGTGATATGAGGAATCATGTAGTTATATAAAGATTAGTGGAAGGATCCCATACTGACATCGGTTATGATATGGTTACACATAAAATTTTTTTTACAAAGATCTAGATCAAACATTTTGAAAATAAAGGTCTATAGAGATAGATCCTAAAAGGATATTTGGTTTTCATAGACAAATACATAAAAGAGGTGTTGAAAGAGTTCAGCATTGAAACCTTTAAGAGGGATCCATTATCTTCTTAGGCATGGGTGTATGCCAAGCTATGTACTTGACTTGGTATATCTTGCTGTGAAAGTTACGAGCAGATATTAGTCGAATCCAGACTGGGAGCATTGGATGGCTATGAAAAATATCTCTGAGTACTTGAGAAGCATTAAGGGTTATTCCTCATCTTAGAAGAAGGATTTGAGCTAAGAGTGGGAAATACACTGATGCTGATGGTAGAATGTCTACATCAGCATGTATTCTTAAGATATGATTGATTCAATATGTTGGAAGGGTTTCAAGCAATCGACCAAAGGAAGCTGAATATGCTATAGATGTGCAAGATGCGTTCTGGTTCTTATGATAGTTGTAGAACTAGATGTCATACCATTGGATGCTATGATATTGTACTACAAAGATAATGGTCCATAGCCTTCGCTAAGGAGCCAAGGTCTCACCAAAAGTCCATGCACATAGAGCAGAGATATACGCGATTACCTCAAGTAGAAATACATGGAGGTACAGAGAGTAGACTCCACATAATAGTAGTAGGCCCGAGTCACTTAGCCAGCTAAACATCGAAGCCTGTTTTCAGAAGATGGGGCTTAGGTATATGGCAAATTGACTTTAGTACAAGTGAGAGTTTGTTAGATGTGTGCCCTAGAAGCTAATTTGGCGGACACATACTTTTTTCTAGGGCATATTTTGTACTTGATGGATAGTCTTTATAACCAATCATGTCTTTTGTGTCCATAATTTATCTTAAAAATTAACAAAGATAATTTTGTTTATTCTCAAAGTATTGAGAATTTGAGACATACATCATTAGTAGTTAATTTCTAACTGCTTTTGATCGAAGGATCATCATGGAGGACAGTGATAAATCCATTCAAGATCGGTGCATGGATCACCTCCCTTTAGGCAGATGAATCTTGAGTCTACGATGTAGAGACACTGGGGTGAGAGTGCAGGTGGTTGTTAGAGAAAACTTGTATTGAGCGTGATCAACACGAGAAATCACTTGGAGTCTACTCACTCGTCAGTAGTTTTCTCGATGCTACAGTAGTGTGACTGGTCCTTTGACCTGTGGTGTGTTGGCTATTCGCAGTGAGGCTATATAGTTTGACTGTACGTTTCTTTGGTTTCTAGCCATTTGGATCCTTGCTATGTATGTTGGCTATTATAGGTTCAGATTTACTGTTTGGAGTAGGATGCACCTAGATGGAATCTATCGACCTTGGTAGAAAAGGAGAAGTCCTATGCGATTCATAAAATTGAGTTCAAAAATCTCTGGTCAGAGTAAGTGTAGCAAATAATGAAAAAGAATTTCCATGAGATTCACAAATAAATTCGAGTGAGCCAATCTAGCACATGACTAACGATGGAATTTGATGAGTTCTTCATGACCTCCGTCAAGTCAGGACTCACGATAAAGAGATTGTATCATACGATAACTACACCTAGAGATTCACTTTTCTATTCTGTTGGGTTGCCACTACATGTTGCTAGATGTCATTGGTAGATTGTGAGAACTCACTAAGATCATTTTCGGATCAACAATCTTTGTTGAGGTGAGTTGGAATCGTTCTAGCCTATCGAAAAGAGTTTCGATGATACTGTGATAGAGATTATGTTATATCTTACTATTAGATAGAATAGAACTGAAGAGTCACATATAAAAGGAGCATGACCTGATCAATAGTTTGGATCATATTCAAATTATCAATTGGATTGATAGTTTGAATATTAGAAACTGCTAAATTGTAAGCATTACAGTTTTGGCAGCTGCTAATTGTTAGCACTGAAACTTAATTACAAATGTTGTAATTTTATTGAGACTAATTAAATTATAAATTAAATTTTAATTAATTTAAATAAAATTTAATTTAATTTAATTTAATATTAATTGAGTTCAATTATCCAAATCAGATTTATATTTCAAGCTTGATTGGATCAGGCTTGACAGCCTTTTCGAATTTGGCTCGTTTCAGACTCAGTTTGAATCTGATTGAAGCTCTATTTGAACTAGATGAATCATGACTCAGAGAGTCTAGGTTCTTTAATACACTTTCTCCAAAATTCATGCCAAGAAGAGAAGGGTGCATGTTGAAACTCGCCCCTTATTCCTTGTGTGCATGAAGAGAGGAGGGGCGCCAATAGTTGGCGCCCCATCCTTCTGGGACTCTCGCTCTTTTTGGACATCTATCCAAATTTGATTTGAATAGATACCTTGTCAAGAGAACTACCTAATCTAATTTTGTTGGGGTGTGGAAAAATTTTTATGCGATAATAATTCTTGGAAGGAATGGGCATGCGCTAAAAATTGTTTGCGTGAGAGATCTCACATTTTCTCTTTGGCACACAAAATTTTTCATCCTTTATTACACACCATTCTTCCTTATTTAGATAAGATCTGATCTTATCTCTAAGGGGGCGTGAAGGTTTTGTGGTGGTGCGACAAAAAATTAAGATGAGAAAAAGGGTGGCGTGCGCTAAGGTGTAAGGGTCTTCTTTCTTATCGCAAAACTCCTCCCAACGCCTCCCTTCTTTCTCCCTTCACATCCAACATCCAAATCTGATAGAGATTAGATCTAAGAAGAGAAAAGAGAGAGAAAAAAAGAAAAAAAAAGATTCTTCTTCTCTTCATGGTGATCTGATTCAGATCCCGTCGGATCTGCGCGAAAGAGTTCGCACAGCAATCTCCTTCTTCAAGATCTAGAAGAAGAGATCTAGATTCAAGGATGAGGAGCGAGATCTGCAAGGTGCTAGCACATCGGTGATCTCTGCGCTCTGATCAAACAGCTTCGTATGGATACTAGTAGAGGTTGGATGCGTGTGCAGCTACGATCAGAATCCGAGACATCCGCAAGATCCATGTATGGAGATTCGATCTCCGTTTGATTTTTCTAATGGTTTGTTTTTCTTTTTCAGATTTTAGATCATGATTAAATATTTGTATTAAGATGTTAATTATAATTTTCAGATCAGATCTGGTGCATGTTCTAATTAAAAATATTTTAATTTATTTATTTTCATTGTATAGATGTCTAGAAAAATTTTTGAACTATACGTACGAAATCGTAGTGGTTTTCTAACATTCTTGATATCTTCAGCAAGGCTTGCGTGTAGATTCGAGATGTCTTTGCATCAATGTCACTACTTTCTTCAACATAAGTAATGTTGATCAGATTTTAGTACCCATCAAAATTAACTAATACATAGCATCTTATGTATAGGAGTTGAACAAACCAATAGGTCCCTTCAGAACTTGGCTGTTACGTTCTTTCTACATGCATGTGATAGCTACATGCTGCTTTTCTCCCTCTATCCTTGATTCTTTCTTTTTTTTTTTTGAGCTATACAATATAATTGTTTAATAAATTTGCCCTTTTTTGGTATATATGTACTGCTACCACTTGAATATATAGCTACTAGATTACTCCTCTGTGCTATGGAACTACTTGTCATGCCCTGAACTAGCATCTGGGTGGAATACATGATGGCCGCACGCTTCTTAAAATAAGATCCTAAAAAATATGCAAGGCCTTAAAATTTATTACAACCTCAAGATCCTTTGAATTATCAATCTCAATTTATAATAAAAATTTATATTAACAAATATCAATCTTATACAATTTATAAAACTCAAGTATCCAACTGTCACTAATGATGCTCTATCTAATCAATCCTTTCAACGTGATTTCAACCATAGCCCAATGCATGTATCTTATAACTCTGAAAAGAAAAGAGGAGGAAGAGAGGGGGGTAAGATTTACAGCCCATTAAAAATTTTCGAACACCAACACTAACATAATAATAAATGAGATAGTATCAACGATTGTTACTCATACACATCACATGCCAAAAGATACCATGATTCATAAAATATATATGGCAAATACATATTTTCTGTGCAATAAATCATATCTTATAATTATCTCAAGATAATACACATCGGATCTAATCATACCATGGTGCTCGGCTTTAAACTACCATAATCATATTTCTAGCCCATGGCGGACATCAATACTATGGCTAGTTCTATAAACTACCATAATCATATTTTCAGTCCATAAAGGGGCACCAATACTATGGCTAGTCCTGTAGACTACCATAATCATATTTGCAGCCTATGGCAGAGCACCAACCGTGGCTAGTCCAAAGGACCACAAGCACTCAACCCCAACTACCATAATCATGTTTACAGCTCGTGGCAAGGCACTATCTGTGGTTAGTCTAGAGGACCATAGATGCTCAACTCTGAACTACCACAGCCATATTTTTAGTCCGTAGTAAGATATCAATACTGTGGCTAGTCTTTTATGGACTATCGCAAGCACATTTCCAGCCTGTGGCAATTAAGGCATCAACATCGTGGCTAGCCCAGAGCACCACAACTCCACATACAGTCATATAGCTCAATTACATGCTTGTTAGGTATTCTAATTCAAGAGTTCATTCTTTTGCAAAACTCAATGTAAATAATTATCAAAATCCATCCGAGGCAGTATAAGGGACAAGTAATAGATAACATCCAATAAGTCATAAATATATATTTAACAATTAAGTATATAATATATCACTCTCAAAAATATATGGATCGAAATCAAATGCACAAAATAATTTTTATATAAATAGATGAACAATGTCTAGAAATTCTTACGCTACTGATAATTGACTCAAATATAGTAATCGATGAACTTCTCGATCTACGAACTCAAAATCAAGATATTTCTCTTGATAATTTTTTATATAAATAATTTTATCTCTATATAGTCACGATCAAACATAAAAATCATGTGTGATTAAAAATAGAGAAATTTACAGATAAACACCTAAACATTATAAGCCCAAAATTCCTCTTAGAGTCAACCAATTCATTTGGATTACATAAGTACCTAAATTTTCCATAGGTCCATAAGATTTTTAGAGAGAGAAAGTAGAGAGAGAAACTTATAGAGAAAGAAAGTAGAGAGAGAAGGTAAAGAGAGAACTCTTTTTTCTCTTTTCTTTTTTTTTTTCTGTTTCTCTCATTTTATTTTTTCATCTTCATGGAAAGATGGGAGGGGAAAGGCTTTTCCCTATGACGGTGACCCAAAAAAGCAACCACCCCTCATGGTGGTGGACCCCGATGACCTCGGCCTTTGACGGTCAAACATGGCTGACGACGGCTGCTCTGATGGAAAGAAAGAAGGAAGCAAAAATAGGAGAGGTTGATCCCTTGTGAAATCTGGCGGCCGGCAACTAAATCCGACGATCAAGAGCTTCATGGGGTTCGAAAAAGAGAAGAGGAAGAAGAAGGATAGATCAATATCTTGTATTTGGTGAGGAATCGGTGGTAGTTCACCAAAAGTCACTCGACTGTTCTTTCCCTCTAATCCTTTGATTTCATCGGTGATTTGGTTGGAAAGTTGGGTGACACATTGAGAAGGATGGAGGGAATTGATAGGTATAGATCCTAGGGCCTCATCAGAGTTTGAACGGGCCTAGGATCCCTTTTTTGGTTGGATTCAAAGAGGATAAGGACTCCTTTGGGGGGTCTTCTTCTGCCTCACGTGCTCAGTGCAAGTGGTTTTATATTTTTTTCCTTTTTTTCTTTTGCTTTTAGATTTGTGCGGGAGAGATTTTCAAAAAAATCCGGGTTCTTACATTCTTCTTTCTTTAAAATAATTTTCTGCTCAAAATTAGCATACTGCAAGTTCGAAATCTTAATGGTACAAAATTCTTATCCTATCCTTGACCCCCTAATTAACTTTGTTCACTCAAAAACAAAATTCCAATCCTTTATCATAACACCATCTGAGTTAAAACCAATCTTTTTGATAAAATTTAAATGACTTAAACTACTATGTTTTTGCTGTGCACTCTAATCTAAATCCATCGAATCCTCTAGGATTACTGAATGAATCCTGATGAGAATATTGCTTTACTTCAGAATCTAAAAAAAAATCAATCTTTCAAATTTTTTGATAGATCTAGAGCAAACTTTTAGGTTTCTTTGTCCTCTGAGCATATCATATATATCAAGATTAAACCTTGGTCCACTTCTATATTTGAAGCCATTGCATAATCTATAGTACTCATCTAAACCCCATAAATCTAGAACTAATTAGAGTGAGTTAGCCCTAGATTTATCTGATAATCAATTAGATAATTCCAAACCGACTTTTCTTTTTAAAACAAGATTAACTCCAAATCTCAACAATTTAGAAGACTCCAAATCAACATCCCTATGAGTAGAATCAATTCAATTATTCCATATGGAACTTTCTTCATCATGACCCCTAGCATCAATAAATAAATTGACACTTGGAATCTTGTCCCTTATATATTAAGACTCCTATAAGTCTTCCAAAAGTTTTTCAACTCAATTAGATAACAATAGCATCATACCTTAGATCAGCTTAGAAACATAAACTCTATTTTAAAATCTAACATACCTAATAATCTCTATGGATATAAGAAAAATCAAGCAAGCTGATCCAAAGATAATAGTTTAAATTATCAAAGATTCTATCATAGTGTATATCCCATATCCTCTCAAACAAAATCTAAACCAATCAATAGATCCCAATGTCAATATAGTACATAAGCCATCAATAGGTGCAGTCCCTGAAGAATATTCCATACTCTAAATAACTTGTTGCTAAACCCAAAATTTACAATCAAACAATCAACAACAAAACTAATGGGTTATTATGGTTTGCACCCACATTAAATTTGTAATTTTCAAAATCATCTAAATAACAATTGAATAGTACACACTCCACAACATACCGATATTGCAAACTATATTTCTAGGTCAACATCTCTTACTATTAGGTCAAACCTTACTTATAAAAATCCAAGACATAACTCATCTAGTTTTGTTATATACATTATATGCTAGTAATGCATAAATTTCATCATAATATCTAATGATCTGAAATTCAAACTTTGAATCCTTTCTGCTACTTCAATCATGTCCCTAGTAATCATAATCTTAAATTTTAATTTTGACTATGTCACAATCCCTAAAGATCATAATTTTTGCCTTGATATCATTTCATCTTGCCTCGAACCTAGCACTTGGATCGAATATACGATGATTGCACATTCATTAGGGTAAGATTCTAAAGAATATGTAAGATCTTAAAATCATTACAACCTCAAGATCCTTTGAACACTGTCGATTTCAATTCATAATAAATATTTTATATTAAAAAATATCAATCTGGTATAATTTATAAAATTCGATCATCCAACTATCACTGATAGTGCTCTATCTAATCAATCCTTTCAACTGTGATTCCAACTATAGCCCAATGCATGTATCTTGTAACTCTAAAAAAAAGAGGAAAAAAGGATGGTGAGCTTTATAGTCTAGTAGGAATTTTCACACATCAACACTAACATAATAATAATAAATGAGATAGTATTGATGATTCTTACTCATATAAATCACATACTAAAAGATACCATGATTCATAAAATATGTATAACAAATACATATCTTTTTGCATAATAAATCATATTTTATAATTATCTCAAGATAACATACATCGGATCCGATTATACCAAGGTGCTCGGCTTTAGACCACCATGGCTATATTAATTTTCAGCTCGTGGTAGGGATCAATACCATAGCTAGTCCTGTAGACTACCACAATTATATTTTCAGTTTATGACAGGGCATCAATACTGTGGCTAGTCCTATAGACTACCACAACTATATTTCCAGCATATGGTAGAGCACCAATTGTGACTAGTCTAAAAGACCACGAGTGCTCAACCTTAACTACTACAACCACATTTACAGCTTGGGGCAAGACACTATCAGTGACTAGTTTGAAAAACTACAAGTGCTCAACTTTGAACTACCATAGCCATGTTTCTCACCCGTGGCAAGACATCAATATCATGGCTAGTCCTGTGGACTACCACAATCATATTTTCAACCTGTAGCAAGGTATCAACAATGTGACTAGCTCAGAACACCACAACTCCACATACAGTCACATAGCTCAATTACAAGCTTATTAGGTATTATAATTCAAAAGTTCATTCTTTTGTAAAACTCAATGTACATAATTACCCAAATCCATCCAAGTCAACATCAATGATAAGTAATACATAACATCCAAGAAGTCATGAATATATACTTAACAACTAAGTATATAATATATCACTCTCAAAAATATATGGATCGAAATCGCTGATGCACAAAATAATTTTTATATAAATAGATGATCAACGTCTAGAAATTCTTACACTACTCATGATTGACTCAAGCATAGTAATCGATAAACTTCTCAATCTATAAACTCAAAATTAAGGTATTTTACTCGATACCTTCTTATATAAATAATTATATCTCTATATAATCATGATCAAACATAAAAATCATGTGCGATTAATGAAAAATTTATCGATAAATGCCTAAACATCATAAGTCCAAAATCCCTCTTAGAGTCAACCAATTGATCTAGATTATCTAAGTACATGGATCCTCCATATCTTTATAAGATTTTTAGAGAGAAAAAATTTTAGAGAGAAAAAATAGAGAGAGAAACTTGTAGAGAGAGAAAGTGGAGAGAATAGAGAGGGAAGAGAGAGAAAACTCTTCTTTTTCTTTTTCTTTTTTCTGTTTCTCTCGTTTTATTTTTTCTTCTTCATAGAAATAGGGTAGGGAGGGCTTTATGCCAGTCATCCCTATAGCAGTGACCCTAATAGCAACCACCCCTCACGGTGGCGAACCCTGATAACCTTGACCTTCGACAGCCGAACATGGCTGGTGACAATGGCTACTTTGATGAAAAGAAAGAAGAAAGCGAAAATAGGGGTCCCCTATGAAATCCGATGGCCGGTGACTAAATCTGGCCATCAAAAGCTTCGTAAGATCCGAAAAAGGAAGAGAAAGAAGAAGGATAGATCAATACCTCAAATCCAATGAGGAATCGATGGTAGCTTACTAAAAGTCACTCAACGGTTCTTTCCCTCTAAATCTTTGATTTTCCCAGCGATTTGATTGGGGAGTTGGACGATGTATTGAGGAGGATGGGAGGGGAGGAATTTATAGGTATGGATCCTAGGGCCTCGTTGAAGTTTGAACAGCCCTAGGATCCTTTTCCTAGTTGGATTCAAAGAGGACTCCTTTGAGAGTCCTCTACCGCCTCACACGCTCAGCGCATGAGGTTTCATATTTTTTTTTTCTTTTGCTTTAAGATTCATGTGGGGGAGATTTTAAAAAAAATCCAGATTCTTACACCACCTTAGAACTGAACAAATCTATACATTTCAGTGTCCAAGAATCCAGTTCACCTATTGGTGCACAACAATATTCTTAGTCCCATTCGTGTGTCTCAAGAAGCATTCAAGTATAGCAAAGCTGGACTTTTGTTTATTCCGGCTAGTTCAAGTAGCCAATACCAGACGTCGTAAAAAAGATGAGGGCTGAAGCCATGTTCAGATAACTTGGTGTGACTTGGGTCGAATTTTGTCAGAAGACCAGTCCGCCAAGTTATATCGTTGTTCAGGAAGTAAACTGAAGGATACACGGGCTGCAATCCATGAGTCCCATCCGGGCCAGTGTGACTGCTGAGTTGCTTTATGTATGTATGGGTGTGGGTCGTTATGTGTAACTCCTCTTTAATTTAATTTTATTTCCGGGTGGTTATACCTCCCTTTTCACAAAAAAGAAAAAGAAAAAAGAAAAAGAAAAGAAAAAAGTATTCAACCATAATGTAATCCTGTAAGTGTTTTAGTGCTGATTATTTATCATGAGAAAATAAAACCCTCCAACTTGAACACAAGGTTAGAGTTAATTTTGCTGTTACTTAATTGATTCTGTTTTAAGGTAACATTCTATATCTATTGAGAAAAGGCTCTGGTTAGTGTATTAGCCTTTGCTACTACAATCTATAACTGGAGAATGATCATGAAGGGGCATTAACTTCAGGAAGTTTCAAAATAGAATAAGTAAAGTCAACAAAAGGGATATTACTTCGATATGGTCTATTAGCTAAGTGGTTTTTAGGGCTTTTGAAACTTGAACAGAATGCTTTAGATATGGAAAAACTGGAATATGTTTCCATTGGAAACTTCCTGGTTACAATAATTGCTGCGTTGGCATTCTGTGCCCTGACGATCAAATTCTTTGGAGTAAAAAGAATTTTTTAGTGTTTCATTAGCTCATAGGGTTGAGCTAGAATTTGTTACAATGGTCGGTAACCAGTTTGGTAAGGCTCCATTGGTTGGTACACTGGAGTTGTTAAAACAGTAAAATGCACCCAAATTGTACCACTGTATCAAAAGCAACTATTTAAATGTTTCTAGTGTAGGAAACAATAGGCTATTGAGTTATCAAAAAAGCTTTAAAATATTTTTCTTGGCTAAATTGCCTCTTTTCTCCATTTTTAATGCTGTAATGCACATTCATAGTGGTAGAGCTTATTATTCTTTCATTCATCATGTCATGTTAGCCGGTGTAAGCCTAGTAATAGCATAGCTAACATAGGCCTCTTGTCAAAGTGCATAACCATGAAATAAGAAATTACTATTTTGCGAATAACCTTGTCAAAGAGCCTAGTAATCTTTTCTGCACTTCTTAAAAAGGAAAATATATCATAACATGATAATAAAATTGTAGAATACCAAAATTACCTTAAAAATAAACATCCCACATAGTGAACAATTGGAAAGGAGATAATTTCTTCCTTGATTCTTGGATTCTACTTAAACAAAAATGAAATTTTAAGTCTGAAAAGAATCATGTAAAACATTAAATTTTAATATACCAAGTAACAAAAATATCCTAGAATATATTTTAATAAAATGATGCATTAAATAACTATTAGTTATACTTTGTAATTATGTGTTTTCCTAAATAAATATTTCAAAATAAGAAAATTTCAAAGAAATCATTATGAAGGCATTATTAATATTCTATGCATAACTTTTATCAACTACTTGATTTTTATTAACTATAAAGCTACCTATAGTTTTTATTGGTTTACAACACACAATTTTTTCTATAATGATCATCCACTTAGACCATTATAGAGCGCCAGAGTAAAGAGTATACAGAGAAGTAGTGTAGAAAAATTTATCTATAAATCAATCTGTGTGCAAGTAAAATCTGTACATCAAACTCTTTCTCCAAAATTGTTGAGTATTTTCTCAAGCTCTTTCACCTACCTATATTTATTAATATATTTTTGATTTTTGTTGTTACTAAATATTTTGGATGAAATTGCAGGTTAACCATGAAGATCTTACTCTTTCTATACATAAGTTTCATAAGGAGTATGCTTATTTTCGAAACATATGCAAAGGATGCAAATTATAGGAAAAATAGCTCGAAACATGCTCCATATGAAGGAACGAAAGAAAAAGTTCATCAACTTTCAAGAGTTTTAAATCTCTATTTGAAGACAAGTGGAAGAATTGGTTACACAAACAAGGCTTACATCAAAAGGCTTGCCAAGGAAATTGTTGACACCAAATTGCCAAAAGATAATCACATACTAGAAGATGGAAGCAAGATGAACCACAAGGTGAATGATCCAACCATCAACATAAACAAGAAAGATAACTACAATCCTCTATCACAATCCTCACGAGTTGTTTTTGGCGATCATCATAATCCAATGTGTGTTACATGTAAAATTTGTACAACAATGCCTCCTCCTTGTGCTCATCATCTAGTTGATCAAAATATTCCATAATTTGTTACTGCAACTACAAAATAATGTCAAACATAAAATCCTGACTTGTTAAGTGGAAATAGTATTCCAACTAGACATGTAAATCGATTTCCACTTATCATGTCTACTATGCAATGTCATGGTATGGACTTTGTGCAATAAATAAGGAGATATGATGAAATAAATTTCATAAAACTTTACTTATTGTGTTTAATTTATATTGCTATTTAAGTTATTATATTTATAAGATTGAAGAAACTTAACAATTGTATAGAAAACAAATCCATGAGAACATGATCATATGCATTATTTATCTTATTTCCTCCATTTTGCCTCAATTATATTATTTTATGACCATATAATAAAAATGAATTTTGTCTTCCTTAAACAAAATAAGTTGCTTAAATTTTTTTTATAATTATATATTGCCATTATTATTTTAAAATATCTCTCTCTAATTAAATATCTCTTCTGTATCATTTTTTTTCCCTTGAGAAAATCTTTTATGAAGTTCAAAAACTAGACAATACATGTTTTAAGAATATATACTATCATACGATACATTGTAGTTAAAAGTCAGTTGATATTTATCTAAGTATAGAAAAATCCAAGTCATAATAAAAACAAGTTTTCAAATTTTTTGTTTAAAATCAATGTTTATAAAATAACCTAGTGTAAGGAGATGTATAATCACATTTATAATACTTTTAAATATTTTGACCCATATGGGAATAGAATGAAAATATGAATTCATTACTTATATTTTTTACAATTGCTAAAGCTAAATTAATAAACAAATATCATTAAATTCAAATATCTAATTTTTGTGGTAATCAAACATATACATTAATTGCTTATGAGCTCCTTTTTGTGTTTACTGGTATATTCAAAATAACGAGAATTTTATAATTAATCTTAAAATTGGTGAAGTACTTATATCATGAATATTATTTAGTGATGTGCATGGGTGTATCATTATATGTCAATTTGATATTATCAATAAAAGTGGATACTTATAATAATATACTAAATTCATTCTAATATGATATATAATGCAGTAATTAAGAGTGAATTATTTGGTTGTACTTTTTATACTGATGGGAAAGTTAAACTTTCCATTTTATCTTTCTCTTCTCCTTTACTTTTTATTTTGTACATCTTTCTTGATATATACTTTCTATTCTTCTTTTTTTATGTGCCAAATCTTTTCTAAAAGGGTATGAATTTTATCCTTACTCCCAATATTACAATCTTGGGATATGCTTTGGTGTTCTTTCTTTACTTTTAGCTACTACTTTTAAAAAAATTCAATTTATACTATTTTGACTAAATTAGGATAATGGAGGATATTTAGATAGTAAACTAGTTCAGCAGGCCATCAATTTTAAGGTTTCTTTATTCCTATAAAGGCAAAAGTTTTTCATCCTCACTAAGTTCTCATCTTGGATTTATACTAGAGATTTAAAATCAAAAAAAATAAGGATGATACCAAAAATTTATAATGACTAACAAGAAAAGAAAAACAAGATATGATGGAATCATGAGAGTTGTACAATAAATGAGATCGCCATAGGGATGGATTGAAAATACAAACTCAAACCTATTTTAGAGAGTTGATATCAATGTCTTCATCCATTTTTTTATTGCCAAAAATGTAAGATTAATATGTAGTTTGCATGCTAATCACTTGACCATCTTTTCATTGTTTCTCCATCATCAAAATGGGAAAAAATTTAAGAAATGTTATCACAAGAATTGCAATAAAAATTACATCCTACAAAGTGGGGCAAGGCACATGGGATCTAGTAGATAGATGGTAAATAAGGACGAGTACATGGACCTTTGAAAAGGCATCACAAGAAACAATAATATTAGTCTCTTTTCCAAGTTTATCTTAACTATTTTAATGAATCTCACATAAATAGTGACTAAATGATTCTTTTAATGTTTATCCTACTAATTAGTCATCAATGATGGGTATTCAATTTCCACTTAAGTACAATGGAGCAGTTTTTTTTAACCAATACCTCTAATGGGAGATAAGGTACAAATCAGCTATCATTTTTAACCTCCGTATTTAAATTAGAATGAAGAATGGCTCACAAAAAAGCAAAGCAAGGGACCCTACAAATTGATACTCATAACCATGGAGATAATGTATCAAGTCAAAGTTAAGCGCATATAGAATTTTCATATGTAGTAAGAAATTGGAGATGGAGAAATTGTAAATAGGATGAGACAAGAGAGTGGAGAGGGATAGAAGCAAATTTAATTGATGATATTAATTTAAATCTTTATTAAAAATATTGTAACTAGAGATTCAAATTTGCAAGACTACATAGTTGATTATGATCTACATCTATTTAAATGATTAGGAATGAGAGAGAAACGAATATCTTAGAAGATACGGATGAATTGAGTGGTCTACAAATGCATGGTACCAATTGAGTGTCTTTATAATTTGATCATATAAAAAATGAATCAATATAACTATAATTATTTTTTACAATCCAAAAACATCTATCAATCAAAATTTAGCTAGCATGGACAAGTCTTAAAGATAAACCATAAAAAATCTTTGTTTTTGTCTCCCAAAAATCCCATCTCAAGACCTTTTTTATATATAAGAAGTGAATGACTAATGTGGTGAATTGCCAAGTGCAGTCATTAAATCACTTATCTTATGTTTAAGGGTATTTGATGTAACACTATTTTTAGATGACACTATCAATAAATTACAAATAGTAACTAATTTGCAAGCTAGTTACCTTTTGTTCTTTCTTTTTGTTAGACATTGTGGCCATAATTATCAGATTTTTTTTTTGAGGATCAGATGTTCTCCTATCATGTATCCTTTAGAATGAAGCATAAGAACTATTTTTAGGAATCGAAAGACTTCTTTTGAAGAAAATATGGTCAAAGATAAAAAGAGAAGGGAGAAGGCGAGAGGGGATAGAGCTTCATGGTACTAAATTACATAATTCTAGCCTGAAGATGCTTGTAGTGTTCCATTATCCATCATGACCTAATTAGCCACCAATGCCTATAGTTTTTGCTCTAAAATTTCAATTAGTGATGCATCATTTAGGAAGACACATGCTTCTACTTACAACAAAAGTCCAGCACAATGTATCAGCAGCGAAGTCCTCAGTCATCCTCTTTGCTTGGTAGATGTTTTCCTCTCCATTCAATCCAAGTGTTATGTATTATGGGGTCTCTAATTTGATATCAAAACAATCAAATAGATCCTCCCTAAAGGAATTAGAGAAGCTATATTTAAAAAGTAGATAGTCGACTGAGTTGTATTTTAGTACTCAATCAAATAATAAGCTTAAGTCAAGTACTATCCAAATATATTAGTAAATGGAAAATTAGTTGCCAATCCAAACCTTTAAGAATTTCTTTTGATTCTTAGAAGTGAATTAGTCTTCATTTTTTCTCACACCAGCCATATCGAAAAGTCTCCCTTTTCCCTCTAATAGGTAATACATACTCAGAGAGAAGTAAGAGACCCATTTATATGTTTAGTTCTAAAAGTATGCTTGGATATCTAAATTAAAAATCAACACCATAAATCATACTCCACAATAAATTAAATGATCAAAGACCAATGCTTTCTTACATATAAACTAAGTAGTCAAAAATTGACCTTATTTTTAAGTTCAAGATGTATTCTATTTAATTCATGTTTCAAAATGATATAGTTTACTTTCTCATTATGTATATATTTAAACAAATGAGTTATAATATACAATTCATGCATAGAATTTATATCTTCATGTATAGACAAGTACTATTTACACTACTAAATATATTATCTGAAAGCATCTAATTCCTTGTTGTAGATATTGTATAGATTTTAGATTTATCAATCTTAATTACTAGTAAATGACATATGCAGTACATACTAAAGAAAAGCTAGTATTATGAAATTAAATAAAAAAATACAAACATAACAAAATCAATAATGGTGTTTGTGGCCAACTTGCTTTATGTTGGATTTCATCATGCTTAATTAATTATTCATATATTAATAGAGGCTCTAATAATAGGAGAATAGGTTACATGCAATCAAGTAAAATAATTAATAGAAAGGTATTCCAGTTAGCAAAGTTGACAGATCAAATTCTAGAGGAAATATTATAAAATAATGGAATATAGTATAGGAAAATTTAAATTCTCAATTTTCATCATCCGATATATTGTACCAATTATTTGATGTCCAGTTAATCTTATAGAAAGAAATGATTAAAATATTTTAAATATTGTAAATTTTAGTTAGCTATATGAATTCTCCAAAATGATTCTATATAAATATGAATATGTTTTATACACTTAAACAAGCAAAACAAAGTTGTCATGCAAGTTAACATGTATAATTTAATTAAGTCTTCAAATAGGAAGCCAATTGTTTAATTTTTTTGAGTTATAATTGATTACCATATGTCAATAGAAGTTCAAAGCAAGTCTTCTCAATTTGGGTCATAAGTCACTACAAAAAAAGTATTTCTTTGTGATGAATATTTAGTGACAAAATAAAATGTCGTCACTAAAAATAAGGTTTTTGTAATAAATTATATTTTTATCATAAAAAGTCAATTTTTTTGTGATAATTTTTTTGGTCACTAGAAGTATGAATTTTTATGATAAAATAATAATTTTATCATAAATAATCCTCCCGTCAATTCATAATTTTTTGGATTTTAACACCAAACATATTTGTGATGAAAATGTATGTTTTTGTGACAAAATATTTGTCACTAAAAATTTTCAATTTGTGATAAAAATAATTTATCATAATTTTTTTTATAAATTTAGTTTTCTATTTATAGCAACAAAATCACTATTGTCACTTTAAGTAAAAATATTATGATAAGATATTTTATCACCAAAAATTCCAAATCACTATTTGGTTTATTATGACAAAAATATTGTGTTGAAAAAAGTTATTGATATTTTTTTTGTGACAAATAATTGTTTCTTACAAAAAATTTAGATTCCCTACTTTTTTTTAAATGTATTGTGATGAAAATATTTTATTGTAAAATGTCAATATATTTTTTATGACAAAGGTCAAGTTGTTGCAATAACAATTAGATTTCCTCTTTTTATTTTTTCCTTTATTTTAATTTATTGTGACAAAACTATTTGTTGTAAAAAGTTAAAATATTTTTTATGATAAAGGCTTGTTTGTTGCAAAAAATTCAGATTCCCTCCTTTTGTTCCCTCCATTTTTTATTTAGTGTGATGAAAATATGTTGTTGCAAAAAGTTGATATATTTTTTATGACAAAGGCTTGGTTGTTGCAAATAAAAATTAGATTTTCTTCTATAATTCCATCAATTATTAATTTATTGTGACAAAAATATTTGTTGTAAAAGGTCAATATATTTTTTATGATAAAGACTTCTCTGTTGTGAAAAATTTAAATTCTCTCCTTAATTTTATTCTTTATTTTTTAAATTTATTATGATAAAAATATTTTGTTACAAAATGTCAATATATATTTTGAGACAAAAGATTGGTTGTTGAAAAAAATTAGATTTTCTTTTTTTTTCCCTTCTTTTTTAGTTTATTGTGATAAAAATATTTGTTGAAAAAAGTCAATATATATTTTTGTGGCAAAGGCTTATTTGTTTTTAAAAAAAATTAGAATCCCTCTTTTGGTTTTCCTCCTTTTTTAATTTTTTATGACAAATATTATTTTTCACAAGAAGGTATTATAGACTTTTTTAATTTTTGTTGCAAATGGGCTATACAAAATAGTATCATTTTATTTGCAAATAATTAAAATGATGTCATTATTAAAAAATATTTAATTTTAAATATTTTTATGATAAAATATTTTTTCATAAAAAGTCATTATTTTTTTGAAAAATTCATTAGCCAAAATTGTGGAAAAAAGAATTTATGTGAAAACAAGTACCATAAAAAGTTAAAAAAATTCTAGTATTACATCATATAATATTTTTGATACATTTGAAATTATTTTTCAACATAATACTCTTTCTTCTTGTGTATGATTTAATTTTTTAAAATTTTTTGGTACCAATTATATAGGGTGAAATAAAGTTTGTCAAAAAATCAATTGCTATAAAACTTTAGTGGTTCAGCTAAGATCACATTCATTGATTTATTATATGATGTAGAACATCTAGCCGAGGAGTTCTACACCAAATATGATAGAAATAAGTCTATGGTTCAACGTAGAATGTCTAGGTGATAGGTTCTACCCCAAATAGGATAGGAATAAGTCTACACGAGTAAACCATCAGATTGTCGTATTGACCAAACTTTGATTAACCATAACTTTCAAACTATGTCTTATTTTTAAATGGCTTAACCTCAATTTTAACCACTAAGCAAAATTTCAAGTAATTTCTATGTTGATCCATAATATATTTATCCTCATTTTAACTCTTATACATCAGCACCCAACATAAAACCCAAACCATCGTCTAAGCTTCCTTAGTTGGCCGCTCCAAGCTCCAACATCTAATAAATCTAAGATATATTTTGAAAATAAATTCTAATAATCTGTCGGCATTATAAATTTAAAAATAAATCCAAAATATATTTTTATTTTTTTAAAAAATATTTTGTATAATCAGGTGCTTGTCCCCCATCTAAAAAAGATAAATGATTTAAATTAATAAGAAAATATAAATTAATAAGAAAAGATAAATTAAACACAATTCACATGATTCAAAAAATTTAAGCATAAATAAGTAAAGATAAATTAATAGGGTTTTAATGATTATTTTATCAAAAAAAATTTTTTTTCTTTGTTCCCATTTCTAATTTGGATGTTTCCTCCCTATTTTCCCTCCTGGTGCTTTGAAAGCCCTCTTATTTCTTCTGCCTCTCCATCTCCCCTCTCAGAGCTCCCAAAACCTTATCACCCTCCTCTTCCTCCTAACAACCCCGACGAAGCCAAACCCAAGCTCGACGCTGCCATCTCTCCTTCCCTCCATCGAAGCCAAGCTTCGGTGAAGCCACAGATCAGTACGCTCTCCTTCCCTAAAATTCATCCTCTCCGATCGTGCCCTATCACCTGCACCACCCTTTGCCACATCCCCCTCCCTCGACCTCTTAATCACACCGTCGTCTCCCTCACTATGCCCTCCGTCTCACCCGTGCCACCCTCTGTTGCATCCCCCTGGTCACTCGCATCCGCACCTCCCTCGACCTCCCAACCACCCTCTACCCTGTTCGAAACCTTCCTACTAGCATCTTTTTTTTTTCAACAGCAGATGGAGATAGCCTTCGTCGCCCACACCACCCTCTGCCGCGTCCCCCTGCTCACCCATCTCCCTCAACCTCTGCTCGCCCGCCTTAGCCTCTGCACCTCCCTCGACCTCCCAACCACCTTTCACCCCACTTCCGAATCCACCTGCCGGCAGTTTAGGCTTTGGGTCCCCTTGCTCTGATTGATCACCTGCTATCTAGAATCCTTTTTCCATTTTTCTCCAGCCATAGAGGGAGACAGTCTGTCTGGTCCTCCTCGGCCACCATTTTTTTTCCAATATATATATATATATATATATATATATATATATATATATATTAGATCTAATAGTTTGTTTGATGGGATTTTTTTGGTTCCTATTTTTATCTGATGTTTTTTTGAAAATGTGCACGTATATTGTTGCTATCCATGTCTTTTTGCTTAATTTATTTTTTTTGTAACATGATTGTGGAAATATAATAATGATGACAATAATATATAATTATTGTATTATAATAATATGTGAAATAATAGTTGTTTCTTTAGGTTGTGGCAAGTTGTTGCAGTCGATTCTCACGTCTTTTTCTCTATTAGTATGTATTATATTTTTTTTGTGAAATATGATTTTGAAATTCTTAGTTATATTCTAAAAGAAACTAATTATGTGATTTTTTTTATAGGATATGGACAAGAGTTGGATTGATGATAATAAGTTTTTTAGTGATAGATATAAAAAAGGTGTTGAATTCTTTCTTAAGTTTGCGAAAGAAAATATGAGGCATCTCGATGATATGATTTTTTATCCTTACCATAATTACAATAATAGGACATACAAGATATTTAGTCAAGTAAAATGTGACTTACATTTACGAGGGTTTTCACTGACTTATAGAGATTGGACTTTGCATGGAGAAAAAATATCGATATGTGATATTAGCAATGATATAGATGATGAAATGATGAACAATATTGAATTTAATGAAGACTTGGTAGATGATTTATATGAGTTGTTAGGAGAAATGAGGGAAGCATAACAATTTGATGACACAATTGGTGGATCACAGGCCAAATTTTCATCTCTTGATAAATTAATTAAGGATACAACATGAACTATACCCAAGGTCCAACTATTCATTGTTGTCTTTTATTGTCAAGATGCTCCACATAAAGGTTCTCAATAAATGGACCAATAAGTCCTTCGATATGTTGCTCAATTTTTTAAAGGAGTTGCTCCCAGAAGGTGCATCATTTTCTTCATCCTATTATGAGGCTAGAAAACTTTTATCTAGTATAGGGTTGGGTTATGAGCCTATTGAGGCATGTAAGTATGATTATGTGCTCTTTTGGAAGGAATATGAAATAGAGAAATGTATCCAATTTGTAAGAAATCAAGATGAAAGTTTGATGATAGCATGGGTACTAAGGTTTCTCACAAAATACTGTGGTATTTTCTATTAAAACTAAGATTACAAAGGCTCTTCATGTTTAGTATGATGGCTTCATACATAAGATGGCATAGTGAAAAGCGTGTTGAAGAGGTTGGTACCATGAGGCATCCAACCGACATTCCTGTATGGAAGGAGCTTGATAAGTAATGTGAGGCTTGCTTTGGCTAGTGATGGATTCAATCCATTTGGTCATATGAGCAACTCTTATAGCATATGGCCAATTTTTCTTATGCCTTACAATTTACCACCTTATGTGTTCAAAAAAGAGCCATTTCATTTCATGTTACTGTTGATTCCTGCCCATGTTCTCCTAGAAAGGATATAGATGTTTATATGAGGCCCTTGATAGATGAGTTGAAGCAATTATGGGATGAAGGTGTGAAACTTATGATTCTTATAGTGGTAAAAGATTTCAAATGCATGCAGCAATTTGATAGACTATAAGTGATTTTCTAGCTTATGGTTATTTATCTAAATAGATTACTCAAGGCTACAATGCTTGTTCCATATGCCTTGGTATGACTGATTCACAAAAGTTAAGAGATAAGATAGGATACATGGGCCATCGTCGTTATTTGCCTCAAGAACACCCTTGGCATAATAATAAAGCAGCATTTAATGAAAAATTGATCACTATTCAGAACCCTCAGAATTATTAGGAGAACAAGTGTTGCAATGGTTAGAGCACTTGGAGGATGTCTTTGACAAATTTGAAAAACATCCAAGTAAGAGAAAAAGAAAGCATGAAACTCAAAATTGGGTTAAGAAGAGCATTTTTTTTGAGTTGCCATATTGGCAAAAACTCAAAATTAGACATACTCTTGATATCATACACATAGAAAAGCATATATGTGATAATGTGCTTGGAACATTGTTGAACATTGTAGGAAAAACAAAAGATATAAAGAATGCTCGTGAAGATTTATGGGATATGAAAATAAGAAAATAGTTGTGGATGCAAAAAAGAACAATAAATTAAAAAGCCACCTACCTATTACATATTATCTCGAAGTGAGAGAAAGCTTGTCTAAAATTCTTGAATTTCATTAAGTTTCTGATAGATTTGCTTCAAATATATCAAGATATGTTAAAGATGATAAGCTGATAGGCTTGAAGGCACATCATTGTCATATTCTTCTACAAAGGCTTCTTCCAGCTGGAGTTTATGGCTATTTACGTAAAGAAGTTAGCCAAGCATTTTTTGGGCTAAATGATTTTTTTAAGGAACTCTGCTTGAAGACCTTGAAAATAGAGGATGTAGAAACATTAGAGAGGAACATACCTATGATTTTGTGTAAGTTAGAGAGAATATTTCCTCCTACCTTCTTTGATGTTATGGTACACTTAGCTGTTCACTTATCCAAGCAAGCGAAGATTGTTGGACCAGTTGTAATAACCCAGATTTAAAAAAAAAAAAAATGGGACGGAAGAAGGACTCCCGAAGAGAGTCTTCTTCTCCGATGAATCCCAATCGGAGAAGGACTCTAGGCCTCTTAGAACTCTAGGATCCTCCATGAATAAGCCTTCCCTCTCTCTCTCAAACCTCCACCGGCGATCTTCAAGCTTAAATCCTCCTCTTCTCTCCGTGGAACCCGCGGCAGCCTTTCTCGTGTTCATCAAAAATTGAAGGTTGAAGAGGCCACCGGAGCTTAGGTAAGGCTCCAAATTTTCTTCCTCTCCCTCTTCTCTTTCTTCCCATGTTTTTAAACTCCTCACCGACCGTCAGGATCATCGAAAATTCCATGAACAACGTGAAACCCCTGTTCGGCCGGGACCTTTTTCTCCCTTTTTCGGCCACCGCGCCGCCGATTGCGGCGTCTCATCCTCGAGACCGGACCCTCATCTCTCTCTCCCTCTTCCCTTGAGCGCTTGGCCACCGGCGACCGGCCAATGGTCGGAATCCATGAAGAAAGGGGATGGATCCCCTATTTTTTCGAAAAAAAAAGAGGCCGGCCGAACCCCATCGCCGGTCGTTGTCGGATCTCCGACCAAGCCGCCACCCATCGGTGCCCGAGCCACCGAGGGGGGGGGACCTCACGGTCTTCCCCTGTTTCAGCTAAGGGAGGCCGCGGGAAGAAAAGAAAAGAAGAAGGAAGAAGAAGAAGAAAAGAAAAGAAAAGAAAAGAAAAAGGAAAAAGAAAAAGAAAGAAAAAGGAAAAAGAAAAAGAAAAAAAAAAAAAAAAGAGAAAGAGAAAAATAAAAATAAAAATAAAATAAAATAAAAAGGAAGAAGAAGAGAGAGAATTTTCCTCTCTCTCCTTTTTCTCTCTTTCTTCTCTCCTCTCTCTACCTTCTCTCTCTAATTTCTCTCTAGATTCTCTCTCTAGATCTTTCTCTCTTTTTGTGGATTTTATCTCTCTAGAATCTTTCTACTCTCTCTGACTGCATCACAAATTTTAGGATAAACTTAAGATGAAAATAAGATGATCTGAGATTGTTCTGAAATTCGTGCAGTAGATATGATTCCAATCTGATCCTATTCAAAATTTGTAACACTTGATTCAACCTGATAGGATCTCTGATGATCTCGACCATGATTGCTCATCGAAAGGATACGAAGATTCTCTCTCCACTTTCTCTCTCTACTTTCTCTCTCTAGAATTTTCTCTCTCTTCATGGATTTTCTCTCTCTAGAAGTCTTATGGATCAGTGGAGGATCCTGATACATAGACAAATCCTAATTTTGGTTAATCCTAAGAGAGATCCTCGATCTGTGTTATTAGGATCAATTATCGATAATTTTTTCTATATATGATTTTTATATTTGATCAGGGTTATGAAGAGATAATTTCTGCATATGATATTGAGTGGAATATTTTGTTAGAGAAATTCATAAATCAAAGAAGAACATTGATTTTTATGCTTGGATCAGTCATCGGTAAAGGTAAGAATCCTTGTACATGATCACTATTATATATATGCTATTTTACTGTTGGTCTTGCATTATTGATTTTGCATCGTCGGATTTGAGATTGATGAATTTATTATATCTGAGATACTGTTATTTGATTTTGAGCATGAGTATGTTATGTCAATATATATGTATCAGAGATTGATGGCATGATTATATGGATATGACATATCTGAATTGATCATAATGCAAGTCAGAATTGATTTGATGAAATCAACACATAATGATTAAATAAAAAAAAAGAGATATATAGTATGGACTAGCCTTGTCATGTGGAACAGCCGGCCAGGAGCTTATGCCTGGGACAGCCCCCACTGGCTTACAGGTGGACCAGCCGGCAGGAGCTCATGCCTGGGACAGCCCGCCAGGAGCTTATGCCTGGGACAGCCTCTCACGGGCATTCGTACGTGGGACAGCCAGCCAGGAGCTCATCCTGGGACAGTCTTGAAAGACTTTTTAAGTGGATTCGATTCGGATGGTGATGAGGTATAGACTTGGATAGTCTAGAACCAGAAAGAAAATGTTAAAAATCATGTGATTATGAAAGGAGAAATGAAAGATAAGACATGAAATAATTGTTGAATAAAAGTATTTCATCTGTTAACATACGATGATGCATCTATTTTAACAAGATAAAAAATTTATGAATGTTTGCATTATTCCGGACATTGAACATGAGATTTTATATTTTATTGCTTATCTTTATTTTCAGACTATATTACTATATTGGTGTGATATGGGAATTCTTACTGGGCTGTAAAGCTCACACTCCTTCATCTTTCTTTTCTTCTCAGAGTTACAGGACATTCATGATTGGCTATGGCTTAGATTTATGGGTGAGCAGAAGGATAAATAGAGTGTCATAGTATTTGATCAGAGAATTGAAAAAATTTAAATTATAATTATACAAGATTTTATGAATTATTGTTGAAATTAATTGTTATGGATGTTAAGATTGTAGTGATTTAATTTGGCCTTGCATATTCTTTAGGGCTTGCTCTAAGGAGTGTGCGGCCATCACGTATCCGATCCGGGTGTTGGGTTCGGGGCATGACAGAATAGTATCAGAGCATAGGTTATGATCATTAGAGATTATGATATAAGTGATTAGAATATTACAGAATGGTATTAGAGCTTAGGTCATGATCATTAGGGATTATGATATAAGTGATTAGGATTTGATAGAATGATATTAAATCTTAGGTTTAAGATCACTAGAGATTATGAAGAGATATTAAAACTTTATGAAAGATCAATAGGATGTGACAGAGTGTATCTGAGCTTAGAGCTTAGGTTATGTTCATTTGGAGACAATGATACAAGTGATTAGGATATGACAAAAAGTTTAAGGTCACTAGGGATTGTCATATAAATGATATCAAAACTTGAGACTATAATCGATAGAGTATGATAGATAATATCAGAGTTTAAGATTATGATCATTAAGGATGTAATATAATGATATTAGAGTTTAGGTTATGATCACTAAAATTATGATTTAAGTGGTATTTAAGCTTAAGATTATAATTATTTAAATTATGACTTTAGTGATATTTAAACCTAGGTTATGATCATAAGGAACATGATTGACATAAAAGAAAGGAATCAATATTTAGATTTTGAATCAATAAATACTATGATGAAATTTTATGTATAAGTGGTATATGATGTCTATAATAAAATTGACGAGTTATATCTTAGATTTCAATTAGTAAGGTTGACCTAAGTATGAAAGAGTTGATCTTGGAATGAAGTGGGAGGTATTGATAAGTTATGTTGAGTATACTAGATGATTTTGGAATATAAAACTTATATGATTGAAGATCAAAATTTTTTTTTAATTCCAATGATAATTGTCTGAACATTATGAATTTTGGACTTATCAAAGAAAGTTAATTAGGGTATGGTCTAAGAAGAAATTACATCATATGAGAGAGAAATATTTTTGAACATTGAATCTATAAGAGGTCATATATGAAACTCAATTTAGATAAAAATATATATATATATATATATATATATATATACTTAAATTTTATTATGAGAATATGAGATACACATCTTGGTAAAAGTCTTTGGTCACTCAAAATATCATATTCTGAATATAATTTCTTGTCTTTCAAATTGCATTGAATTTCAAATCAAAAGCTTACTTTTCTAAGTGGATCAAAAGTATTTTGATATTGTTATTAAATTAATAAAAAAAAATTATTTTGTCAGAGTATGATATACAGGTTATAATGAAATCTTTAATAATTCATATTACCATCTTTGGATTAGATTTTTTTTTGTGATTGTTGAAGATGGTGAAGTGTATTAATTATTTAAGTCAAAGTTTGGATTATTTTTTTTAAATTAAACTAAGACATCTTGTTAGTGTTAAATTTTAAATGACTTATACAAGGGACAAGATTTTGTATGGATTTATCGATTAATATTAAGGGTTGTGATGAAGAGAGCTCTATAAGAAATAATCAAGTTGACTCTACTTAAGGATGCTGGCTTGAGTTCTTCTAGTTTGTCAAGTTAGAATTAATTCTTTTAAAAAGGAAGATTGATTTAGAAATTATCTAAATGATTGTAAGGTAAATCTAAGATTAACTCCAATTAATTCTAGACATGTTGGATTCTTGAAAAGTGATGAAACTTATATAATGATTTCAAATATAGAAAGTAGATCAAGATTTAATTTTTATATGCTATGCCCAAGGTAGTAAAGATGAAGAAACTTAAAATTTTGCCCTTAGTCTTATATGAAATTTGAAGATTGGATCTATCCTGGATTGATCTAACATATAAGGATATTTTTATCTTTGATAGACTTATATAATTTGATAAATTAAGATCAAAGTGCGCAGCAAAGTATGGTGGGTTAAATTGATTAGAAATATTAATTCTTTGATTTCGAAGATATTATGGAATACATTAGTTGTAAATAAAGAATGATTTTAATCTGATTATAGCCGGATAATTTTTTCGGTAGATTGCTTCATTGTAGATAATACCAAAAATTCTAGATATTTCAAGTTTATTAACAGCTTGATAGTTCTGATATTAGTTCAAACTTAGAATATCCTGACATAGATCTCATTTTTTTTAAAAATTAATATTATTACTCAAACTGATATAGAAGATTGAGATTTTTCTTAAGATGAGAGTCTATATATAAAATTTGTTGGAAGGTCAAGAGAAGAAAGAAATCGATGATTGTGAAGAGTGACCGATGTTTGTCCTTTATTTATTTTTCTATCAAGATAGCCTGAGATAATTATGAATTTGAGTAGAATGTATTAGACAAATAATGGAGGTATATTAATACAAGTTCAAAATATTACAATTCTTCGAAAAGTTAAGAAATCAATAAGAAGGGATGAGTTTGAGATTTCAAATAATTTTTGTTATAACAAGATCATGAGAAATAAATAATATATATGACATTATCGTAAGCTTGAGAATGACATGAAGAATGTATACTTTGAAATAGGTATCTCGAACGACATAACCTAATTTCGAGGATGAAAATATTTTAAGGAGGGGAGAATGTAATAACCCAGATTTAAAAAAAAAAAGGGACGGAAGAAGGACTCCCGAAGGGAGTCTTCTTCTCCGATGAATCCCGATCGGAGAAGGACTCTAGGCCTCTTAGAACTCTAGGATCCTCCATGAATAAGCCTTCCCTCTCCCTCTCAAACCTCCACCGGCGATCTTCAAGCTTAAATCCTCCTCTTCTCTCCGTGGAACCCGCGGCAGCTTCTTCTTGTGTTCATCAAAAATTGAAGGTTGAAGAGGCCACCGGAGCTTAGGTAAGGCTCCAAATTTTCTTCCTCTCCCTCTTCTCTTTCTTCCCATGTTTTTAAACTCCTCGCGGCCGTCGGGATCATCGAAAATTCCATGAACAACGTGAAACCCTGTTCGGCCGGGACCTTTTTCTCTCTTTTCCGACCACCGATGTCGCCAGTTGCGGTGTCTCATCCTCGAGACCGGACCCTCATCTCTCTCTCCCTCTTTCCTTGAGTGCTTGGCCACCGGCGACCGGCCAATGGTAGGAATCCATGAAGAAAGGGGACGAATCCCCTTTTTTTCGAAAAAAAAAAAAGAGCCGCCGGCTGAACCCTATCGCTGGCCATTGTCGGATCTCCGCCAAGCCGCCACCCGTCGGTGCCCGAGCCACCGAGGGGGGGACCTCATGGTCTTCCCCTGTTTCAGCTAAGGGAGGCCGCGGGAAGAAAAGAAAAGAAGAAGGAAGAAGAAGAAGAAAAGAAAAGAAAAGAAAAAGGAAAAAGAAAAAGAAAAGAAATAGGAAAAAGAAAAAAAAAGAGAAAAAAAGAGAAAGAGAAAAATAAAAATAAAAATAAAATAAAATAAAAAAAGAAGAAGAGAGAGAATTTTCCTCTCTCTTCTTTTCTCTCTTTCCTCTCTCCTCTCTCTACCTTCTCTCTCTAGTTTCTCTCTCTAGATTCTCTCTCTATTTTCTCTCTCGAGATCTTTCTCTCTTTTTATGAATTTTATCTCTCTAGAATCTTTCTACTCTCTCTCTGACTGCATCACGGATCTTAGGATAAACTTAAGATGAAAATAAGATGATTTGAGATTGCTCCGAAATTCATGCAGTAGATATATTCCAGTCCGATCCTATTCAAAATTTGTAACACTTGATTCATCCTGATAGGATATCTGATGATCTCGACCATGATTGCCTCATCGAAAGGATACGAAGATTCTCTCTCCACTTTCTCTCTACTTTCTCTCTCTAAATTTTCTCTCTCTTCATGGATTTTCTCTCTCTAGAAGTCTTATGGATCAGTGGAGGATCCTGATACATAGACAAGTCCTAATTTTGGTTAATCTTAAGAGAGGTCCTCGATCTGTGTTATTAGGATCAATTATCGGTAATTTTTCTATATATGATTTTTATATTTGATCAGGGTTATGAAGAGATGATTTCTGCATATGATATCGAGTGGAATATTTTGTTAGAGAAATTCATAAATCAAAGAAGAACATTGATTTTTATGCTTGGATCAATCATCGGTAAAGGTAAGAATCCCGTACATGATCACTATTATATATATACTATTTTACTGTTGGTCTTGCATTATTGATTTTGCATCGTCGGATTTAGATCGATGAATTTATTATATCTGAAATACTGTTATTTGATTTTGAGCATGAGTATGTTATGTCAATATATATGTATCAGAGATTGATGGCATGATTATATGGATATGACACATCTGAATTGATCATAATGCAAGTCAGAATTGATTTGATGAAATCAACACATAATGATTAAATGAAAAAAAAGAGATATATGGTATAGACTAGCCTTGTCATGTGAAACAGCTGGCCAGGAGCTTATGCCTGGGACAGCCCCCACTGGCTTACAGGTGGACCAGCCGGCCAGGAGCTCATGCCTGGGACAGTCCGCCAGGAGCTTATGCCTGGGACAGCCTCTCACGACTTTCGTACGTGGACAGTCAGCCAGGAGCTCATCCTGGGACAGTCTTGAAAGACTTTTTAAGTGGATTCGATTCGGATGGTAACTGAGGTATAGACTTGGATAGTCCAGAACCAGAAAGAAAATGTTAAAAATCATGTGATTATGAAAGGAGATATGAAAGATAAGACATGAAATAATTGTTGAATAAAAGTATTTCATCTGTTAACATATGATGATGCATCTATTTTAACAAGATAAAAAATTTATGAATTTTGTATTATTTCGGACATTGAACATGAGATTTTATATTTTATTGCTTATCCTTATTTTCAGACTATATTACTATATTGGTGTGATATGAAAATTCTTATGGGCTGTAAAGCTCACACTCCATCTTTCTTTTCTTCTCAGAGTTACAGGACATTCATGATTGGCTATGGCTTGGATTTACGGGTGAGCAGAAGGATAAATAGAGTGTCATAGTATTTGATCAGAGAATTGAAGAAATTTAAATTGTAATTATGCAAGATTTTATGAATTATTGTTGAAATTAATTGTTATGGATGTTAAGGTTGTAGTGATTTAATTTGGCCTTGCATATTCTTTAGGGCTTGCTCTAAGGAGTGTGCGGCCATCACGTATCCGATCCGGGTGTTGGGTTCGGGGCGTGACACCAGTAGACTCACGATGGATATTTTCTTTTGAAAGATAATTAACTTATAGTTTCTACCAGTTTTAATTTAAGTATTTTGAAATAATTAAGAACTTAATTAAGATATGGTTGGTAACAAAGCTCGTCCTGAAGGTTCAATCGCAGAAAGATACATTATGAATGAATGAATGACATTCTTATCAATGTATCTTAAGGATGATGAAACTAAATTCAATCAACTAGGAAGAAACTATGATGGAAGCTAAAACCAGCAGTCTAGAGGGCTTGGAGTATTTTCTTTAATGGCTCATCCTATTAGACATATTAGGCTCATCCTATTAGACATATTAGGCTCAAATCTAATTAGATATGGCTCAATGGTATACCTTAAGTAATTGTGATGAAATCACAAAATACTTGGATTAAGAAACTTTTTAAATATTATTTTGATTTATTTTATTAAGTATTTTAGTATTATTAATTAAATATTTACTAAAATAATTTATAATATATAGGATGCATAGGCAAGAACTATTGAAGGTGAGCCTTCTCAACATTAGTGAGAGACAATAGAAGCAATTTTTTAATTGGTTTAAAGGGCATGTAAGTTGTTCATAATTTAATTTTTATATTTATTATATAGATGAATCAATTACATTACCAAGAATGTAAAGAAGCCATAGATGAATTATGGACATTAGAAAATGGTCCCCATAAATCTAGCACAAGATGTTACTCTGGTTGTATTATGAATGAAGTTCAATTTCACACAAAAGATCATGATAATTTTTATAGAACTCAAAACAGTGGATTACTTGTAGAAGGAGAGCATAAAGGGAAGATGGTTGAGTTCTTTAGTTTTTTAAAAGAGTTGTTCAACTTACATTCCTTAAAGAGTATATAGTGGTACTATTTGAATGCGAATGATTTAATACTGAAAGCAGTCGAACAGTACAAGATGATGGACAATTCAGAAGCATTGATGTGAGGTCACGATGGTATAAGGATATCCTTTTGTATTACTTGATCAAGTTCAACAAGTTTTTTACATCAATGATACAAAGTTAGGCTATAATTGGCAACTCTACAACAGGTGCAACATCAATATTTATGGAATCTTCCCGAGTTAGAATTGATAGGTGTAGAAGATGGGGTTGATGATGGGTAGTACAACGATTTCAATCAAATGGGGTAGTTTCAATTATTGAAAGTGGTGATGAGTTTCTTGACACATTAAATAGATATTATATAGATCCTAACAAATTTGATGATGATATCGGAGGATCCACACCAGCTAATGTTCAAGAATATGAAGATGACATTGGAAGAGATGGCAGTGATGAAGAGGACATTGATGGAGATGATATAACTGAAGAGGAAGATAATATGCAAACTAATGAAAGCATTAATAATGATCTTGATTAGTATAAAGATTTCTTTTGTATATGTATATTGCACTACTGAAAGTAATTTATGAAATAAATTTTGTCTTCATGATCTTTTGTTCTTTGTGTTTATATAGTTATGATGTATTCAATTTTTAAGTGCATAATATTTTTTGTAACTATTGAGTATAATTGTTTTCTTACTTTGTTTATCTTTCTAGTTTCTTTATAGATTTATGGCAAGATCTGGAAGAGGCCGATACAAGCGATCAAGGAGTTTATCTTCATCAAATATTGATATAGTAGATTGAAAGGAAGATGTTATGATGCCTACTTCAGCTCCAGCATCCACTAGCCTACATTACCAAATAGCAACGAGATTTTTTCTGTTACAAATACTTTTAGAAGAGATCTCAATCCTCCTACTTTAAGGAGTAGTGAAAGTGAGTGTGTGTGTGTGTGTGTGAGTGCGTGTGTGTGTATATATATATAAATGAATGATTATATCTATTAAAAATATTATAGTTTGTAAATATAATTTATACTTGTATAATAATTATATGCATGCTTGATATTGACTATATTTGTATTTCTAGGTTCTTTCTTATTTAGGAGAGGTCATAATACATCACAATGCATAGTATTGGATAAAAAAGTCACTAAGGCTGTCACTTATATCCTTCATTACTATGTTAGTGTATGAATTAATTGTATATGCTTCACTATTTGAATTTTAAAAGATAATTTTTGGTTTAACTTTATAGCTTAGGCATAAGATGAGAATTGAATTTGGTGAAGGAGAATGTATACCATTGGAGAATGATGTTGACTTCACAAGAGGAGTTGGATTTATTGTTAAGACATGTACACTTCTTTATGGTGTAGAAAGATGGAAAAAAATCCCAAAAGAGCAAAAGAAAACTTATTATTCATGCTTGGAGGTTATTATAATTTTTATATTAGTTATGTTCAATTTTCACTTACTTTTATTATTAATATATAAAAAATTATTTAAGTGATATTATCATTAATTATTTTAGAGATGATTTGAAATTATGGATTGGCCGGCTCCACATGTGAAGGAATGTATTTGCGAAATATTTCAAACCTATCATAGGCATTGGAGGAACACACTCAACAAGGAATAGAAAAAGCTAATGGCAAAAGATATAAATCCACGGGAAAAGTCTCCATGTCCAGAAGTTGGATTGGAAGATTGGCTTTTCGTATATGATCAGATAGAAGATGATGACTTTAAGATAGTAACTCATATAATAAAATATATTTATATATTTTTTATATTTTTATTTAATTTTTGCTTATTATTGTAGAAGTGAACACAAATAAACTCAAGTAATCGTTCGCAACTCCCATACTATCATACTTCAGGCTCTAAGACTTTTCTTAGTTGATTTTGAGAAATGGTAATATAATATTTTTAGTATTTTTATGCTTTTAAAATATTTAATATATATTAAGATTAATGAATTATTTATTTTTTATTCTAACCTTACAAGAAGAATCCAAGTGTGGTTGATCTCTTCAAGGATACACACACAAAGAAGGGTGGTCAAGAATTCATTGATGAAATTGATCAATTAAAATTTGTAAGTATAATTATACTCTTTTTATATTTTTATTTATAAAAAAATTATCTTGAGATCTAAATTATCTTTGAAAACTTCACAGGATGAAATGACTGAATTAAGGCAACAATCTTCGGAGGAAGGCATAGATCAAAGGTCAAAAAATCAGATTTTGATTAGTGTGGTTGGCAAGAAGTTGGGATATTTGAGAGGGATGGGATATAGTATTAAAGTTGGAAGTTCAAGTTCGTCCTACATATCAAGCTCACATAATAATGAGCATGGGACTGACTTGCTACTATTGAGTCTCAACTAGAAAGAGCCAACGAGAAGATTGCTGAACCCAATGAGAAAATTGCCACATATGAAGGAAAAATGAAGACTTATGAAGATCAAATAAAGAAATTCTAGCAATTTATAAGAGAGATACGACACGGTCGGGCTTAGTAGTCTACTTTTTCTGATGGTAAAGACACTTATTTATTATCTTTTAGCTATAATAATTTGATTATTATAATTGTTGATTGTTTATAATGGTGATTTAAAAATTAAAAGTTCATCTAATTGTTATGGTGGTGGTTGGATAGTTATAAAATGGTTATAATGGTAGTAGTTGTGGCGGTTGTCATTATTATATTTTTGAATAGATAGATGTATTAATATGGATATAGATTGATTGTTTTGGATATGTATTACTATCTTTTAGCTATAATAATTTGATTATTATAATTGTGGATTGTTTGTGATGGCGATTTAAAAATTAAAAGTTCATATGGTTGTTGTGGTGCTGGTTGGATAGTTATAAAATAGTTATGATGGTAGTGGTTGTCATTATTATGTTTTTGAATAGATAGATGTTTTAATACGGATATGGATGTGTCTTATTGTATTACTTGTAGTTACTTGGATGTTTGTGGAATGGTTATGGTAGTAGTGGTTGTGATGGTGGTTGTCACTTATGGGTGTTTTTGAATAATAGATATGTTGGCATCGCTATATGTTGGAGTGCTTGTGGTTGTTTAGATAATTATGAAATGGTTATGATGGTAATGATTATGGTATAGTGGTTGTCATTGTTGTATTTTTGAATAGCTAGATATATTAGCATGATTATGTGTTGTATTATTTATATTTACTTGGATAGTTATAGAATGATTATGGTGGTAGTGATTATGGTGGTGGTTCTCATTATTGCCTAGTTGTGGTTATTTAATGTTTGCAATGATTTCATACAAATTAACACAAAATATCTAGTATGCCTTCTTAAAGATTTTTTAATTTTGCATATATGCTTATGTTGTTCTAATTTTTTGGGTTTTTTTATATTTCATATTGTAGGTTGTTGAGAAGGAAATTGACTTGAATGGGAACTTTGTAGAAGCTTGATAGCTATTGTGGTTGAGAAGGAATTTGACTTACATTGGAGCTTTTTAGAAGCTTTATTTATGGCTTTGTGGATGTTAATTAAGACTTGGGCATTTCATAACTTTGTGAGAGTTGTATGAGTCCTATCATTTTGTTTGTGAACTTTTGTTATGAAGATGATGTATGGAGGAACATGTTGGAATCTTTATATCACTATGTATTTGAAGGATATTTGAATTATTATGAATAAATTAATTAATTTAAAATTTAGTATATTTTTCTTTCTTATTTGAAGAAAAAATAGCAAGTTAATTTTTTTATGACAATAAATTTGGTCACTAATAGCAGGTTAACTTTTTGTGATAATAAATTTTGTTACTAAAAATTATTTTTTAATGATAGGTTAATTTTTTGTGACAATAAATTTTGTCACTAAAAAATATTTTACTAGCATATTAACTTTTTATGACAATAAATTTTGTCACTATATATTTGTTTCTAAATTATAGATTAACTTTTTGTGATAAAATATTTTATCATTAAAACTACTTTTTTGGTGATAAAATATTATGTTGCTTAAAGTGTGTATCCTATTTTACTAAAAATTCTATTGTGACAAAAATATGTTGTTACAATATTAAACTTTTAGTGACAAAAATATGTTATTACATAAAATTTATACTCAAGAATCTATTGTGGTAAAATATTTTGTTGCAAAGTAGAATTTTTAGAAACAACATATTTTCTCACAAAGCTTGATTTTTAGTGATAAAAAGTTTTTGTCACTTAATAATGCATATGAAATAAAATCTTACTATTTTTAGCGATGAAAATACTTTTTATGATAAAATTTTATATTTTTTTGTGACAAAATATTTATCGCTAGATGAGATTTTTTTGTGACAAAATACTATTTTGTTGCTAAAAGTATATTTTTTGCAACAAAATAAGTTTTGTCGCAGAAAGTCATGGGCTTTAGCAACAATTCTGCAATGAATTTCTTTTCATCACAAAAAATTTTAGCGACAAAAAATAAATTTTTTGTGACAAATTTTTTTGCCACAAAAAAATCTTTTTTTTTTTTGTAGTGATGCTTGTGATAATATCTCCTTATTAAGTGGCTATAGTACATTTGGTCAATGTATAGAGAACATGCTTCTACCTAATCGTGTTATCATGTTCATGTTGTCATGAATGATTAGGTCTTTTTGTCATGGGCTAAGCTGCTAGATTATGCTATTGTGTCTATGTTGTTTCATCGATGACAAGGTTTTCTCATCTTGCTCTAGGCTACTAGAATAAACCAAATATCCATGACTAGCTTGGCTTGTGTATATTCAATATATCCATCCTAAATCAAACTAAGCTTCATAGGGATTAGCCCATTAATTAAGCGAGGCCTTTCGAAGAAGGAAAGCCGACTGGTTGAGGAATAGATAGAAGAACTAGCTCTGCTTAGCTCTATGTCATGGTTAGCCTGTTCAGGCTGGATTGAATGAAGGAGTATAAAGGAGAAGAAAAAATAAATTATAAAAATGATATGTACTGAATTCCATCCATCTAGATGGGACTACGCCTTAGCCTTACCTTAGTGCTAAGAAGGGGATCTTGAGTCGCCTATTCGAGAGAGAGGTTGAGAGACATGATGTGCATGAGACTGAGCCATGCTCGCCAAGTCTATAATCAGGATAGAGAAGATAAGTCATTTTGGGACCCATGAACACTCACTGCCAATGTGAGGTTGGGAATCAGCCGCCCTTTTAAGATAGATAGCCGCCACGGGAAAGAGCTCGTCTTTATCAAACTAACACTTATTAATATTATATGAAACTCATTCTTTCACTTATCTGGTTGGGTTTTCCCTCCTTGAACTAGAGCTAATTCGATCTGGTCCCTTTTTTCTGGGTACACAGAAGACCAACTAAAAGTACCATGACAGAAAGTCAACAACAATTCATTTCGGTAAACAAAGTTGAAACATCCGTCAACCGGCATACCTTTCTTCTCGTAGTTACGATCTGTTTTTGATTATGATATTCTATTTATAGAAAGAGAAGATAAGGAATTGCCTCTATGCTTTGAGCTGTAACTCATCCCATGCTTGCGGGCGATGATTCGATTTTTCTTGGCTTGAAGGGATGAGAAATTCCTAGATGGGCATAATCCTCTGAGGAATAGAATAGGCTGAAAGAAAGAATCTCTTAGGAATCTCTGACTATGTCATTTATTTATTTATTTATATTTTGATGCAAATGAGTTAGGGAAGACCTAACTCAGAGGGCATTGGGTTAATTAGCTTTGCTTAGAGTTACAATACTTGTATATTTTGAAGTTTGGATGCTAATTGTCCATTCAACTTTAGCGATTACCGAATTACAGAACCTATGTTTTCAGAACCTTGTTACAGCAATTACTGAATTTTGTTGGCTTGTGTTCCGAGCTGCATCTTGAATTTTGTTGATTCAAGAGTGCAGTTGCCTATTAGCCTCGCTGTCTTTGAAGTTAACAGCAGGTTTTACGGCAGCTCTTTCATGTAGTTTCTAATAGTCTGTATAAATACTTCATCCTCCCCATCAGCATGTTCTGTCCAGGATATGTAAAGGCTCATGATTTGTTTGTTCGCATAATTTGGGAGATATGCATGATAGTCAAAACATCTTTTGTTTCATTGCTTCCATAAAATCCATAATCCTATAACTAATAGGACATCCACACCTTTCTATAAAGGATGCATAGGTTCCTTTGATCTCCAAGAATTCCATAGTATAAATTGAGTTTGTGGGAGTTTCTTAAGGCGAAGAGCTTCTAGAAGTGACAACCAAACTTGTCTTGAGAATGGGCATTGGAGAAATAGGTGTCCACTGTCTCTGAGCTCGAATCATATAATGTGCTGTTGTCTTTACCTTTCCACCCTCATTTGATTAGATTAGCCTTGGTTAAGATTTTATCATGGAAGCTAAGATATGTGAAGTATTTTATTTTTTCTGGCACCCTGATTTTCCAAACAATTCTGCTATAGAATGGCATCACTCCCCAATCCAGAAGAAACCAATCGCACTATTTTGTTGAAAGTTTGGTTGATAGCCATTTCCATTGTACTGCATCCGGGTTAGTAGATATTTCAACTGTTGATAGTTCCTACCTCAGTTTTTGATAATCCAAGTAGTTCTTTAGTGGCAATGTGAGAGGCCAACAGTTATTACTTGTGAATAGGTCAAAAGCTTCCGCTACCATGATGTCTTTATTAGGTGAAAGGATGAACAACCAAGGGAACCTCTCTTTTAAAGATTGATGAGATAACCGGGAATCATTCCAGAATGAGATGTTTAATCCATTTCCAACTTGGAACCTCATCAACATCTGAAATAGCCCTGCTACGGTTTGAACTTGCTTCCAGAATGCTGATAGCTGCTGGTGGGGTATCATCTTTAATGATAGTGGTTGGTGATGGTAGTAGCTTGTTTTCACTAACATACTCTGGTGCTTGGGTGCATCTGAGAAAAGTTTCCACCATCATTTGTAAAATAAGATCTTGTTGAATATTTTGAGGTTGATGATTCCCATTCCCCCGAACTCCTTTGGCTGAAGACTGTGGACCACTTCTGCAAACGCACTTTTGTTCTTTCATCACTACTGCAAAGGAATCTCCATCGAAACCCATCGATCTTTCTAATAATATCTGATAGTACAACAAAGTTAGACATCTAGAATGTCATGATTGGCATAATAACTGCACTAAGAAGCGTTATTCAATCTATTATGGAGAGTAATCTACCTTTCCAGCCTGCCAACTTCTTCATGATTTTTTCAAGGAGCAGAGTCCAGTCATTCTTCTCAAGTTTTCGAATACTTAGGGACATACCCAGATATGTAAGTGGGAAATCTGCAAATTGACTACCTAGAATGGCTACTATCTGATCTCTATGCTCTTTCTGAATGCCAATGCCCAAAATCTTCGATTTTTCAAAGTTAATTTTTAACACTGATAGCAATTCAAATGAATAGAGTATAAATTTTAGTGCAGTAATATTCTTGCTGTGCATGTCACTGAATATGAGAGTGTCATCTGCAAATTAGAGATTCTGAAAATGTCCAGTGATTTCCCTGTTACAATGCCTTCAACCATTTGATGACCTACTGCCGATTTGAGAACCCGGTTAATACGCCTACCACAAGGATGAATAACTGGGAAGATAATGGATCATCTTATTGCAACCCCCAATGGTGACTGAAAGGTACCATTGACCATTATCGAGGATTTTGCTACGGAAATGATGTCAAGAATCCACCTGCACCATCTGTCATCAAATCCTCTAGCTTTCAAGAGATCAAGAAGAAAAGACCATGCCACATTGTCAAATGCCTTCTCAAAATCAAGTTTATATATGATTCCCTTGTGCTGGAGTTGAGTAGCCTGAGATATGATCTTATTTGCTGCTACAAAATTATCTGTTAGTGTTCTTCCTTGGATGAATGCAGATGTGTTGCAGCAACTAGCTTGTCAAGCTTGTTGGTAAGTCCTGATAATAAAACCTTGGAAATGATTTTAACGATACCATTCATTAGGCTAATAGGCTGATAATCCTTTATAGTGCAGCTAGACTCTTTCTTATGGATGAGTGTTATGTAGGAATAGTTTCTAGAGTTGTGTGATGATTGTAAAAGCTCTGAAACATCTTAATCAGGTCTATTTTGATGGTGCACCAGGCATGTTTGTAGAACTCAAATAAGAAGCCATCAAGTCTTGGCAATTTCTGGGATGCAAGCTGAAAAACCGCTCTCTTTATTTCATCTTCGATGAAAGGGACTGAAGTGGTCCTTCAGGATGAAGCATCTTCCAATCAGCTTTAATATAAGGTTTCTCTGAATTTCCAATCAGGTTTCTAAAGTGCTCGTGGAGACAATCATGTAGCATTTGTTGATCAGTCACCATTGTTCTGTGCTGCCTTAGCTTTAGGATGAGGTTTTTCCTCTGTCTATTGCTGGCCGAAATATGAAAAAAATCTGGTGTTACGATCTCCATTGTTGAGCCATTGTACACGTACGCATGCTCTTTGTCTCTATAGCAGTTCTTCTTGAGTTAGCAGCAAATCTAGTTTATTTTTTAGCCCCAACCATTCCTCAAGTTCGGATGTGAGAAGATTCCTTTGTTCCTCCTCTGCATCCAAGTAATCAATCCTTTCTAGCAACTTGTTTTTCTGCCAATGATGTTTCCCACATTGGAACGATTCCATGCTTTCAGCTTGGATCTGAGCGAACGAAGCTTCAGTATAAGAGTTGCAGCTATGTTGTATCAGGTTGGTCCTATGTCCCATCAAATTCTAATCTTATCTTCAAATCTTGCAAGTGTGAGCCAAAAATCACTATAAGAAATAAAGATATTTGCGACGGCATTTTTGCTGTCGCTAATAGTCTTTATTAGTGATGGCATTACCGACAGTAATATTTTTGTCTCTAATAATATTTTTACTAATGGATATTAGCGACAACATTTTTGCCATCTCTAATAATCATTTTTACTGACAAAAATCGTGATAAAAAAATAAGCCATCGCAAAAAAAATTATTTATTAAAAAAATTTATTTATTAAACTTATTAGCGATGGTACTAATTATCATTAGTGACGGCATTATTAGCGATGGATCTAGACATCACAAAAAAGAAAAAAAAATTATTTATTAAACTTATTAATGATGGCCAAAAGATTATTAGTTATAAAATTTGCCATCACTAATAATCATTAGCGACATGCTATTAGCAACAGAATTCATCATCGCAAAACATAAAAGAAATTCTTTTTTATTTACTAAACTTATTAGCAACGGTGGAAAGATTATTAGCAACAACAATGTCATCGCTAATAATCATTAGCGACGGCACTATTAGCGATGAAATTACCATCACAAAAAATATATTTTTTTATTTATTAAACTTATTAGTAATGGTGAATAATTATTTTTATCATTTATTATCTAAATAATTATTGTTGATTATCATCATAAAAGACCGTCTTGATCCGATAACTCTAGCTATGTCGATCAATCAGACATCACTATCATGATCAATTTAGTACGAGATGATTTGAGTCGCTAAATAAAAAATAAGTGATCAAAAGGCCAAATGACATCCAATTATAAGGTAATTTTTTAGATAAATAATCTTTGCTACTATTTGATCATTTGTATGGTGATGATCATAAAATTCAAGTCACACGTATATGAACTATCCACGTTAAACAGATCTTACAAAAGCATAAGTATAATTATTTAAGAACTTTAAGAATGAGTATCAAGGGACATATAGTTTTGGATCGTTCATATACGTATGATTTGAATTTTATAATCATCATCATACAAACGATCAAAGTAGTAGCAAAAATTATTTATCTAAAAAATTACCTTATAATCAGATACCATTTGGTCTTTTGATTACTCATTTTTTATTTAATGGTCTAACTTATCCCATGCTGAATTAACCATGATAATGATGTCCAATTGAACTAAATATGATAGCATATTACGTGGATTGCATTTTTTTTTTCAATTTTTACTTTTGGAAGTAAACATTGTTTTCATCGAAAGATTTGCCATAACTGAGTCGAAGAACTAATTTCAAAACCATTGATGGTGGTTTTGGTTGCCTTTGTGATTTCTATAGTTCACGTACAAGGACGGTTTGGACTGTAGAAAGTTTGTTGTGCTATTCTTTTGGTGGAAAGGAAAAAAAAAATAGAGCACTGGCATTGGTGGTCGGTAGGGACTTCAACGCTATTTGATGTTTGTCGTTGACTTAGCCAGGTCATGCGGTCGTTTAATAAGTACTATTGTATCTAGGAATTATTCACGCTTAGAAGCTTCTTGGGCTCATGAAATGCTTCTTGGAAGCTCAGACTACTTATGTGTCGCATTAAATTGATACGGAAGGTGGTTTGCTGGAAATGAAAGCTCTTTTAGTGGTTAGAGAGAGAAACTCTTGGGATTGAAAAAGCCCTTTTCATGTTCATTGTTATTAATGTTAGGGTTTGCCTCTCCTCTTGGCAGGGGCATAGCTACCATGGATTATGATCCTGGATCAGTCCGTACTCTAACCTCTGGTGGGAAAGATATTCTTCTTTTCGACGGAGGAGCAACATCATCGACAATTCAAAGGAATTGAGTTAATCAGAGACCTCATGGAGGCATTTGAATGATTAATGTTGATCAAAAGGGAAAACCGAAAGTAGAGGTTGATGCCTCTACTTCATCTTCATCTATTGATGCATGAAAAAAGCTCTAGAGTGAAGGAATGGGTGTTCCACGGTCAGGGTTTTTTCCTCATCGCCAGACAATGGCCCTGTCTTTACCTCCCAATCGACAAATCCCATGCTGGATTCAAGTCGCTAGTGGTCTCAAGTTGTCCAGAGGCAGAGAAGATTGCAGTGGGAGATGACTCGAACCTCTGATGTTAAAATAGAACAACTGGAGCAGCATTTCTCGAAGATTATCCACTTTTCGGAAGAGAAAATCCTTCCTGCATTTCAATCATTACACCCAATCTTAGAAGGTAAGTTCCTTGGTAAGGGTTTTTCTATTGATTTCGTTGAAAAAGAAATGTGATTACGATGGAATTTGCAAAATGAATTTCATGTGTTTGCTATGTTTGAGGGGCTATTATTGTTTCAATGTCCTTTGGAAGAGGGTAAACGTCGAATCCTCGAAAAATGTCCATGGTCACTAGCTGCCCAACTCCTTGTCATTGAGCCCTGGAGACCAAAATTCAGACCTGGCCAGGCCATAATTAATCAGCTCCGAATTTGGCTCCTACTTCTGGACTTACCTTTGGAGTTGTAGGAAGAAAAGAAGATTCTTAAAATTGCATCTCAAGCGAGCACTCCTCTTTTTTTAGATGATTGGACTCTTAGTTCCACTCGTATGGGGTATGCGATAGTGTGTGTTTTAATGGATGCGAGAAGGCCTATATGCCCAGGCATTAGAATTCAAGTACAGGATGTGGTACTTTAGCAACAGTTCTCTTATAAGGAATTGCCGAAAATTTGTTATACATGTGGGCATATAGGGGCTGTTTAGGAGGCCTACGAATGCTCAACTAAGGTGGGTAAGGAGGATGCAATTTTAGGCCCTTGGATTGAGCATCGCAGGTGCCAATAGCCCCGACAACTCAAGCTCCATCAAGAAAGGTGCCATTTTCATCTGCTCCTACTGTTGATCGGATACCGTTTGGTCTTTTGATCACTTATTTTTTATTTAATGGTCTAACTTATCCCGTGCTAAATTGACCATAATAATGATGTCCAATTGAAATAAAATTTTTACTAAGATAATATTTTTACTAAGATAACATCAATAAAAAATAAAATTTAGTTTGCTATAAATGTCACTAAGATCATTATTGTAAGTTTTTGAATTCATTGGTAGTCTCTATCTATCAGATCATCATGTGGTTATTCGTGATCGTCGAAATCAAAGTTTAATGATCGACATATCTAGAGCTATCAAATCAAGGTGATCTTTTGTGACGATACTCTAATGATAATTATTTAAATAATGAATGATGAAGATAGACTTTAAATTTTAAAATTATAACATATTCAAAAAAATAAAAAAATTATAATTATAATAAATTAAAAAATTTTAAAAAAATTGATTATAATTATAATTAAATTAATTAATTATCGATAGTTATTAACGATGGTTGAATTTTTTGTCGCTAATAATTTAAAAAAATATTTAAAAATTTATGAAAAAATATATTTTTTCTGATAAAAGTATTAGCGACGGCTCTATAGTTTTAGAAACGGAAGTCATCGTTGCTAATACTTTTACTGATAGCATTAGTGACTGAAACATTGCTATCACTAATAATTTTGAAAAAAAGTCATTTAACAAATTATGAAAAAATATATTTTTTTTGAAAATGTATTAGCAACGGCTCTCCTTTTTTAGTGATGAATTTTGCCATCGCTAATGTTTTTACCGATGGCATTAGCGACGGCCACTTTGCCGTCGCTAATACTCCTATATATTATCAAGCATGGGGGGAAAAATTTCGCTCGTGTGCTTTCCTCTTGTTGGTGTCCAAACCCCCCTAACCCCTCTTTCCTCCCTTCTCGCCATGTCCCTCCGCCCTGTCCCTCCAGCATCCCACAGCCCCAGCATGCTCTCCTCTCATCGATATCCAAACCCCCCTCAACCCCCCTAACCCCTCTTTCCTCCCTTCTCACCCTGTCCCTCCTGCCCCGTCCCTCCAGCATCCCACAGCCCCAGCATGCTCTCCTCTCATCGGTATCCAAACCCCCACAACCCCCCTTTCCTCCATTCCTGCCCTGTCCCTCTGGCATCCCACTGCCCCGATGCGCTCTCCTCTCACTGGCATCCAAACCCCCCTCAACCCCACCCACCCCCCTTTTCTCCCTCCTTGCCCCATCCCTCCCCACATCCTATGGCCTCGAGCCCACGTCCCTCCATGCCTGTGGCCACCCCGATCCCATCGGCCCCAACATCACCGGCCCGACCCCACGACCTCGAGCCAGCATCCCTCCATGCCCGTGGCTGCCCCAACCCCACTGGTCCCGACGTCGTCAGCCCGATCCCGCGGCCCCTGCCCCACCGCCTCCAGCCCACAACCCCACCCCGCCAGCTTGACCCCACGGCCCGACCCGTGCCGCCTTCCTGCAGCCCCCATCCTCACACCCTCATCTTCGATGTCCCATCCCCAAGCCGGCATCTCGTCCTTAGCCATCCTCTCACCCCTTAGTCCCTATATGCTAGCCCACCTTCTATTTTGAGTATTAGCAACGGTATTAGTGATGGCTAAAATGACCACTAAAAATTATTTTTTATTTAAATTATGTGAATTAAGTTTAATTAAGTATTAAAAAACTAATTAATTAAATATTAATTTAATTAATTAGTTAGATAATTAATTAATTAATTAGAAGCATAGGATTTGGGTCTTGACATGTAGAGTGCTCGAATTGAAGGAAGATGTTGAGCAGCATTGCAAACATGGGGCTGGGGCATGCCTTGCATGCTTGGGCCTCGGGTCCCAATTGGCATCCAAGACATCCAACCCCCGTGCACCTGTGTGCTCAGGTCGAGAGAAGGTGCTAGTCAGCATTGCGAATACGGAGTCGAGGCATGCCCTATGCGCTCGGGCCTCAGATCCTAGCTAGTGTCCAAGGCATCCAGCCCTCGCACGTGCGCTAAGGCCGATGGAAGATGCTGAGCAGCATTGCAAACATGGGGTTGGGGCATGCCAGCCGTCTCGGGCCTCGAGTCCTAGCTAGTGTCTGGGGTAGCCAATCCTCGTGTAAGGGTCGAGTGCATATTCTACAGCATTTTATAATTAGGTGTTAATTTAAGTAATTAATTAGGCATTGATTTTAAAAAAAATTATATTGCATGGAACCATAGATTCATCTTTTGATTAATGTACATATTCTACTATATCCTATATTTAGATATTTTTGTATGGATGAAAGAATTATGTACATTAATCAATTGATTATCTGGTATAGACAGTTTGAGAAATGCAAGTAATTCTATAGGTCATTACAGTAATCAAACGTTATGTTGAGGGTTCAAAAAAAATTTCAGATAGTATTTTTTTTTAGTTCTTTCCACACATCTTCAGTCGTGTGGGAGAACTAAGGAGAAATACTGTCAAAATTTCTTTCAGCACCTATTGCATATCATTTGATTATTGTAATTGATCTATAGAATTAATGTATTTTCTAAATGAGATAGAACCTTCTATACCTATTAGTTATGATAGGATGCATTTACTATGTAAGCTATTTTGAATAATAAAATAATTAATTAGTAGTTGCTTTGTATTTCTATATATGTAGAATTCTTAAATAGTGTGCTACGGACCATAGTTGGATGGAATATCAAGTAGTCGACAAGATGATCTCTTTGAAAATGCAGCACTCTTACATCAAGGATGGGCTCATTGTCTTTATAATAGATATGGTCATAGAAAAATATTTGATAGGGATATAATTACTGTCCATTTGTATAAGAGTAGATTTATATCCAACTACAAGCATTGGTACCTGCATGGGGAGATATGGGAGAAAGTTGCAAGGGTTAGAAGCGAGCAGGATAGAGACACAGATAGAATGGTAGACATGGTTATAGATGCGACTGGTCCTGAATTTAATTGGGATGTGGAGGACAATCCAAAAGTTGGCAATGATGATTTTTACCATATGCTGAAAGATGCTAATGAACCACTATGGCCGGGATGTGAAACACATACTATATTATCAACCATGTCAGAGTTGTTAAATTTGAAGGTCGAGTTTAATATGACGGTCAATTGTTATGATAGGATGGTAGCAATAATAAAAAAGATGCTACCCCAGGATGAGAAGCTTGTTGGGAGCTTCTATGCTTCAAAAAGAATGATAAAAGGATTAGGCATGGGATATGAAAAGATAGATGCATGTCGTAATGATTGCATACTCTTCTGCAAGAAGGTTCAATTGAAAAGCTCATGTGACATATGTGGTGAAAGCTGATTTAAGCTGAGATAAGAGGACAGAAATTAGAAGGGCATACTATATAAGATTCTTTAATAACTTTCACTCACTCAGCTTCGGAGGCTCGATTTGTTTAAGAGTATCGTCGGACAGATGAGATGACACAAAGAAGGAATTCGCAAGCACTCCGATATGATGAGTCATCCATCAGACAGTGAGACATGGAAGTAATTTGATGTTGCCACCCTTTATTTGCTCAAAAATCATGCAATATCCGATTGGATCTATTTATAGATGGCTTTACACCGTTCAGTCATACAGCGGTCTCTTATTCATATTGATCAATCTTTATTACTCCATACAATCTTCCGTCTGGGATGTGCATGAAAGAATATAATATTTTTCTTACATTAGTCATTCCTGGACCATATGTAAGTTGGAGAAGATATTTCCTCTTAGTTTCTTTGACTCCATGGAACACCTCATGATTCATTTGGCATATGAAGCTAGGATGAGGGGATTAGTTTAGTACAGATGGATGTATCCATTTGAAAGATACATCTACAGTCTCAAGAAGAAAGTAAAAAATAAGTCCAAGTCGAAAGTTCTATTGTAGAGGCTTATATAATAGAAAATTTTCAAATTTTAGCGACACTACTTTTAACCCCAGTGTGCAAACAAAGCTGACTTAAGTGGGTCAACATGATGATGGTGGTGAAGGATTAGAGGTGTAGATCTCAATATTTGTCTATCCTGCTCGTGAATTTGAGCATGAGATTTGTTAGGTAGTAACTGATATTGAAATTCGACAGGCAGAGACATATGTTTTGCTAAACTACATAGAGGTCGACCCATTAGGTTAGAGGCCAACAAAGTATGTGACATGTTATAATGGCTATAATATAAATAGTTTCAAATTTCATATGCAGCAATATGGAGAACATAAAAGTATAATGAATAGTGATGTGTGTATAAAGGATAGCTGGTGGGTAGAGACGGAGAGTGACTACTATGGAATCCTCGAAGAAGTGATCAAGTTGATCTATCCCTTAAGTGATAATAGTGTCATTTTGTTTAAGTGCTGATGGTTTGATATCGATAATTGTTTGAAGGTTAATCCATGATATGGGCTTATTGAAATCAAACATAGATCAAAAGCATATGTCAATGATCCCTTTGTGCTAGTCCAATAAGCTGCTCAAGTATATTATACTCTCTTTCCATCAAGGGGGAGAGAATGGAAAGATTGGTGGACTATATATAAGGTTAAGTCTCAAGCCTTTCACTATACACTCGAAGAAGAAGAAGAGCCCCAATTACCAGAATGCTTTCAGGAGGATGAAACATTAGGGTTTCATTGATCTTCAATAGATGCCGAGTTGGATGCTCCAAGAATTTTCATATATCATGGCCAACATGAGGTGGTAGTTCTAATTGATTTTGTTTTAAAGGACAATCCCATCCAAGAAGAGAAAGAAGAGGAAGAAGAAGAACTGGAAGAAGAGGAAGAGGTGGAAGAAGAAAAAGAAGCGGAACATGAGAAAGAATCAGAAGAAGAATCCGAAGGGTACCGGACATCTGAAGAGGCCGATGAGTAGTGCTAAGTATATAATCCTTAAATCATTTTAAATCTTGCATTGCCATCCATAATTGTATAATTAATTTGGTGAATCTATTTATTTTTATTTTTAGAGATTATACATTATATCTTTCAGAGATCAGAGTCATACCAGCAGAGGATAGAGCTCTCAAGGAGAGAGCGATCATGCGGTCAGCTCGTAGGGTTCTGCACCTCTCACATTTCACGGTAAACTATAACACTTTAGATACTCTCATTTATGTTATTTTATCTTTTGCTAACTAATATAATATTCTTTATATTAGATGTTTTGTGCTTAGGTTCGGACGATAGTAGGTCACCAGTGATCCCATAGTCACATGCACCAGCGATCGGCTCCCAGACACAGAGGCATGGTAGAGGATGTTAGAAAACTAGGTAGGCAGCATATGTAGATTTCAAATCTTTGAAAATCATAGCAAAAAATAAATGGATTAAACCCTTTAACCCCCATATGTAATAGATTAAATCTAATCCTACCCAAACCCAGGAGAAAATACATATATACAATCTAGAATTTAGATATAAATATGAGATCAGATCTCTTTACCTTGGCGCAGATAGATATTCACCACTTCTGATGATCAAGGATTCGTAGATGCTCGAGCCGCACCCTCGTTCGGTCTCTATAGGTATTCATTGGGATTGATCTTGAATTGATTTATCCTCATAGAAAATTCTTCTTCTCAAGAAGAATCTTAGCCTTGAATATTTTGATCAATACCTTGATCTAGACTGTAGGATTAACTCCTTGATCAACAGCCTTCTTCTTCTTCTCTTCAATCTTCAATCTCTAAGTCACCAAGCACTACCTCTTGGCGTGTGGAAGAGGGGACGCCCAACTCTTGGGTGTGGAAAGGAAGAGAAGGAGGACAGAAGGCATGGAGAAGGGAGAGAGAAATTTTGTTGACCAAAAATTCTATTAACTAGAAACCCTAGAGACCTCCCTTTACATAGATACTACCCTAACACATATTAGGAACCCAATTATCTTAAAAAGATAGATCCTTATCTCATAAGAATCCTCTACCTTTTTCATTTGATTTATATCAATTAAAACTAAATATAAATAAAATATAATCAGCCCCTTTAGGCATGTACAAAAGGCGCCCATCTAATATATGTCAGGTAGTTGGGGCGCCAACTCTTGGTGCCCCACAATAGGGTTTCTATCCAAATAAGAAGGGGCGTTGGCACCCCATAATAGGGTTTTTATCCAAATAAGAAGGGGCATGGCCCCCACTCTCTCTTCTCCATGCCATGCCATATAAGAGGGGGTGGACCCCTCTAGGATTTGGCACCCAAATCTTGCCAAAAGAGAATATTGCACCTTCCTCTTTCCTTCAATTCCACGTGCACACTTAGAGAAAATTAGAAGATAAAGAAGAGATAATGTTAGGATAATTATGCTAATTAATTAACTTAGTCAAATATTCTTGGGCTCGCAATTAAGAGCTCAATTAAAATCCAAATAGATTTAGGTTAGGTTCAAGGCTATAGACTTGATCAAATCGAAATCCTAAGAAGAATTAGGTTTAACCGTGTGCTAGCATAGTTCTCATAAACCTAATAGGATTTCAATAAATCCTAACCCAATTGGAATTTCATAAGTTCAATTGGCAAATTCGAGATGAAATCTCTTAATGTGTGACCCCATAAATTTTAATAGATTGGAACATTTTCAATTCTATCTTTCGAGGACCATCGATCATCATGATGATGTACGATGAGTCTTGCAATCCACTAGTGACATCTAGCAGTATGTAGTGACAATCCAGTAGAATGAAAGTATGAACCCCTAGGTATAGTTATCGTATGACTCAGTCCTTCTATTATGAGTTTCGATTTGATGGAGGTCATGGAGAACTCATCGGACTCCATCGTCAGTCATATGCTAGATTGGCTCGACTCGAGTTCATTTGTGAATCTCATGAAAACTCTTTTGTAGTATTCATACTTACTTTGGCCAAAGACTTTCTGAACTCAGTCTCGCAAATCGCATAAGACTTCTCCTTTCTACCAAGATCAATAGTTCCATCTACGTGCATCCTACTCCAAACAGCGAACCTGAACTTACTGAAGCCAACATACACAGTAAGGATCCGAATGGCTAGGAATCAAGGGAATATGCAGTCAAATCCAGTAGCCTCACACGAATAGCCAATGGCATAATAGGTCAAAAGACCACTCACACCACTACAGCATCGAGAAGATCACTGACGAGTGAGTAGACATCCATATGGTTCTCGTATTGGTCACACTCAGTGCCAGTTATTCTCTAACAACCACCTGCACCTTCATCCCAATATCTTTACACTGCAGATCCAAGACTCATCTACCCACAAGGGAGGAAAATTATGCATCGATTTTAAATAGATTGATCACTGTCCTCTATGACGATCATTTAATCAGGAGCATTTAGAAATTAACTACTAATTAATGTATATCTCAAATTCTTAACTCTTTAAGAATATACAAAAATTATCTTTATTAATTTTTAGGATAAATCATGGATACAAATATGATTGGAATGAAAAAGTTCTTTATTGATAATAAAAAGATTACAAGTACAAGTTTAGACCCTAGAATTACATAATGTGTCAGCCAATAATTAGCTTCTAGGGCACAAATCCAATAAAAGACCCACCGGACTCATAGCACCTCTGACTCGATTAGAGAATAGAGAGCTTATCCACATTCAGAGTCGGTCATAAGTATTATATCTTTACTGAATATGTTTAAAATTTAGTCATTGTAGAGTTTAACATTTATTGTTCAAAATCAATTTTACAGCACATTTATAGAGAGCTCCATACCTCGTGTGATTATCAGGATCATCTGATGATTGATGATGGGGCTGATGAATGAGTTCTTCAGTTGACCATTGAGGGCTCGTGATGCAGCCTGAGAGATTTTTTAGTAAGTCAAAGATGTTTAATTTAATAATTCATGATAGGTTTGTATTCTATTTATTAATATACACTTGCTTCTACTTGTGGAGGTACTATCGATTCTTATCTCCTTAGGATGAGGAGGCTAGCCACTTGATCTTCGAGCAGGTGGCCACATGTAGGTTTTGAGATGGACTACACAACCTACGATAGTCTGCCATCAAGCATTCCGATTCCTAATGACCATCAGACTGAAAGCCCTATAGGGATCATTGGATGCAGGCGGACGTATGGGAGTCCCTCTGTTATCAGTAAAATAGCGAGGAGTATGTCAGTAGGTGGTAGAGGGCTCGATAGGATCGGGCCATCCAGTAGGATCTGACTAGGCATATAGGTGGCTCCATCAGCACACATGTTGTGGTCAACAAACTGATAAAAAATCTTTACCAAAAATTTTAACTAGAACTATAAAAACTCATATATATATGCTTTAATTAATTTAATTTTATTATTTACTTATTATAGACATGACAGTTGGATCATCCACTAAGCCAGCTGCAGTTGTAGGAGGTTACACACCAGTCTAGGAGGACTGGTGATTATTTAGATTCTAGATCGTGACAGATCGCAGTAAAAATTTTAAACTATATTTATTAAGTTGTTACAGGATCTGGTATGTATATTAGAATTAATGTATTTTTGAATTGTATAGGTGGATTACATGGAGTACGTTATTGTGCGGCATAACGATGACCCATCCACTCAGCCCTCTTTGATCTTGAGGGATGGCTCAGGATCACCGGACGGGTGAGTAGGAATCGGGTCATAGGATTCAGCTATAGCTTCGACCCTCCAGTAGCTCGATACTCTTTGGCATCCTCATAGGCCTCAATATCCCAGACTTGGAGTGATGTGCATATGGAGGAGGTCATGTAGAGGCTTCTGAGCCATCGACCTTAGAGCTTTTGGGATGCCATCCGTGATACGATCGTGGAGATTCTCTGGACTGTAGCTATGCAACCAGCTGGGCTCGTTGTCCCAACCATCATATCAGATAATTCTATTAGTAAACTCTTTTACTTATTTTAAGTTTTCATATTTAGAAGCTTCACATATTTAGGCTTGAGTCGGAGAAAAAAATTTAGGGGCTAAAATTTTAATCTAACCATTCAATTGATGGGCCGGAGGTGTCTATAGTTCTGTATCATCGAATGAAATATATAAGAACAAGCTGTTCGAGAATCGAAAGAGTATATCGAAAGATATGCCTCCAAAAGATACACCTTTGTATCAAAATTTATTAATAATATTTTATTTTTATTCATTTTAAGATGCTGGGACATCCGGCTCTCATCCACTAGCTGCTGGAGAGGATGAAGAGGATCTGAGTTGATCTTCTTTTATTTTGATGTATTGTATTTTTTTGATACTACTTGTAAAATTTTATAATTTATATTTTTAATATAATATAATATAATTAATTTTTTATTTATGATTGTCATATTATCTTTGGATTTTAATTATAACAGATCTTAGGGACCATAATTGATTATGATTAATTAAAAAAATTTTAAAAAATACTATTATAAATTTTTTTGAAAAAATAAAATTAACTATTATTGATGGCATTAGCGACGGCTTTAGCCGTCACTAATAATCACATATTATTACAGATTTTAAAAAAAAATAAAATTAAATATCACTGACGGTATTAGCGACAATAAAGCCATCACTAATTTTTAAATTTTTTTAAAAATTTTATTTAAAAATAATAAAATAAAAAATAACGGACTTTAACCGTCACTAATATCGTTATTAGCGATGGCTAAAATGTCCATCGCTAATAAAAATAATTAGCGACTAGAATTTTTTCGACCATCAATTAGCGACGGGGTGCCATTGCTAATAGTATTAGTAATGGCAAAATGACTATTAGTGATGGTAATTAGTCATCATAATAGTCAAATTTCTTATAGTGAATTTTTGAAACGAAATGGCTTATTAAATTATTTCATCATGTTCTCTCATCAAAGCAAACTACTTTTATATCTTGCATTGCTTTTAACAGCCCAAATGATGAAGAGGCTCTCTTCATAAATTTCGTTGTGCCAAAGTTTTTATTATTTGATCTCGTTTGATAGCTCTCACAAAAATTATGAAGGATTAAATGTCCACCACTTGGATTCTAACTTTTTACTGGCAATGTTCTAGGCAATTAATGTTTCTAGTATATGTAGTAGATTAGTAGTTGCCCCCTTATGTTAGCCAATAATAAATATCCCCCTTATGTTAGTCAATGATAAATATTTTATCTGATCATGTAAGAAGATTGATGAAGAACAAAAATCCTACAATATGTGAATTGAAAATTTTAGAATACCACACAGATTTCTTTTTGTTCTTTCCAAAATGTTCTTCAAGTGGCACATGAATCACAATATTTAGATCTTAATTTTGGACCAAATCAATTATGTTTGTTTTCTTGATTAAGATGGATTAATGCTCTTTGACATTTTCAAATACATCTTTGGTAGGGGCTTTTAGCTTCACTTAAATCAGTCCATGTGAACAACGATGGATTTCTCATGTCGACTCAAGATGTTGATGCATTGCGATCATATAATGCTTTTTTAGAGGGTAAGGGAGGCAGACACCATCCAATTTTTATTAATTAAAGGTAGAAAAAGAGGGTACAGAATTTACAAACATGGAAGAAAGCTTGCTGCAAATATTCTAACCCAAAAAAAAACAAAAAAAACTCCATAGAACAAGTAAAAGGCCGTTACAGAGGAATTTTCAAACAGAGAGTTTACAGGGGCATATTGTGATATCTATTGGGGCCTTTCCTAAAGTTTCCTGCAGATTCTTTTAGATATCCTGTAGGTAAATATGTATCATAATCAGCTTTAGGCAAAAAAAAAAAAAAGCAGCATAATCTCCTGGTCATGGATTGTTGGACAGTCCCTCTTGGAGCCTAGTTGGAGGCTATAAATAGGGACCAAGAGAGCCTTTAGGAAGCGCGAGTGAAAGCCATCAAAGATAGCGCGCGGAAGCCTCTTGGTGAAGTACAAAAAAACAGTGTGCATGAAAGTCAAAAGAGAGCAAAGTGGGAGAGCCTGGTAGGGGCGGAAAAAGTTTCACACCATGGGGAAGAAAAAAAATTCAAAAAATTAAATTTTTTTATCGAAAGATCAGATGGTTGATTATATTTTGATTTTGATGAAATTTCAGTATGTTGTTTCTGACATCGAAAGCTATAAATTGATCGGTTCTAATCTTTGAAAAGTCTTTCACAAATTATTTCAAATATCCATATTTTTTTATGAGATCTATCTCTGTTTATTGTTGATATCCACTTTATTGATGATGATTATTTTATTATAAAAATAAGATTTATTCTTGATGACATATATTTGTATAGCCTCTAGTTGATTTAGAGAAGACCTACAGTAATCCCATTATTTTATATAATAGAAGATTCACAACACAAATCTAGTGTCCTTGTGCTTGGTTTTATTTATATTCATTGGATTTGATACTGTTGAGTTATTGTCTATTTTAATTAGTACATAGGGGGTAGAATTTATTCTTAGCATAATTATGTTTGTAGCCTTTTCATCCCAACAACTGGTATTAGAGCTGTGGTAAGACAATCGGTGTAGTTTGTGCTAATTAAAATGAGGATAAATCAAGTATGATTAAATTAACTTTATTGAATTACTCTTTATAGAAGATGATGATGGAGGATTTATTATATTATTAAGATTTATTTGAGCCAATTGAATTACAGAAAAAAATGCTAGATTATGTAAAGGTTGATGAGTGGAAAAAGTTCAATAGAAAAGCCACCACCACGATCAAACACTAGATTAATATGAGTGTAATCCATGATGTTACTATAGAGATGGATGCTTACTAGGTTTGGAAGAAATTGGAGGATTTGTATCAATAAAAGAATACACATAATAAAGCCTATCTGATCAGAAGACTTGTGAACCTGAAGTACAAGGATGGACAGAATGCTTCAGAGCACTTGAATAATTTTTAGGAGATCCTAAATTAGTTAGCTATGATGAAACTTCTTGTTGATGATGAGGTGCAGACATTGATCTTGCTGAGTCCACTATCAGACAGTTGGGAGATATTGGTGATATGCTGAGTAATTTTACTACTAGTGACAAACTTATCCTGACTATGGTGAAGGATAGTATACTGAATGAAGTAAATAGATGAAAGGAGTAGGATTTGATAGATACAGATTCTGAGACACTGGTTGCAGAGCAGAGGGGGAGAAGCAAAAATAGACTCTCCTACAATAGAAAGGATGGTGAGTCTCATGACAGAAAAGACAAGGGAAGATCCAGAGGCCTGCCAAAGTCCAAGAAGGATGTTACTTCTACTACTATAGAGTACAACTACCTCATATCATAAAATACAAGAGAGATCAGAAAAAGAGTGGCGGAAACAAAGAAGAGATATAGAGTACAACTATAGTTGCATTTGAGGATGAGGTCATGATTGCTTGTGATGACGAGTGTATTAATCCAACATGCCAGGAATCTAGTTGGATAATTGATTCAGCTACCTCATATCATATTATATTTCAGATAGATTTCTTCTCGTCCTACTCTAAAGGTGATTTTGGAAATATCAGTATGAAAATGATGCAATAGCTCAGATTGTTGGCATGAAAGATGTTTGCTTGGAGACTAATACTGAGTGAAACTTTTGTTGAGAAATGTGAGGTATGTTTTTGATATCCAATTGTACTTGATTTTTGCCTGTATCCTAGATGATGAGGGCTACTCTATTTGCTTTGGTGAAGAAAAATAGAAGCTCACCAAAGGTTCCTTGGTTGTAGTAAAAGGTAAGAAAGCTGACTTCTACGGATTGTAAGCTAAGGTGTGCAGTGAAAAGGTAAATATAGTTGAGACCTCCACGAACTTATGGCATCAGCTACTTAGTCATCTGAGTGAAAAGGGACTTGATGCTCTATCAAGGCATAATCTATTTTCTTTGAAAGATATATATTTGAGACCTTACACTCGCTGTTTACATGGCAAGCAGTATAAGGTTTTATTTTATAAGCTCTCCTCATATAGAAGATCATATGTGTTAGATTTAATTCACACTAATGTACGCTCCATGACCAAAAGACACTTGGTGGTGCACTATATTTTGTTATTTTTTTTGATGACTATTCTCGAAAGTTGTGGGCCTTTATTTTGAGATGTAAAGATTAGATGTTCGACATCTTAAAAGATTTCCATACTAGTGTTGAAAGAGAGAAGGAAAAAAAATTGAGATGTATCTGAGCAGACAATAGTAGTGAATATCGAGGTTCATTTGAGAAATACTATAGGAAACATGACATTAGTTGGAGAAGACTACCCCAAAGACACCTTAGTAGAATGGAGTGATAGAGAGGATAAACCATACTATTATTGAAAGAGTCTGATGCATGCTTTTTCATTCAAAATTGCCTAGCTCTTTTTAGGGTGAAGCTATGAAGACTGCGATTGACTTGATTAATCTTTCTCCTTCATATGCCCTTGATGGTGATGTTCTTGAGAAGGTATGGCTAGAAAAATTAGTTTCTTATGACCATCTCAGAGTATTTGGATGCAGGGCTTTTATTCATATTCCTAGAGATAAGTGGTCAAAACTTGACTGTAAGTCGAAGGAGTGCATCTTTCTTAGGTATGGACATGAGCAATTTGAATACAGATTATGGGATCCAATAAAGAAGCTAGTCGGAAGCTGAGCTATAGTATTCTTTGAGGATTAGACCATTGAGGACATGAAGAAAGTAGATAAGCCAGAGACTACTAAAGAGTTATTTATTGATCCACCTCCTATGTCTCAAGCTAGCGCAGATGTTGATGATGGACAGACTATAGAAAATGATGATATAATGAATGATGAGTCTACACAGAGGAATAGTGCACCAGATATGAGTATGGTGAGTAAGCTCTCACATAGCCAATGGCAGAACAGCAGTTGAAAAGATCTACTAGAGAGCATCAGTCTTCTCAAAGATATCTTCCACATGAGTATGTAATGGTGACTGACGAAGGAGAGCCAGAATATTTTCAGGAGGCTATGTCATATACATAGAAAGTAAAGTGGTTAAAAGCCATATAGGACAAGATAAAATCCCTACATAAAAATCATACTTTTGAGTTGGTAGAAGCTCCCACATAAATCGAGAGGGGGAGATTTGTTGGATAGTTCCTCTTCATATGGGACTAGAACCCTTTAAACAAATAAAAGACGAGAAGAGTTGTTTTAGGATTCTATTAATGGCTTGGTTGGAGCCTATAAATAGGGACCAAGAAAGCCTTTGGGAAGCATGAGTGAAAGCCATCAAAGAGAGCACACAGAAGCCTTTTGGTGAAGTACAAAAAATAGCTCGTGAAAGCCAAAAGAGAGCTGAGTGTGAGAGCTTGGTAGTGTGTGGAGAAATTTCTTTTTTACGAGAGTGCGAAAATAGAGAGCAGCATGGTGGGGAGGAGAAAAAGGTTCAAAAATATTAGGTTTTTTTGTCAAAAGATTGGATAGTTGATCGTATTCCAATTTTGATGAAATTTCAATATGTTGTTCCTGATATCGAATGCTACAAGTTAATCGATTCTGATCTTTGAAAAGCCTCCTCCACAAATATTTCAAGTATTAATGTTTTTGATAAGATCTGTTCCTATTTATTATTGATATCAACTTTATTGGTGATAATTATTTTATTATGAAGCCAAGATTTATTCTTGATGACATATATTTGTATAGCCTCTAGTTGATTTAGAGAAGATCTGCAGTAATCCCATTATTTTATATGGTGGAAGATTCATAATACAAATCTGATGTCCTTATGTTTGTTTTTATTTATATTCGCTGGATCTGATATTTTTAAGTTATTATCTATTTTAATTAGTACATAAGGGATAGAATTTATTTTGGATATAATTGTATTTGTGACCCGTTCACCCCAACATGGATATTGTACCATGCTTTTCCTTAACATTAGATAACTTGAACCTTTTTGTCGCCCATTTCGGCGATTCTGAATCATCTCTCTAGTTGAACATTGTTCACTGTTGCAGAAGCCAAAAAAATATTGGAGACACGAACAAATGCCTTTCCCTCTACCGGTGGTGGCCAAACAAGAACCACACTTCTTGTCCAAGCCCCATCTGGACACATACTAGTTGAAACAATAGGCATTGCCAATTCCATCTGCAACAATGTAAATGTCTCAAACTTATGTCATCCTGATAGATTGCTTTGCAAGCAATAGTTATTTAATTAGTAATGATCAAAGTAAGCAATGTGTCACTTTCCACTATAGCACATCTTGACGGTGGAAATAAAAATCATGTTTTTATTGATTTGAATTTTTGCAAAGGAGTGCTATTATGTTTTTCTAGGTTATCAAATTTTCATAAAAATTGTTTGGATCTTGCTCAAAGATTCCGAATTGATCTATATGGATCATGTAATCCATATTTGCTAACTAGACACACAATAACATGAAGTTCGGTCGCATGATGCAGTCTAAAATAACCTCCTTTTTTTTTTTTCAATGGCTGTGAGTTTATTTTGTTGCAAGCGATGCGGACATTGATATCAGCATTAATAGTTCTTAATACCTTCATCATTACAAGGGAAAAGGAATGGAATTTTAACACCTCCATCTTTACTATGTTTGCCCTATGTTAGAATTGTACTGTATCACACCATCCCAACTTCTTATCCCTTTTCATCTTTGTTTTTGTTTGGAGGGAAGAGAAGACGACTTTCTAATGGAAGAAGTGGTAAGTATCATGCCTCATGTTGTTATTTTTAAGGAACACTTGTATGGACACCGCTCCAACTTTTTTGATTTATATTTACACTCCACATATTTCAATCTTTCCAATTAGACTCTAAAAGTTATAAACTGGTTGTAACATAGCCCAAACGTCCACTTGAACTTTAACATCACTAACTATGAGGGTGATATCACTAATGTACCCTCAAATTTTTATGTCTGTCTAAACACAACTCTTTGAAGTTAGTATGAATGGAATTTTGTGTCTAAACTTATCTCATGTGGCAATTACGTGTTCACGAATTCTTATAGAAATGGACAGCTGGGTCATATTGCAACCAAAAATAAAGCTTTGGTATTTAATTGAAAAAATTAGAATTTTTAAGATATAAATATAAATAGCAAAAGGTTGAAGAGATGTAGTTATAAGTTTTTATATTTTTAATTACTTGCTCTTTCTTTTCTTTATCTTCAACAAATTAAGATTTTCTTAAATAGGCCATGATAGCACAAAAGTTTAAGTGGCCACTAAACATATTAATTGGTCAGCACACCTATAGAAAATTATTGCGAAGCTCGGATATATCTTTTTCTGAAGAGCCAGAGGGAAAGGGTGTTTCCCTTGAAGTTCATTCATTAAGTAAAGATTATATACAGGACCTCATGTTCGTGTGAGTCCCGTGAGGAAGAGATTGAAGTGATCACGTAATGAGTGACATGGGAAGGTGGGGTAGGATATTGTGAGAATTAAAAGGTATTACAAAGGGCTCGTGGGGCTACCGGGCTGTCTGAAGTGTGTGCTCCGGTGCGCACGAGTGCTCATCATCGGCACAAGTTTGTCTTCTGGTCATTGAGGCTAGTTGGGGAGCCTTCTGCTTCGCTGTTACTCTTTCGTAGACGTCACTGTGTTTTCTTCTCCCTTCCATTTAAGATGTTTTAAATTTGCACTACCCTTCTTGCTCAACCGTCTTCATTAGCAATAGTTGGTGTCACGCTCCAAATCTAACATTTGAGTCGGATACGTAATGGCACACTCTTTAGGACAAAACTCTAAAGAATATGCAAGGCCTTATAATTTGTTATAACATCTCAATATCTATAAATAATAATGATGTACTTTCATAACAATGAGCAAAAGTTTATACAATTACAATTCAATTCCTTCTATCATTCGATCAAGTATCAATAATGCTCTATCTATTCATCCATTTACTAACGAACCCAAATTATAGCTATTGTGGGTGTTATCCCACCTCATCATAAAATCAATCTCAACTAGGGGCCGATCTCATTATAAAACCGACCTCAAGTAGAGACTGAGCTCATAAGAAAGCCGATCTGAACTAAAGACTGAGCTCATCATAAAGCTGATCTGAACCAGAGGCTGAGCTCATCATAAAGTCGATCTGAACTGAAGACTGACCTTCTTAGAAGGCTGAATGCCGATCTGACTCATTTCAGCTCATATGAATACCGACCTAAACTGAAGGCTGACCTAGTCAGAAGGCTGAATGCCAATCTGACTCATCTCAGCTCATATAAATACCGATCTGAACTGAAGGATGACCTCCTCGGAAGGCTAAATACTAACCTGACTCATTTCAGCTCATATGAATACCGACTTGATCCATCTCAGCTTATATGAATACTGACCTGACTCATCTCAGCTCATATAAATATCGATCTGACTCATTCAGCTCATATAAATACCGACCTGAAGTAAAGTATTCTATATATCTGAGATGTCCGATCTCATATGATACTTGATCTCAACTCCGTATTTTATCGAGGTCAACTATAATATTAAACGGCCATAGTCATCTTGTAAAAGTTGGTCACGATCTCACATACATCATACTACAACTCATCCTCAGTTGGCACATACAGCTAAGTATGACCTCACTTTTAACTAATATATATAGCTGTACTTTAGCTCACACACAGCTAGCCTCTAACGACTTAACAAACTCCTTCAACAGCCTAACAAACTCTCTAACGGCCTTATCAGCCCCTCTATTAAAGGGCCAATAGATCCTCCAGGAAAGTTCTGACTCACATACTTTGGGCTCATATTAGAGTGAGACTCTGTCGATGAAAATTGTGCCAGTTCTATAATAAGAACTCTAGTTTTCATCCAGTCCAAACTCTCTAGTTTCTCACCAACTCTCCTACTCTCTATTCTATTTTTTCCACCTCCTATTCTTGAGGCTCGAATTGACTTAAGTATTAGAGGGTCAAGAATCAGAGGATCTCCATCTGGTTCCTTGACTTGTTTTTAGGTTTCTTAAAGACTTTCAGATCGGATCGCTATAGCCCGTCCAGCGTGGCTTCTTCCAATCCCATCATCTTAGATTTTAAGCCTCATAGTAATAGATTGGTGCTAAAGTAAGGGCCCGCTTGTCCAAAAATTTTGTGAAAAAATGATGAATCAGAGAGCACAAAACAACATACCGTAGAGTAGCAGCCAGAGGCAGTTCTTCAAGAAACTCCATCTCAACACGATGAGTCCTTAGTAAAGTTTTCTTTAATATCTCAATTCTTATCTGGTCACATCACTTTACTACACCACCCTTAGAGCCTTAAGCTATCAACTCATGGTATTAATGGGGACGGCCCCCACGTATTGTGAGGAGACAATACTCACCAATTCAAAAAATCAAAGGACCAGGCTCGGTGCTCAAAAACATGATGAGGAGCAAAAATAACCTTTCTGACCTTCTTTTTTCTCAAGGCTCTTGAACAAAACTCATAACTCTATGGTAATAAGCTCTCAAACCCCATCTACTATTCTATTTTTTTATTGCAGGATAACAGGTTCTTAAGCACATGAGCCGAAGCAAAAATTAAGTAAGGACAAGAAAATTTGTCCAAGCATGATATCCCTTTGATGATATCCCTTTGAGAAAACTCAAGTTCCAAAAAAAAAGATCATGACATCTAACAAAAAAGAAAAAAGAAGAAGAAGAAGAAAATTCTCGTGCATCTAACCTCGGACGTGGTGAAGCCACCTGCAAGCAATCCTTCGTGAGTGGCCCATGATTCTTTGCACGCTGGTCCCCATGCATTTACTCTAGAACTTGATTTGGTTCCCCCACGTTAAATGGGTGCAATGATCCCGTCACATTATCCTACAAGTAATATAATCAAAAACAAAAAGGAGAGAGGAGAAAATCCTCGTGTGCTTGAATTTGTACATGGCCGAAGTCATCTTACAGGTGGCATAAAAAAAAGGAGAAGGAAAAAAAGAAGAGAAAAGAATAGAAAAGAAAAAAAAAAGAAAAGCTGAAAGGGAGAAAGAGGAAAGAAGAGATTCAGCTCCTCCGCCCGGGGCCACCCACACACACACATGCATTCCCAGCATCAGACTCTGCTGGATTGGCAGTCCTGGTGGTCTTTGGCTCTCCTCTCCCATCCACATGCATCCCAATGTCGGACTCAGCGGATTGGCCGTCTCGATGCTCTCCGACTCTCCTTTGGCCTCCTATGCACATCCCGACGGTGGACTCCGCTAGATCGATGGCCCTCGGGTCTCCAGTTCCCCCCGATCGCCCATCTCCAAGGCCTCCCGCGCACGTCCGCGTGCGTTCTCGGGGCCAAGCACCATCAGGTCGGTATTTTCTCGACATCAAAGCTCTCTGCGTCTGTGAACCCTACTCCCGTGTGCCTTCCGACATCAATCCTGATAGATCGGGGGTTTATCGAGCTCCCACGCACCGACCGACATCAACCTCGGCAGACCGGTGCTCTCCCGAGCCCTCACGCACCACATGATGAGAGAGAGAAGGGAGAGTCAGCTCCCTCCGCCACGTGCGTTCTTGGTGCAAACCCCGTCAGACGAGGCCTCCCGACATCGGACTCAATCGAAACTACGGCCATGGTGTCTCTACAAACAAGGCAAACAAAGAAAGCTAAAATGAAGAAAAAATTATCTTCATATTTCTTGATTGAAAAACTAATAAGGAGGTTTCTTTTTTTTATACAAATGAAAAAGACTATCTAGAATTCAAAGAATGATCAAGAATGCTAGCTAAGCTGTACAGATTAAGAAAGGATTCATAGCAAATCTTTTCCTTTTCTTGCTAGCTAAAATAAGTAAGTAGATCAGCTGGATAACAAATCTTTGCGCCCTTTTGAGTAAGTAGACCAACTGGATAACAAATTTTGGTTATCCTTTTCTTGCTAGCTAAAATAGATGGATATTGTTGCCCTTTTCTTGCTAGCTAAAATAAGTAAGTGGATAACACATCTTCATCCCCCCCTCAAGCTGGAGGCTGGTGAAGATCAACCAGACCAAGCTTGGACAATATGAATGTAAAGGCAGCAGCAGACAAAGATTTAGTGAATACATCTGTCAATTGAAGACGAGATGAAGTGTGAATAGTTTGAAGAAACCCGCTGTTTACGTGATCTCGAACAACATGACAATCTATATCGATATGTTTTTTATGTTCATGGAATGTTGGGTTGTTACTGATGTGAATGACAGCTTGATTGTCGCAATGTAATGGAATGGGAGTATGGAGGGAAATCTGAAAATCTTGAAGAAGAAATGAAATTCACTTGCGCTCACAAGCTGTGCTGGCCATGCTTCTATATTCGGCCTCAGTTGAAGAACGACTCACGATCGTTTGTTTCTTTGATTTTCATGAGATAAGAGCAAAGCCTAAAAAGATACAAAATCCTATGATTGATCTGCGGCTTGTTGGACATGCTGCCCAGTCAGCATCGCAATAAGCTTGAAGCTTGAAGGATGATGCTGCTGGAAAAAATACTCCCTTGGAAGGACATCCTCGTATGTATTTGAGAACTTGTACAACAGCTTGCCAGTGAGGAATCCTTGGTGATTGAAGGAATTGACTGAGTTGTTGAACAGAGTATGTAATATCTGATCTAGTCAGACTTAAGTATAATAATTTTCCAACAACTTTTCGGTACTTTTCTGGGTTTGGCATTAAATCTCCCATATTTGGTGATAAACGAAGAGCTTTTGCCATGGGAAAAGGGGCATGTTTAGCATTAGAAAGCCCAACGTCTTGTAGCATGTCAAGTATATACTTGCATTGGCTGATAAACAAACCTTCTGATGATCGAGCAAGTTCAATACCTAGGAAGTATTTAACATATCCCATGTCTTTAATGGTGAATTCAGCATCAAGAAACTTCTTAGTGGAGAAAATGGAATGCTCATTTGTACCGGTGATAAGGACGTCATCAACATAAACAAGAAGAGCTTGAAAATTATCTCCAGAGGATTTGATGAATAGACAATGATCAGAAGATGACTGAGTGAAATCGAACTCCTTGAGTTTGCTTGTAAACTGTTTGTTCCATTGAGCCTCGCCTGTTTCAACCCATAAAGGGATTTAATAAGCTTACACACCTGGCCATTGCATGCCTTTGTATAATCCTTCGGCGGTATCATATAAAGATCTTCGTCAATGAAACCATGAAGGTACGTATTGTTGATATCAATTTGATGAATAGGCCATTGTTTGGCTGAAGTAATGGCAAGAAAAATGTGCACCATAACTATTTTAGCAACCGACAAAAAACTATCTATATAATCAATTCCTTCAATCTAGTTATACCTAGTACCACCCCTTGAATCTATCTACTATGCCGTCCGGCTTGTACTTTATACAATATACCCATTTCGAAGCTATGGGTCTTTTTTCTGCTGGAAGTTCAGTCAACTGCCATGTATTATTGCGCTCGAGAGGTCCAATTCTTGATTCATGGCTTGAACCCACTGGACATCATTCTTAGATTTGATGATAAGAAGATGGTTCCTTGACACTTGATATATTAGCAATAAAAGTAAGATAATCATGATTAAAGGTAGGAGCAGAAATGAAATGGTTATGGAGAAAAGATATACCTGCAGAACCATCTTGATTAGGAGGTAAAACTATTGGTAAAGAATTGTCATGTGTAATTTGTGCTACAAAATCTTGTAGCCAAGCTGGTTTTGAGACCGTCCTTATACTTCTACGAAAAGGTGCAATAAGAGGTACAATAGGTGGTGTAGGACATGATTCTTGATGAGGTGATGGCGGTGGACACTCAACTGGAACATTGGAAATAGGGTAGAAAAATCATTTTGTGTAGTCACAGGTATGATGGGTACAGGAATTGTGGATGAAAGATATTGACTAGATGATGAAATGGAAGGCTTATGTTTATAAAGAAAAATGGACTCGTGAAAGACTACATCTCTTGACATAAATACTGTGTGTGATTTGATATCATAGATCTTATATGCTTTGTACCCAGATGCATATCCAAGAAACAGACATTTTGTAGCTCATGGTTCAAATTTTGTTTTGTGTGGCTTGGTGTTGGTGGCAAAACATAAACAACCAAAGACTCTAAGGTGTTTATAATCTGATAATTTGTGATACAAAACTTCGAAGGGTGTTTTCTAATTTAAAACTGAGGAAGGTAATCTATTTATTAAGTAGACAGCTGTAAGTATGGCTTCACCCCAAAATTGTTTAGGTAGATGGGAATGAAATAAGAGTGCTCGAGCTACCTGTAACATATGCTTGTGCTTTCTCTCAACCACTCCGTTTTGTTGAGGTGTGTGAGGATAAGATTTTTGGTGAAGGATCCCTCGGTCTTGGAACATAGATTGGCAAGAGGCATTGATGAATTTCGAGCCATTATCCGTGCGAATGAATTGCACTTGTTTCTAGAATTGTGTTTCTGTTAAATTCAAAAACATAGTGAGGTGAGATAGGGTTTGGATTTTATCTCTCATTAGATAAGCCCAAGTTGTTCTACTAAAGTCATCTACAATGGGTAGAATAAATCTTGCTCCAGTGATTGTATGAATATGATATGGTCCCCATAAGTCTACATGTATCGATTCAAACACAATTTTACTAGAAATTGTATTGATTGGAAAAGATAATCGCTGCTGTTTTGATAAAGGACAAACTTCACAAGATAGAGAATCTTTAATAGAAATATTGATATTTGGGATTTTGAACAATGTAGACTTGGATACATGACCTAAACGTTCATGCCATAGAGCACAAGAGTTTGTGACAGACTGAACATTATTGCAACTTTTATGAAAAACAAACTGTGAAGGAGTGTGTGTGAATGATGAAGAATCAAGCTTGTATAAACCAGCATGTTCTTTTCCAATAGCAATTATCTCCTTAGTCCAATGATCCTGCAAAGTACAATAGAAGGAAAAAAATAAACCATAGTATTAGTAGATTGTAGAAGTTTACTGACTGAAAGAAGATTATACTTGAAAGAGGGCACATACAACACATCTGTGAGAGTTATTTTCGGATGTAAAGAAATAGTGCCTATACATGTGACTTTCTGTTTGGTCCCATCAGGTAAGTATATGGGTGAGGGGTTAGGTGGTCTATGTGGTTGATAAAACATTTGTATATTTGAGCATATATGGCTGGTTGCACCTGTATCAACTATCCAGATACCAATATTCTCATTACCTTTGCTAAGAAGACACCAATGAGGTTCATTACCTGCAAAGTTCGAATAATTGGCAGTGTTTGGCTCCATGGTCACCTTCCCTTTCATATGCTTTGCTATTTCTTACTGAATTACGGTGGACAGATTAGCGCTCTGATCACTTGGCTAAGATGGAGGATTGAGTGGATCATCATCCATAGGGGTTTCATGAACTCGGGCTGTATATGCCTGATTCTGTTGATTAGCACATTTTTGCTTCAGCTCCTTGTACCAATCTGGGTAGCCGTGTAGTTTAAAACATGTGTCACGTATATGACCTTGTACCTTACAATAGGTACAAAATCGATCCTCCTTTCTAGCAAAGTCACGCTTTTTGTTGCTACTAGAATTCTGACTTTTTTGAATATTAGCCTCTTTTGTACCTTCAGCATTCAATCCTTTAACCTTCATTGCCCTGGCGTGATCCATCGAATCTGAAGTAGAGAGAACTTCACACTGTTTTTCAACACGAAGCACCATAGAATATGCTTTATTCACGGTGGGTAATGGATCGAGCAGCAAGATCTGGTTGCGGACATGATCGTAGCTATCATTCAAACCCATAAGAAATTGTATCAACCTATCTTCATTCTCAATACTTGCAACAGTTTTTGCAGCCCCACATGTACAGATCGAAAAATTCATCAAGCAAGATAACTCATCCCAAAGCTTTTTCAGCTTTGTAAAATATACCATCACCGATATATTTTCTTGAGAAAATGAGCTAATTTCTGGTCTAATTTGGTAAAGCAATGGGCCATTGCTTTCACCAAATCTTTGTTCAAGTTCATTCCAGAGTTCACATACAGTAGTTACATAGAGAAATGCCTCTACTAGATCTTTAGAGATAGAGTTCAAAATCCATGACAGCACCATGCTATCGACTCGTTGCCATTTCTCAAACAATGGTGTTTCAACATCATGCATAACACATTTTCCATTTATAAAGCCAAGTTTATCCTTAGCCTTGAGTGCGATCTTCATCGATCGACTCCATAGTAATTAATCCAGTTAAGGGAGCGCTTACCAGGAGCATGCCCGGATGATCAGAATTCGGAAGGTTGTAAGGATCGTCGGTAGGAACTCTATTGATCTGAACACCGGACTGAGCTTCCTCTTCTATGAGTTTTAATCATCACAAAACTTAGAATATTCTAGGCCACAATGATCATGGCTCTGGTACCAGACAAACAAGGCAAACAGAGAAAGCTAAAATGAAAAAAAAATATCTTCATATTTTTTGATTGAAAAACTAATAAGGAGGTTCTCTTTTTTTATACAAATGAAAAGGACTATCTAGAATTCAAAGAATGATCTAGAATGCTAGCTAAGCTATACAGATTAAGAAAGGATTCATAGCAAATCTTTTTCTTTTCTTGCTAGCTAAAATAAGTAAGTAGATCAACTGGATAACAAATCTTTGGGGCCCTTTCGAGTAAGTAGACCAACTGGATAACAAATCTTGGTTGCCCTTTTCTTGCTAGCTAAAATAGATGGATATTGTTGCCCTTTTCTTGCTAGCTAAAATAAGTAAGTGGATAACACATCTTCAGTCTCCGGCTCCCCTCCTCACATCTGCGCACATCTCCATTATCAAGCAGGCCAGATCAGTGGCCCTGTGTTGCCGTATGCCTCCCATCATCGAGTTCCATCAGATCGGTGGTCACCAGAGTCTTCCACATGCCCACGTGCTTGCCTGATGTCAAACACTGCCAGATCAGGAGCCTCGCACTCTTGTACGCCTCCCGGCATTGAGCCCCACCGGGATGGCGGCTCGGGCTTCTCCATCATGCATCGAGATCAAGGTCGAATGGCCAGAGATCCCCGATGCTTCTGTGCCCATGCTCAACTCCTGTCGACAACAGTTGAGACCACTCGCACTGATTTCTCCTCCGTCATGTTGTTCATCCTTCATCCAAGGCCACCACATGAACCTGACCTCGGACAATTTTGAGGGGGCCTGCAGGATCATCTTGTTCATGCCCTGCTGCCGACATCATTAAGTCGAGGCTGCTGATGTCCAACTCTGCGCCTCTTACACACTGAGGCATCTTGTGAGCATGTCCAAAAGACTATATCAAAATTGATTCAAAAAAAAGGGAGGAAAAAGGGGAAGAAAGTTCCTCTTGCCTGGGGCCTCTCGCGCCCTCATACAGCTCTCAGAGCCAAAAACCTGCCAGAGGTAAGCTTCCAAGCTCTCTGCACCTCCGATGCCAAGCACAGTCAGACCAGTAAGCTCCTAAGCTCTTGTGTGCCTCCCGACATCAAACACCGTCAGATTGGAAAGCTCTTAAGCTCTTTGCACCTCCAATGCCAAGCACCATCAGATCGGTAAGCTCCCAAGCTCCTGTGCACCTCTGGCATCAAACACTATCAGATCGATGCTCTCTCGAGCTCCTGTGCTTCCCATGCCTCCTATCACCAAAAATCATGAGATCGGTAAACTCCCAAGCTCCCATGCCTCTTAGCATTTAGGAGGCCCATGGGTATCTCCAAAGCCAAGATTGATCCAGCTTAAAAAAAGAGAGAGAGAGAGAGTGAAAAGAAGAAGAAAAAGAAGAGAGAAAGAGGGGAGAGAACCTGATCCCCGATCAAAATTAAAGTGATCCAAAGCACGGGTCAAGCCCGAGCCGAACAATAAGCAATCAAGTAGAACTCATGAGTTCTCAAACAAAAACTCATGGTAAAAAGCTCTTAAGCTTCCATTCGCTATTCTCTCACTTTTCCTTTTGCAAGACTAAAGGGCCAAGCCAAAATCAAAATCATGGCTAAAATAAAGTTAAAATCAGGTCAATATAAAGCAAAACAAGCCCAAGCTGAAGCAAAAAATAGGAAGAAGTCAAACAAAACTCAGAAGCTCTCAAACAGACCTCATAACCTCTATAGTAATAGACTCTCAAGTTCTATCTACTATTCTATCCCTTTCTTGCAGGATGACAGGTTCTTGAACATATAAGTCGAAACGAAAATAAAACAAAGCTATGATGCATATCAAGCCTAAAGATAAGGTGAAGACTAAGTTAAGGTAAAGACAGCCCAAAATTAATGTCATCAAAAGGCCGAGCTCAACAGAAAGCCGACCTCATCAGGAGGTCGAGCTCAATAGAAAGCTGACCTCATTGAGAGGTTGAGCTCAATAGAAAGCCGACATCATTAGAAGGCCAACATCATCAGATGGCCAACCTCATCAAAAATCCGATCTTCAGATCGGTAGACCCCTGAAGGGCACGGAGATAAGATCTCCTAATCAAAGTTCAATCTCTGAATTGGCAGAGCCCCAAAGAGTACGAAGATCAGATCTCCTCATCAAAGTCCAAAGCTCTGAAAGGCACGGAGATAAGATCTCCTCATCAAAATCTGATCTCTGGATCAACAGAGTCCTAAAAGGTATGGAGATAAGGTCTCCTCATCAAAGTCTGATCTCTAGATCGACAGAGCTCTGAAGGATATGAAGATAAGATCTTTAGATTAAAATTTTGTCAAATATCAATCTAAAGATCGAAGTTATCTTGAAATTCTATAAAATACAGACCTTAAGGTCGAAGTTATCTTCAGTTCTATAAAATACCAACCTCAAGGTCGAGATTATTTTTTCAGCTCTATGAAATACCAACCTCAAGATCGAAGTTATCTTCAGCTCTATAAAAAATCGACCTCAAGGTCGAGATTATTTTTAGCTCTATGAAATATCGACCTCAGGGTCGAAGTTATCTTCAACTCTATAAAATCTGACCTATAGATTAAGGTTACCTTAAAGCTCTATAAAATATCGATCTCCGGATCGAGAATATCTTAAAGTTTTAATAAAAATTGATCTACTCCAGGCTACATCGGATAAAGAAAAATGTAGCTCAAATTAAAAGATGCTGAGAAATACCCTTAAAAGGGAAGGAGATGCAAAACATCAAGATGAAACTTCTGATGCATGGGAGACTCGGTCTACCTATGATGACATCGATCAGGATCCGAGCAGCTCACTTGAAAAATCAAATGGTATAGATTTGCCACCTCGAACAAGTTAAAAAATTTTTTTGGACTACTTTCATCCAAAAGTAAATTTTTCGGACTCAGAAGTGGGGGATAAGTGTTGTGGGGGCTATCCCATCTCATCATAAAATCGATCTCAACTGAAGATCGATCTCATCATAAAACTGACCTCTACCAAAGGCTGAGCTCATAAGAAAATCGACCTGAACCAGAGGCTGAGTTCAGAAGAAATGTGTCCCAAAAATAATCATCTAGATTATAGATGATTGTGCTATATAAATATCTATGAATTATAAAATGATAAATATTATCTAGCAGATTCATCATAAGGAATATATCTTCCTAAATAGAACTCATATATTATGATGAAGTCCTTTAGAGCTGCTTTCAAAATGATAAAAGAAGATTTATTATGTAGTTCTTAAATTTTGTTCATGATTAACTAATACAATTGTTATAAAGATGATAATTATATCGAGTGTAGGTCATTGTGCCATATTAGTTGCTTGTCCTCTTAACCAAGATGTGTGGTGACACAGGTATGGCATATGGGTGAAATATAGATGTTTCACTGAGCGTGACCAACTCAGAAGCACTCTGCTGTCAAGGGTTGTTCTGATGAAATATGAGTATAAGTGTCTCTCTGACCCGAGGCTGCCTCGATGATTTGCAAGCAACTCACTGTGCTTTGATACCGGACTATCCAAATTTTTAATTCAATGATAGAAGATTTTTGGATACAGTCAAATACTTGTGAAGTCTGAGTGCGAGTCAAGATGGGATTGACCGCTCTAAGTAAAATTGAAAATGATGCATCATTATATTTAAATTCAGTAAAACTCTGGCCAGAGTAGTCTTAGTGAAGAGTCAAAGAATTTTTGAGTTAGAGACACAATGTGAACTACTCATCTAGGGTTAACAGTTTAACCCTAAGTCATCCTTGAGCATCGAGAGTCAAAGTGATGAATTATATAGTAACTATATCTACATAGATTCTAGAGTATTGCGAGCATACATTCGGCCTATTCGGACGTCGGATCCTATTGCTAGATGGTTACATCGATTGGTACAAAATTATTCTTATACTACTAACTTATGTTCGAACCTATAGGATCACACACATAAAAGTATCTGTCTGGTCAAATGACTGATCGACGATTATGAATTGTTGAAGAATTTAATTATCAATATGATTGATGATTAATCCTATGCAAAGATTGAAATAAATTATTTACTAATAGTTGGTAAATTAGAAGAATAATTAATTGATAATTCAATTGTTAATTGGCTCAATTTGATTGAGCAATAAAAATTAGATCAGATCTAATTGAATTGAATTCAATTAGGTTTACTTTGGATTGATTGGATCCAGCCTTAATGGACAACAACGCTTATACCACTTGATCTTAGGGATGCAAATCAAATTTTGAATTGAATAGGGTTTAATTTAATTTGATTTAGGTTCAATTAGATCAAATCCTATTAGATAATAGGCTTGATTGGATGAAGTCCTATTGATCAAAAGCTTTCCTGATATCCAATAAGATGAGAAGAATAAATCTCTGATTTTTAATTGGTTTCATAATCAGGCTAGGACTTAATTAGTTAGTTTGTTATAACTAATTTCTAAGTTGGTTAGGATTGGGTCCAAGAATTAGTTTGAGTTTGACCTAGAATCATGAGTCCTATTTGGAATAGGACTTAACCAACTCTTAACAAACCCCATATGCTATTAATTCTCCATGCCACATTCTTTCACCACAAGATATCCATGCCCCAACTAAGAGCCATGCCCCCTTTCTCTTTCGTGAAGAAAAGAAGCATCCCCTTCTCTCCCTTGTCGCCTAAAAAGGAGGGGGCACCGAAGAGTTGGATGCCCCACATCCCACACGCCTAAGCCTCTTCTCCAATCCCTTTTGAAGGATTTTTGTGAGAGTTTGCTACTAGTTCTAAAGCATCAAAGAGAGGCCCTCTTGCTGGTTTTACAGTAAAAAATTGAAGAAGAAAGATTTTTTCCAACGAGAAGAAGAGGAGGAAGAAATGTCTTCTTTCTAGTGCGTGATCTTGGAGAAGGAGTTCTTCTCTTTAATTTTTTTTAATTTTTTTCTAGTATAAAAAATAGATTAGATCTAATTTTTAACATAAAAATTTAGAGAAAAAATACTAAAAAAATCTGGTTGGATGTTTGGGGCTTCTTAGGGCTCTAGATCAAGGAGAAAAAGGAAGAAGAAAAGAGAAGAACGATTCTTCTTGTGGATCTTTCTTTTTGATTTTTCTAAGACATGAGAATTTATATTATTTTCTGCATAAAAAATTAGATTAGATCTAATTTTTATCATAAAAAATCAGAGAAGAAAGTTCTTCTTGAAGGCATTAAAGGAAGAGAGAAAGGTTCTCTCTTGTGCGTGGGAGAATTGAGAAGAAAAGATTTTTCTCTTGATCTCTATCGTAGAGATTTTATGCATGGATCCAGAAAGAAAAGGAGAAGGTCTCTTTGTTTTCATCTTCTTTATGTTCCTCTTAGATTAGCCAACAAAAAGTATCTTTGTGAGCTAGCACTCTCGGAGAGACCGATCAGCACAACGGCTTCGTGTGGATTTCTGTAGAGGCCGAATGTGTGTGCAGCTGTTGAGCATCATGAAGAATCAACTATCATGAATTTTGAATACGATGATCTGCTATCCATACTCAGATATCAAGTTTTAAACTCAATTCATATTTTAGATATGATGTAAATATAATATAGATAAGATCTATGTTTGCTGAATTTTAGATTTCAGATTTACATACATACATATTAGTTCATATCATAGATCTTGAGAAGTAGTTTTAGATTTAATCTATATATGCATTATAGATTAAATTATTTAATCTGTATATATTCTGCTGCAAAATTTTAAAAATGCATGCACAAAACTACCACGCTTCTTTCAACTGGTATCAGAGCGAAGATTCGTTATGACATGAATATATATGCATGTAGAGTCAAATCTAGATTTAGAAATATATGAGATATGTTATGATTTGATTTTAGATATGATCTAATGTAAAATTTAAATCTGATATAATTTAGATGAGATCTAAATTTTTGCATATATGATATGTGAGTAGATTAGATGATCTGATTAGCAAGTACTTGGATTGGATTGATCACCAAGCCATCCGATCATAAGAGCAAGAAGGGTTTAAAGGCTCTCTCTTCTTATTCGATAGGGTGCTCTTATGGCGTGTAGGGTATCATGTAATTTAATCCCATAAAGAAGAATATGAAAGGAAGAACTTATTTTTCTATAAAATTCTAGCTATCGAAATCCTAAGAATTGTTGTATGTGATACAAAGTATGAGTTGTATGAAAAATAAAATATCTAATCTATATAATAAAAATTATTTTAATCATAAAAAATAAAATTTAAAATCATAAAATATTTAGATATGATATAAAAGTCTTTATGATTGATTTTATTTCAGTTTATATGAGAATTTTAGATCTAAAATTATATGATACCTGTTGGCATGGCAACTGAGCTGACTCAGTTTTGAACAGAGTCGACCTAGTCTCTTAGTTTAGTTGGCTTAGTACTGATGAGCCGACCCAGTTATCTCAAGTCAAACAATAATGGTTACTATTCATGATCAGCTGGTCGATCAAGTATCAGACTTAATCGATCCACTAAAGTGAGCCGACTCAATTTAGAGGTGAGTAGATCTAATTTTCATAATAGAAAATTTTGCATAAAAATAATGTAAAATTATTTTAAAAAATTAAAATAATTTCAATTAATAATCTTAACTCATGTTAATGCTATACTTAATTAAGACTTAAGAAATATATTTCAGATCTAGAATTATGATTAAAGACCTAATGATATTGCATAAAATATGGGGCATGGGTTAGCTCAAATCAAGTTCTTTTAATTAGATTAGACCTAAGATTATAATCAAAGACTTAATAGACTAAAAGAGTGGTTGATCAAATCTAACCGATAGTTGATTTAGATTAGGTCAATGATACTCTAGATCAAATACAATAGTTGTAGAAAGTTGAATCCATATCTTTGATTAAACCAAATGGGCCTTGATTGAGGCTCAGTGGTTGAGCTCAAGTCATTGGGCTAATTAGATCGCTAGGTGACTCGAGTTGACCCATATCGTTAATCAGTATGATTGATTTAGGTGCCCTAGATCGACTTGTGTTAAGTCCTTCTCATGACTTGGTGAAATCAGTGGGAGGATTTAGGACTTGCTGATTGGACCAGCTAGTCTCTAATCCTTTTCATGATTTGATGAAGTCAGTGAGAGGATTTACAACTTACCGGTTGGATCAGCTAGTCTCTAATCTTTTTCATGACTTGATGAAGTTAGTGAGAAGATTTATGACTTGCAGGTTGATTGATGTCTTTTAAAATATATTAACCAAATCTTCTAAATTATTAGATCCATAAAATGAGATAGTTATGGGGACAACTAGATCATAGTCTCCCATTATGGTGTATGATAATACATTCAATATTCTAAATAGGCATTGGAGGTGCCACGTGCCTGGTGTCTATTGAGTATTGAAATTATCATTCATCATATGACCATCTTGTTGTATCCTTCAGATTAATGGTCAGGTTGGTCGAGCCACACTCGAATCCAGATATTCATTTGCTGGATGTACTTGATGTAGTCATGTTAATGGTTGGACCTAACTAAATTTTTCAATGGAGGCACCACACGCTGCTGAAGAGATATCTAGAGCAAAATCTGATTTTTAAAAATTATTTGAAGAAACAATTGGTTAGGAACCTATCCATAGATGTACTAGGATTGGCTGAGCCACACTCAGATCTGAATGCAATCTGTGTGGATTCTAATATCTCCTAAAAAACTAAAGTAATTTTTTGAATTAGAGATAGAGGCTACCAATTTGTATAAAATAGTAGGAAAACCTTTAGACTAAAGTCCAAGTCTTTAAGCTTAAAATAGTTCATATTACTAATAAGTCAATTATTCTCTTTTCAAAAATGATTAGAAAATTATTGCTCTGTTCACTATTAGACAGTGACAACATTATCAGACCTAACTTCGATAGTCAGTATCGAAGTTAAGCATAGTCCTTGAGCTTGAATTGATCAAGAAGTTTAAGGCTAACCATAATCAGATAGAATGCTTCTTTAGAAGAAGCTGGATCATTGGAAGAGGAATTATCCTCGATGTTTTGGTTCTCTTGATCCAAACAGGCTTAAAAGAGAAATCAACAAATGGTTGCTGGTCAAGATAGTTATATGATAACTTCTTAAAATTTTTCTATTGGTAATACTACTATCTGGATATAGGATACCACAGTACAAGTTATATTTATAAATAGTTGCAAAAGACTTTAGGATAGTAGAAGGTTTGAAAATGGCAAGAGATTTCTGAATGTAAGAGATGAAAGTCTGTTTCAGTCTTAACATTAAGAATCATCGAGCTTGTTTTTAATCCTGAAGATGTCATTTTAAGTGATTGTCACTATTATCCAATCTCATTGATGGTGTTAATAAGAATGATTATTACGATATTATTGTGAATGATACTGCAATAATAATGGATAATTAAAAATGATATAAATTCAGTACCATAGCCTTTAGTATAAAGTACACGTCTAACTAGTACCTTAGATTAGATAATGTCACTGAAGTCTACCTTTGGCATAGTTAACTTAGTCACCTTTTATTGAAAAGGTGAATGAGCCAGTAATATTCTGAGTTTGATACACATTGATATATTTGCACTCATAAACATAAGTGCCAGAAGAGGGCTTTACTACTTCATTAAAATCTTAGACGACCTATCTTGATATGGGTGCATCTTGCTTATGAAGTACAAGTTTGAATCAGTTAAAATATTCAAATAATTTCGTAATGAGGTAGAAAAATAAATTACAAAGAGCATTAGAACTCATTGATTAGACCGATGAAGTGAATACCTTTACAGTAAGTTTTAGACATATTTTGAAAAAAATTAGATTCTCTCTCAATGGATCTCTCCTAGGACATCACTATTTAAAAGGATATCTGAAAAGAGGAATCAAAATTTGTTAAACATGGTTCGATCCACTGTAGGTTTACCAGTCTGCTTGAGATTATGTTGTAGAGACTACTTGATATGTGCTCGAGAATGTTGTGAGTAAATCGGCCACCAAATCTTCATATGAGATATGAACTTGGGTAATTCGATGCTCTCTTATCTTAGGGTTTGGAGTGTCGAGCTTATGTGAAACATTCACAAACTGACTATCTTGGATTTTGATATGATAAATATAATTTTAGGATATCTCAAAAAAATTAAGAATATTCTTTCTACCTTCCTAATAGATATGAGATGTTCGTGAGGCTTAAGCATTTTTTTTGAAAAAGAAGTTTCTTGGTGAAAGAACTGATGCCGTTAAGAGCAAGCTTGGTGAAGCTTGATAGGTAGAGGAACCGACATTGACACATGAACCAACAGAACCAGAGTTGATTAGATCAAATTCGAAGCCTGATGTAAAGGCATCCTTGAGGAGATACAGTAGAGTACCGTGTCAACTGGACAGATACTTTGGTTTCTAGATTTGGAAAGGAGATTTGATCTCCCATACGGATGCCTTACAGGGATCTAACTTTGAGAAGTGCTTGGAGCCATTAATCTGAAATAAAATCCATGAAGATCGACGATGTATGGACATTCGTTGATTCACCTAAAAGAGTAAGACCTATAGGGTGTAAGTGGATTTTAGATAGAGAAGAGGTACAGATGAAAAGATAGAGACCTATTAATTCTGTCTGATTGCCAAGAGATTTTATCAAAGTTATAGTATTGATTACGATGAGATATTTTTTTCTTTTGGCAATCCTCAAGTCCATTCAAATTGAATTAAACTTCTCAAAGTTGGAACATACATTTTGAATGTATGGTTTCGTTGAGAACAAAGCAAAATTCTATATGTACAAATGGACTAATAGTTCTATAATAGTATTCTGTATTATTTGGGATAAAATTCTCTTAATCAAAAATGACATCCATATATTATAGGGAATAAAAGCTTGGTTGTCATCTCTATTCTCTATAAAGGTTTGGAAGGTTATGAGAATCATCCTTAAATATTTATGAAATACTAATGATCAATACCTCGTTTATGGAGAATCTGACTTAAAACTATAGAATATAGATTTCAATTTTTAGACAGATCAAAATGATAAAGTTATGTCAGATTATGTTTTTATCCTAAAAAGAGGAGTGACATGCTATAAAGGTTTTATGTAGTATTTAGTAGCCAATTTTATTTGTGATACAGAGTTCTTTATGGTATTGGATGCTGGTAAAGAAGTTATTTGGTTATGAAAGTTTATTAGCGAGCTTGGAGTGGCACCCTTCATTGATGGTCCAGTCCTTCTATATTGACAGTAGTATTGGAGCCATAGCTCAAGCTAAGAACTGATGTTCCATCTAAGAACCAAACACTTTCTGCATTACAATTATCTTATTTGAAAAGATTGAGGTAAAGTTGATTTTAGGAAGATCGACTAAAGGAAGAACTTGGCCGACCCATTGACTAGAGCAATCGGATCTAATGAGTTCGATGATTAAAAATAAAATATGGATATTTGATACGGATCGATTGGCTTTAGTCCAAGTGAGAGTTGTTGGGAAACGTGTCCTAAAGCCAATCATTTAGGTTGTAGATGATTATGCTCCATACATATATATGAATTATAAAATGATAAATATTATTTGATAAATTCATTATAAGGAATATATCTTCCTAAATAGATATCATATATTATGATGAAGTCTTTTAGAACTACTTTCAAAATGATAAAAGAAGATTTATCGTATGGTCCTAAATCCTGCTCGTGACCAAATGATACAATTGTTATAAGGATGATAATTATATTGAATGTAGGTCGTTGTGTGCTATATTAATTGGTTATCCTCTTAACCAAGGTGTGTGGTGACATAGGTATGGCATATGGGTAAAATGTAGGAGTATATTTCACTGAGTGTGATCAACTTCAGAGTACTCTGCTGTCAAGGGTTACTCAATGGGATATGAATATAAGTATCCTTCTGAAGCTATCTCGGTGACTTGTAAGCAACTCAATATACTTTGGTATCGAACTATTCAAATTTTTAATTTGGTGATGAAAGTTTTTGGGTACAGTAAGTACTTGTGAAGTCTGAGTGCGAGTCAAGATGGGATTGATCACTCTAAGTAAAATTAAAGATAATGTATCACTGTATTTTAATTTAGCAAAATTTTATCCAGAGAACTCCTAATGAGGAGTCACAAAATTTTTAAGATTGAGACACAATATGGATCACTCATCTAGGGTTGACAGTTTAACCCTAAGTCATCCTTGAGCATCGAGAGTCAAAGTGATAAATTATATGGTAACTATATCCACGTAGGTTCTAGAGTGTTGTTGAATATATCTTCGGCCTATCCAGAAGTCAGATCCTATTGCAAGATGGTGACATCAATTGGTACAAAAATTATTCTTGTACTACTGACTTAGGTTTGAACCTATGGGATCACATATATAGAATATCTGTCTGATCAAATGACTGATCGATGATTATGAATTATTAAAAGATTTAATTATCAATGTGATTTATGATTATCCTGTACAAAAGTTATAATAAATTATTTACTAATAGTTAATAAATTAAAAAAATAATTAATTAATAATTTGATTATTAATTGACTCAATTTGATTGAGCAATGGGGATTGGATCAGGTCTAATTGAATTGGATTCAATTAGATTTGCTTGAGATTAATTGGATCCAGTCCTAATGGACAATAGGGCTTGTTCCAATTGATCTTAGGGATGCAAATCAAATTTTGAGTTGAATAGAGTTTAATTTAATTTGATTTAGATTTGATTGGATTAAACTCTATTGAATAATAGGCTTGATTGGATTAAGCTCTATTGATCAAATGCTTCCCTGATATCCAATAAGATGAGAAGAGTAAATCCCTGATTGATGGAATTTTTTATCTAACTAATTTTTTAATTGAATTAGGGTCTAATTGGTTTCATAATTAAGCTAGGACCTAATTAGTTAGTTTGTTATAACTAATTCTTAAGTTGGTTAAGATTGGATTCAAAAATTAATTAGAATTTGACAAAGAATCATAAGTCCTATTTGGAATAGAACTTAACCAACTCATAACAAACCCCATGTGCTATTAATTCTCCACACCACATCCTTTCACCATGAGATATCCATGCCCCAACTAAGGGCCATGCCCCCTTTCTCTTCTATGAATAAAAGAAGCACCCCCTTCTCTCCCTTGTCGCCTAAAAAGGAGGGGGCATCCAAGAGTTGGATGCCCCAAATCCCACACGCCTAAGCCTCTTCTCTAACCCCTTTTGAAGATTTTTGTGAGAGTTTACTACTAGTTCCAAGGTATCGAAGAGAGGCCTTCTTGCTAGATTTACAGTAGAAAATTAGAGAAGAAAGGTTCTTCCCAACGAGAGGAAGAGAAGGAAGAAAGATTTTCTTTCTAGTGCGCAACCTTGGAGAAGAAGAAAATTTTCTCTCTAATTTTTTTTAATTTTTTTTCAATATAAAAAATAGATTAGATCTGATTTTTAATATAAAAATTTAAAGAAAAATATCAAAAAAAATTGGTTGAATGTTTGGGACTTCCTAGAGCTCTAAATCAAGGAGAAAAAGGGAGAAGAAAAGAGAAGAATGGTTCTTCTCTTGGGTCTTTCTTTTTGATTTTTTTAGGGCATGGGAATTCATGTTATTTTTATATGAGAAATCAGATTAGATTCTATTTTTATCATAGAAAATTAGAGAAAAAAATTCTTCTTGAAGGCATTAAAGGAAGAGAGAAAATTTTTCTCTTGTGTGTGGAAGAATTGAGAAGAAAGTGTTCTTCTCTTGATCTCTATCATAGAGACCTGATACGTAGATCAAGGAAGAAAAGGAGAGAATTTTTTTATTTTTCATCTTCTTCATATTTCTCTTAGATCAGCCAACAAAATGTGTCTTTGCGAGCTAGCACTCCCAGGAAATCGATCAGCATAAGGGCTTCGTGTGGATATCTGTAGAGGCTGAACGTGTGTGCGGCTACTAAGCATTATAAAGTACCAACTACCATAAATTTTGGATATGGTGATCTACTATCCATGCTCTTGCTCCTTAGATTAATTTTGATGATTACAAAGCAGTTGAAGGGGTACTAATATTTTTCGCTTGAAAAAGACTTATTGCTCTTCAGGAGCAAAATTATAATTTTACCAAAACCCTGATTTAAAAGCATCAAATGATAGAACAAAAGATTTGTTATCCATTGGAAAAATTTTATTATTTTTAGACTTGTATTTTGAAAGATATGCATGTTTGAAAATCATGAGTCGACCCATGAGTCGACTCATGGCACATGAGATGACTGGCACGCTAAAATTCCTGACCGGCACAGACTTGGCACACCCTGTGAGTCGACCCATGAGTCGACCCCCAAGGCATGAGTCGACCTCTACAGGTTTTAAGCCAATTTTACAGAACCTTGCATCCCGTTTGATTCTCTGATGTTTTTCCACAAAGGTCGACCCATGAGTCGACCCCCAGGCATGAGTCGACCCCTGTGACGAAATTTTTTCACAACGGCTAGTTTTTAACCCATTTTAAATACTTTTAATGCTCATTTAATGTAGTCTAACGGCTCTATTTCAGCCTAGAATATTTTTCACTTTTCTTGAAGCTATAAAAGGGACAAAAAGGTGAAAATCAAAAATAAGAATCAAGAAGAGAGATTTTGAAAAAGGATTTCAAGCAAACTTTTCAGCCCTAAGCAAGAGCTCACTCAAAGCATTCAAAAAGCCTTTAATCCAAGCTCACCAACTCCTCAAGTGCACATTCAAGTCTCCAACCACCTTGAGAAAATCAAAAGTCTTCTTCTCTTTGAGTAAAGTATATTTAAAGCATCATACGCTCATTAAAGGAGCTTTCTTTGTACTTACTTGTGCTATTCATTGTTATACTTTGTTTGAGTTATTGTTTTTGTTTTGGAAGGGTTCTAAAATAAGGGAAGGTTGATCCGAACCTTGAATTGGAGTGTATTGGGTTGGCTTGTACCCGAAAAATAAGTAGACTAGCTTGGGATAGCTAGAGTCAGAGTTTTCGACGTTTGTATTCGGGTTGAATACAAGATTAGTGGATTGGAATTTTCAAGTAGGAGCTTGGGAGTGGATATAGGTACAAGGTTGGCACCGAACCACTATAAATCTTTTTGTTTGTGGTGTGCCTAATTGCTCTTCTTTAACTCTTCATTATTCTCTTGCATTCTTGCTTTTAGCCATTAGCCTTGAATTAATTTTACTCTCCCTATTTATTTAGCTTTTGTCAAACATTTTTCATAAGTCATAAGTTAAGCTTAAAATTTTTAGAAACCCAATTCACCCCCCCTCTTGGGTTGCATAGCTGGGCAACAAGTGGTATCAGAGCCCGGTGCTCTAGCCCTACTTTGATCTAAACAATCAAAGAGCCAAAGATCTATGCAACTCAAATCGGTACTTCTCTAGCCGAAGGGGCAATCCACTAACCGACCTCCACTTTTCAATGGGTCTAATTACACCTATTGGAAAGCTCAGATGAAAATATTCATTCAAGCACTCGACTATGATATGTGGAGTATCATAGTGAACAGCCCTCACACACCCACTAAAATTATAGATGGTGTGGAATCAGCCAAATCCGAGAAAGAATGGGATGGGGTTGATAAGAAAATGGCCCAATTAAATGCTAAAGCTATGAATGTTCTTTATTGTTCTCTTGATGCTAACGAATTTAATCGCATTTCTACTTGCTCGTCTGCTAAAGAAATATGGGATAGGTTAGAAGTAACCCATGAAGGAACCAATCAAGTAAAGGAGTATAAAATCAACATGCTTGTGCATAAATATGAATTGTTTAAAATGGAGCATGATGAGTCCATAACTGAAATGTTTACTCGCTTTACTGATATTATAAATAGTTTAAAGAGTCTTGGTAAGTCCTATACTAATAGTGAGCTTGTAAGAAAGATTCTCAGGTCCTTACTAAGAACTTGGGAAGCCAAAGTGACCGCCATCCAAGAAGTCAAGGACTTGAATATTCTACCCTTGGAAGAGCTTCTTGGATCATTGATGACTCATGAGCTAAGCAGGAAGCAACATCAAGAGGAAGAAGTCAAAAAGAAGAGAACAATTGCCTTCAAATCCATAGCTCCACCAGATGAAGAAACTGATGACACTGAAGATGAAGAACAGGATGAAGAAATGGCACTCATTACCCGAAGATTCAAGAAATTTTTGAGAAAAAAGAAACAAGGGATGAGGAAGAGGCCATTCACAAAAGAGGAACAGAGCAAAGAAAAAGAGAAAGACCAATCCCTTATCTGCTACGAGTGCAAAAAGTCGGGACACTTCAAATCCGAATGCCCACAACTGAAGAAGGGTCCCAAGAAGTACAAGAAGAAGGCCATGATGGCCACTTGGAGTGCGAGTGATGACTCAAGCTCCGAAGAGGAAAACTCGACTGAACAAGCCAACCTGTGCCTTATGGCACACGAAAATGAGGTAATATCCGAAACTCCTAGTGACTTTACATTTGAAGAACTACATGAAGCTTTTTATGATTTAGTTGATGAATTAAAGAAACTAGGGATGAAGAACAAAGATCTAAAATTAAAAAATCAATCTTTATTGAAACAAAATGAAAGCATTTCAATTGAAAAATCCACCCTGCTTCAAGAAAATCAAAGTTTAAGTAATGAAATTGCCAAGTTAAAACATTAGTTGAAAAATTCACCTTGAGTTCAAATAAACTTAATATGATTCTTGAAAATTAAAAGCCGTGTATGATAAGGCTGGACTTGACTATAACCCCTTGAAGAAACAAAAATATCTAAAAAATATTTATGTAAACTCTTTAAGTAACAAGTCTTCTAATATTACTTGCTTCAAATGTGGTAGAGTAGGACATAAGTCATACACTTGCTTCTCTAACAAGTCTGCAAACTCAAATATAAAGAAAATATGGGTTCCAAAAGGAACCATTATGACTAACCAAAAAGGACCCAAGAAAGCTTGGGTACCTAAACAAAAACTTGACTTTTGCTTGTAGGTGTGTCTAGCATCCCAAGGAGGAAACAGGAAATGGTATCTTGACAGTGGATGCTCGAGACACATCACTGGTGATGAATCCCAATTCATCACTCTTGATGCTAAAAATGGAGGGATGGTCACCTTTGGAGACAATGGCAAAGGAAAGATCATCGGTATAGGTAACATTGGTATCACTCCCTCCAAATACATTGAAAATATTTTGTTAGTAGATGGTTTAAAGCATAATTTACTAAGCATTAGTCAATTTTGTGATAAAGGATATAAAGATTTTTTGAATCGTCTGTTTGCATTGTAACTAGTCCTATTAATGATGGCATTAAATTTATTGGACATAGACATGGTAATGTTTATATGGTAGATTTAAATGATCTATCCAAAATAAACATGCAATGCCTAGTATCCTTGAATACTAAAATTAATGAGACTAGTTGGCTTTGGCATCGTAGGCTTGCACATATTAGCATGCATTCACTTTCAAAATTAATTAAGAAAGAATTGGTTCTTGGTCTGCCAAAATTGAATTTTGAAAAGGATGGAATTTGTGATGCATGCCAACTAGGTAAACAAACAAGAGTTTCATTTAAATCCAAAAATATTGTTTCAACCTCTAGACCTTTAGAGCTTTTGCATATGGACTTATTTGGACCTACTAGAACTACTAGTCTAGGAGGAAAATGATATGGTTTTGTAATTATAGATGATTACTCTCATTTTACTTGGGTTTTCTTTTTGGCACACAAAGATGAAACTTTTCAAGTTTTCACTAAATTTTACCGAAAAGTCACTAATGAGAAAGGATTTTCAATTCAAAATATTCGAAGTGATCATGGAACTGAATTTGAAAATGATGAAAAAATGGATACCCTGCATAGACACCCAACAAAATGGGGTAGTAGAAAGAAAAATAGAACCCTAGAAGAAATGGCCCGTACCATGCTATGTGAAAGCAACCTTCCAAGATACTTTTGGCGGAAGCTATTAACACAGCATGTTACATTTTAAATCGTGCTTTGATTAGATAAATTTTAAAGAAAACCCCCTATGAGCTTTGGAAAGAAAGAAAACCTAATATTGCATATTTTCATTTTTTGGTTGCCGATGTTTTGTATTAAATAATGGTAAAGAAAGACTTAAAAATTTGATGCAAAATCAAATGAAGCAATCTTTCTTGGTTACTCCTCCATTAGTAAAGCTTTTAGAGTTTTTAACAAAAGAACTTTAGTAGTAGAGGAGTCGATACATGTTGTCTTTGATGAATCTAACATCTTCCTTCAAGAAAGAATGAAGGTGTTGATGATGCAGATCCTCTTATAGAAGGAATGAAGAAAATCACTCTGAAAGATTCAACAATTCAAGATGATGAGGAACATGAAGACAAACAGGATGAGGGAGGTGAAGAACATCAAGAACAACCTCAAGGTACAAATGACCTACCCAAAGAATGGAGGTATGTTCACAATCACCCTAAGGAGCTAATTATTGGTGATCCTATGCATGGGGTAAAAACTCGTTCTTCACTTAAAGATGTATTTAATCATTGTGCTTTTGTCTCTCATCTTGAACCAAAAACTATTGAAGAAGCTGAAAATGATTATAATTGGATTAATGCAATGCAAGAGGAACTTAATCAATTTGAAAGAAATAATGTATGGACTTTAGTATCAAGACCTAAAAATTATTCAATAATTGGCACAAAATGGTCTTTAGGAATAAATTAGATGAACATGGAAATGTAATAAGAAATAAAGCAAGATTGGTTGCTAAAAGTTATAATCAAGAAGAAGAAATTGATTTTGATGAGACCTTTGCACCAGTTGCTAGATTAGAGGCATTAGACTTCTACTTGCATATGCTTGCTTTATAAATTTAAATTATTTCAAATGGATGTCAAAAGTGCATTTTTGAATGGATATATTGTGAAGAAGTCTATGTAGAACAACCCCAGGTTTTGAAAATCATGCTTTTCCTAATCATGTTTTTAAATTAAATAAAGCTCTATATGGTTTGAAACAAGCACCTAGGGCTTGGTATGATAGGCTAAGCAAATTTTTACTAAATAATAGTTTTTCAAGAGGTAATATAGACACAACCCTTTTCATTAAAAGAAATCAAAATGATATGTTAATTATACAAATATATGTTGATGACATTATTTTTGGGTCTACTAATGAATCTCTTTGTCAAGACTTTGCTAAGCTCATGCAGGGAGAGTTCGAGATGAGCATGATGGGAGAACTTACATTCTTCCTCGGACTCCAAATCAAACAAACAAAGGAAGAATCTCCATCACCCAAAGCAAGTATACCAAGGAATTACTCAAAAGATTTGGAATGGAGAACTCCAAAGCAATTGGCACACCCATGAGCCCTTCATGTAAGCTTGACAAGGATGAAGAAGGTAAATGTGTAGACTTAAAATATTATAGAGGTATGATTGGCTCTCTATTATATTTAACTGCAAGTAGGCCTGATATCATATTTAGTGTTTGTCTGTGTGCTAGATTTCAATCTAATCCTAAAGAATCTCACTTGAATGCTGTTAAAAGAATCCTTAGATATTTAAATGGTACTCAAACTCTAGGATTATGATACTCTAAGGACTCATTAATCGACTTAATAGGATATTCAGATGCTGATTTTGCTGGATGTAGATTAGATAGAAAAAGCACTAGTGGAACTTGCCAATTTCTTGGAGTTAACCTAATCTCCTGATTTAGCAAGAAATAAAATTTGGTAGCACTGTCTACGGCTGAGGCCGAATACATTACAATCAAAAGTTGTTGTGCTCAAATCTTGTGGATTAAGCAACAACTCGAAGACTTTGGTATCAAACTTAATGAAACACCCATAAGATGTGATAACACTAGTGCCATAAATCTTACTAAAAATCCAATTCAACATTCAAGGTCTAAACATATTGAAATAAGACATCATTTTATAAGAGAACATGTTCAAAATAAAGATATAATTCTTGACTATGTTTGCACTGAAAATCAATTAGCCGATATCTTTACAAAGGCCCTAAGTGAGGATAGATTCTATGAAATTAGGAGAAATCTAGGAATTCTTGATCCATTTGCTTAAATATTTCTCCAATTCCAAGGAATCGATGTCAAAATTTCTTTGAGCTCAATTTTATCATCTCTCTTAGACCTAAAAGCTCAAGATTATCCCTCTCACAATTTGTCACTGAGCAAAAATTCTTCTCTCAGAATTTTAAATTTTTTCAAAATTTATTCATATTTTTTCTAAAATTTTGTGAATCATGAGTCGACCCCCTAGGGTCGACCCAATGGCATACTCGCAAGTTTCGGTCAACATCCCACGGGTTCATCTCCTTTTTAAGTAAAAACTCGTTCATGAGCCGACCCCTCCATCTTCGTCTTCCTCCCTCCAAAACTCATAGTCCTCATCTTCATTCTCTCCAAATCCAAAGTTTTAGCCCAAGATCCTTCTCCCATCACCTCTCCACCTCAAATCGCCCCTTGGGAAAGGAGCTTTTCACATTTTTCTCTCTTGTTTGAAGCGGTTGGAGCGTGCCCTAGCTTCCACCATTCTTCTCCAAATCAAGATTTCTCTCCTCCAAAAATCCCTTTCCATCCCCTAATAACCCTCCTTCTCCTCACCCATTTGATCTTCCAAGTCTCCTTGCTTGCTCTTGTGGTGAGTATGGCTCCAAAAATGAAACTCCCTCAAAGAAGAAAATCGGTCCGTGAGCTGGAAGAGGGCGTGCGCAGGAAAAGACAAGCTTCTCAGACCTCTTCTGCTCCCATTCCTGCTTCAGCATCTGCTCCAGTTCCTCTCAATCTCCTCTCAGCCCTAGTAAAATTCCACTCTCTGTCAGAAAGGTAGAAACCGGCAAAAATGTTGACTTCAATTTTTTGAAAAAGAGAGTTTCTCCATTGGTTCAAAGATCAAAAATCAGGGTTGGGGATTTTACTGTTCTCTTAAAGAAGTTACATATGTAGATTTGGTTAGAGAGTTTTATCTGAATCTGTGCTATGGCAATGGAATAGTAACTTCTACTGTTAAGGGAATTGATATCTGCTTAGATCCTATTATTTTGGGAGAGATTCTTCATTTGCCCTGTGAGGGATATTCAAACATGGAACTCCCAGTGAAGAAGGGATCAATGTGATTTTAGGAGGAACCTACTCGGGAAGCCTAAATAAATTAGAAGCCAAGATCCTGTTAATTGAAATGAGAATTCTACATCAATTGGTAACAAAACTTTTCTTTCCGAGAAGTGGTAGACATGACCTCCTTTCAGGCGAGACATATGCATAATGTTTCATGTGATCACCCAAACCCCCTTAAACCTCCCTGCTTTAATGATTGAGGCCATGAGAGAAATACTGAATAGATCCAAGGCACATCTGCCTTTTGGTATGGCCCTCACACTGGTATTCAGGAGGTTTGGAGTTAGTTTTGAGGGGGAGGCATCTGCTAGGCTTTCTCACTCTGACACCATCAACCAACACACTCTGCACCGCATGGGATTCACTAGGATTGATGGTGGTTAGATCAAGGGTGCAAAAGAGAGAGCTGAGGACAGAGTTGAGGACAGAGCTGAGGAAGAAGGTCCTTCATCACCTCTCCATGACTTCAGGGCAGCATCTCCAGACATCCAGTTTGTTTCAGATCCAGAGGCTGGCCCTTCAGAGTCTACCAGGAGGCACACTCCAGTTCAGCAGCCAGACAGCAGAGCACCTCCCTCAGAGATCAGATTGGCTGATGACCAGATTGAGCTGATTTCTCAGCGTGTGGCTTCCTTGCTTTCTCGTCAGTGGAGCACTTCAGCTTTTGCACTGGGATCCACATCATTAGATGCATCTGATCAGATCTTGATCCCCCACATCTCCACTGTATTTCAGATGATCTCAGATCAGTCAGTTCGGATTCAACAGCTCGAGGGTTACATTTTGAGACTGACTGGGAGAGTACTTGACTTGCAGGGGCAAGTGTTAGCTCTGGCCCATCCACAGCCACAGGAGTGCACTACTGAGGTCTCAGACCTATCTACGGAGGTAGCCAGACTTAGAGGAGTATTGGAGGGTGGATTTGATTTCTTGAGGAGAGAGATCAGAGGCTCTAGTGAGCATGCTTCTACACAGTTCACTGCACTACTTCAGTCTGTTTCGAGAGCTCTGAACCTTCTTGACACCATCAGGCTCTCTCTTGCAGTTTAGTCTATTGCTTCTCAGCCTTCAGGATCATCTTGCCCACCTACTCGTGCCAGCATCTCCACTCGTGACAGAGGCAGACGGGGTAGAGGACGAGTCCTTGGTCGTGATCCATCATCTCCCCACCCTATCTCTGATACATCTGATTCTGATCCATCTAGTCATGAGCTCTACTAGATCCTTGTAGTTAGCCTTGTCTGTTGTTTGTTTCTAGGATCTATCTTTTGGGCCATGTAATGACATTAACTGGTTGACTTTTATATTATGGAATATGTATTGGAACAGCTATGGTATCAATCACTTTTTGATTATATATCCACTCTTTGACTTTTAATGTATGTTGCTATTTCATATCTATGGTACTCAATGGTATATTTTATTTTATGATTGCTGTATTCAGGGGGAGTAAACATTAATGTCAGTAAAATTAATGATTAGTACAAGAAGTTTGAAGAAACAAAAAGAGAAAATGTATTAAACAAAAGAGGGAGAGTTAACAATGTTTGATGATGTCAAAAAGGGAGAGAAATTAAAGAAAAGTATCAAAAGCAAGATTAATAAAAGACTTAAAAATAAAATGAGTGAATTGCTAAGCAAAAAGCAAATGAGCAAACTTTAAAATTAATTCTTAGACATGCTCTGATACACCTTAAAATTTGACATGCTCTGATACACTTTAAAATTAATTCTTAGACATGCATTGATACACTTAATTTTTAAACATGCACTGATACCAAAATTAAATAATCAAATGAGAATGAGCAAATTTTCAAGATGCTAAGAAATTTGAAAAACAAGCAAATAAGCAAATGAGATATTTTCAAATACGCAATTTTTAAATCCTTAGGTAAATTTTGCTTTGCTCTGATAACAAAAATAAATTTTCTGCTCTGATACCATAATCACATAATCAAATGAGCAAATTTTTAAATCATTGAGCAATAGGCAAATTGTTTATGCAAATGGGCACATGTATCACATGTCAAAAGAATCAATCTTCTTTTCAAGCAAATGCACTTATAAGTTGGTAGTAAATTTCCTATTACCTATAATGCATTTCATTCCTTGAAATTCATGCTCATTGATTCATATATATGCTTTTGTTCAAGTATTTTGTCATCATCAAAAAGGGAAGATTGTTGCTCCTTAGATTGATTTTGATGATTACAAAGCAGTTGAAGGGGTACTAATATTTTTCGCTTGAAAAAGACTTATTGCTCTTCAGGGCAAAATCATAATTTTACCAAAACCTGATTTGAAAGCATCAAATGATAGAACAAAAGATTTGTGATCTATTGATGAAAATTTTATTATTTTTGGACTTGTATTTTGAAAGATATGCATGTTTGAAAATCATGAGTCGACCCATGAGTCGACTCATGGCACATGAGATGACTGGCACGCTGAAATTCCTGGCCGGCACAGACTTGGCACACCCTGTGAGTCGACCCATGAGTCGACCCCCAAGGCATGAGTCGACCCATGAGTCGACTCTGCGGGTTTTAAGCCAATTTTACAGAACCTTGCATCCCGTTCGATTCTCTGATGTTTTTCCACAGAGGTCGACCCATGAGTCGACCCCCAGGCATGAGTCGACCCATGAGTCGACCCCTGTGACGGGATTTTTTTGCAACGGCTAGTTTTTAACCCATTTTAAATGCTTTTAATGCTCATTTAATGTGGTCTAACGGCTCTATTTCGCCTAGAATATTTTTCACTATTTCTTGAAGCTATAAAAAGGACAAAAAGTGGAAATCAAAAATAAGAATCAAGAAGAGAGATTTTGAAAAAGGGATTTCAAGCAAACTTTTCAGTCCTAAGCAAGAGCTCACTCAAAGCATTCAAGAAGCCTTTAATCCAAGCTCACCAACTCCTCAAGTGCACATTCAAGTCTCCAACCACCTTGAGGAAATCAAAAGAGTCTTCTTCTCTTTAAGTAAAGTGTATTTAAAGCATCATACGCTCATTAAAGGAGCTTTCTTTGTACTTACTTGTGCTATTCATTGTTATACTTTGTTTGAGTTATTGTTTTTTTTTGGAAGGATTCCAAAATAAGGGAAGGTTGATCCGAACCTTGAATCGGAGTGTATTGGGTTGGCTTGTACCCGAAAAATAAGTGGACTAGCTTGGGATAGCTAGAGTCAGAGTTTCCGACGTTTGTATTCAGGTTGAATACAAGATTAGTGGATTGGAATTCCCAAGTAGGAGCTTGGAGAGTGGATGTAGGTGCAAGGTTGGCACCGAACCACTATAAATCTTTTGTTTGTGGTGTGCTTAATTACTCTTCTTTAACTCTTCATTATTCTCTTGCATTCTTGCTTTTAGCCATTAGCCTTGAATTAATTTTACTCTCCCTATTTATTTAGCTTTTGTCAAATATTTTTCTTAAGTCATAAGTTAAGCTTAAAATTTTTAGAAACCCAATTCACCCCCCCTCTTGGGTTGCATAGCTGGGCAACACATGCTCAGATATTGAGTTTTGAACTCAATTCATATTTTAGATATGACCTAAATATAATATAAATAAGATCTATCTCTGCTGAATTTTAGATTTCAGATTTACATACATGCATATTAGTTCATATCATAGATCCTAAAAGATAGTTTTAGATTTGATCTATATATGCATTATAGATTAAATTATTTAATCTGTATATGTTCTATTATAAAATTTTAAAAATGTATCCACAAAACTACCATGCTTCCTTCACTTTTTTCTTTGGCTATTTTTTTCATCCAAAAGCAAATTCTTCGAACTTAAAAGTAGGAGACAAGTGTTGTGGAGGTTATCCCACCTCATCATAAAACTAACCTCAACTGAAGGCCGACCTTATCATAAAAGCAACCTTAACCCAAGGCTGAGCTCATAAGAAAGCCGATCTAAACCAGAGGCTGAGCTCAGAAGAAAGCCGACGTGAACTAGAGGTTGAGCTCATCACAAAGCCAACTTGAACTGAAGATTGATCTTCTTAAAAGGCTGAATGCCGACTTGACTTATCTCAGCTCATATAAATACTGATCTGAACTGAAGGCTGACCTCCTCAGAAAGCTGAATGCTGACCTGAGTCATCTTAGCTCATATGAATATTGATTTGAACTAAAGACTGACCTCCTCAGAAGGCTGAATGCCAACTTGACTCATCTCAGCTCATATGAATATCGATCTAACTTATCTCAACTCATATGAATACCGATCTGACTCATCTTAGCTCATATAAATATCGATATAACTCATTCAGCTCATATAAATACCTATCTGAAGTAAAGTATTCCATATATCTGAGACGTCCTATCTCATATGATATTTGATCTCACTTTGATATTTTACCGAGGTCAATATTACATTAAATAGCCACAGTTATCTTGTAAAAGCTGACCATGATCTCACATATAGCCATGCTATAACTCATCCTCAACTGGCACATAGCTAAGTATGACCTCACTTCCAGCTAATATATATAGCTATGCTCTAGCTCACATACAGCTGGCCTTTAACGGCCTAACAAACTCCTTCAACGACCGAACAAACTCTCTAACAGCTTTATCAGCCCCTCTATAAATAGAGGGCCAAAAGATTCTCGAAGAAAGTTCTGACTCCCAGACTTTAGGCTCATATTAGAGTGAGACTCTGTCAGTGAAAACTTTGCCAGTTCTCCAATGAGAACTCTAGTTTCCATCTAGTCCAAACTCTTAGTTCCTCACCAACCCTCCTGCTCTTTATTTTATTTTTTCTACCTTTTATTCTCAAGGCTCGAACTGACTTAAGCATCAGAGAGTCAAGAATCAGATGATACCCATCGATTCCTTAACTTGTTTTGTAGGTTCCTTGAAGAGTTACTAGATCAGATCGCAACAGCCCCTCCAGCGTGGCTTCTTCCAATCCCATCATCTTAGATTTTGAGTCTTGCAGCAACAATAGCCAATCATAAGCATCCTGCAACTTTAAGAAGAAAAGAAAAAAAATAGAGGGGGATGAGCTTTACAGTCCAGTAAGAATCTTTGCACATCCACACAATATAATAATATAATTTAAAACTAGTAATAAATATAAAACATAAAATCTTATAGCAAATGTCCAGAATAATACAAATATCTATATAAACATGTGTCAAATATCTGTCTTGTCAAAAGAGATGCATCACCACATTTAAATAAGTGTAACATTTTATTCAGTATTAGTTTCATTTTTTGTCATTTGTTTTTCTTAGCATATATCCAATTTTCTTAACCTTCAACTTTTCGGCATTGGACTACCAAGATCATGTGACGATTTTTATTCGGATAAATTTTTCATGATCTTCCTTGGATCAACTTTTTATGATTTTTCTAAGATCAAATTCTCATGATCTTTCTTGGATCACATTCCCATGTGTAAGCCCGTGGGGGCTGTCTCAGATATAAGCTCTTAATCGGCTATTCCTCGATCTTTATCGGATCGAATTTTTACATATAAGCCTGTAGAGGCTGCTCTATATGATGAGGCTAGTCTAAACCATATCCTTTCCATCCGATTATTACATTTAATTTCATCATATCAATTCTAGTTTACAATATGATCAAGATAAGTATATCATATCTATATAATCGTGCCTTCAATCACTGATACCCATATACAATCGACATATAATGTGTTCATACTGAAAGATTATATAAGAAATAATAGTATCTCAAATATAATAAATCTATAAATACGAATTCAATGATGCAAAACCAACAACACAATTCCAATGGTAAAAATACAATATATAATGGTGATTATGTACAGAGATTCTTAACTCTACTGATGATTGATCCAAATATAGAAATCAATAAACTCTTCAATCTATGAATTCAAATCAAGGTATTCCACTCGACATCTTGTGTAGATGGTTGCATCTCTACATGATTAAGGTCAAACCTTAAAATCATAGAAGATTAGAAATGGTGGAAAATTACGATAAACGACCATAACATCATAAGCCCAGGATCCCTCCTAGGGTCAACCAATTGTTCTGGATCTATCTAAATATCCAGATTCTCTACTAATCCATAAATCTCTAGAGAGAGAAAATCAAGAAGAGAGAGAAAATACTAGCAAGAGAAAGTAGAAAGAGAAACTAGAGAGAGTGGAGAGAGAAGGTCGAGAGAGGAGAGTGAAAGAGAGAGAAACTCTCTCTTTTTTTCTTTCACTTTTTTTCTTTTTTTTCTTTTTCTTTTTCTCTCTCTTTTTTTGGTTTTATTCTTTTTCCCTCTTTTTTCTTCTTCTTCATTGAAATAGGGGAAGGAGGTGTTTGGAGGCCGGCCACCTCCCACAACGGCGACCCCCGACCAGTGGCGACCCCTCATCACTGGCAGTGATGGCTTCGGTCCGGCTAGAGGAAGGAAAAGGAACAAAAATAGGAGATGTCCAGTCCCCTACGAAATCCGATGGACGGCGATAAAATCTGGCCATCAAAAGCTTCTGGGGTTTGGGAAAGGAAAGAAGGAGAAGAAGAGGCCCTTGCTTCATCTCTGGTGAGAAATTGATGGTGATTTGTCGAGGAACGCATGATGGAAACCTATAGAAATCACGTGGCCTCATCGGCGATTGGCTGCAAATTTGAGCGACACAATGAGAAGCATGGGAGGGGGATTTATAGACGAGAGATCTAGGGTCTTTGCCAAAGTATCATCCATCCTAGACTCTCTTTCCCAATCAAATCGAAGACAAGGACTCCTTCGGGAGTCCTCTTCTTCCACCTCACATGTAAGGGTGCGTTTGGTTAGTCATTAAAAAAATATTTTTTGCTTTTTGATTTTTAAAAAGTAAAAATACAAAAGCAATGTTTGGTAATACCATGAAAAGCAAAAAGTAAAAATCAAAAAAATTAAAATAATTACTTTATATGCAAAGCAAAAATTTTTTGCTTTCTAAAACTTGCTTTTTTACCTTTTTTGCTTCTACACATCTAAAACGCCAAACCAAAAAGTAAAGAGCTCGAATCCTTCTCCCTCGTCGAGCTCTTCACCTGCCCATCCCCTTTTCCCTCTCTTTCTAAACCATTCTTCCTCGTCGAGCTCTTCACCTGCCTCTCCAAATATTGCTTTTTGCTTTATAGCAACGTAATTACCAAACATACTTTTTACTATTTTGCTTTTACTCAATAGCACAAATCAAAAAAAAAAAAAATATGTTTTAAAAATTAAAAATCAAAAATCAAAAAGTGTAATCAAATGCACCCTAAGCATGTGAGATTTTTTTTTTTCTTTTGCTTCTGGGCGGGTTATTACAGTTGGGCTATCTCCTTGATTGCATCGTTTTCCTCTTTCCCCAAGGTGCAAATGCAGTCGTTCCAATTCAACATACAATTTCGTTTTATTGTGTCTTTTCCTTTCTTTGGCGATCGATGACCATTCTATCAATAAGAGGATCATTTTTTCATGATTTCTATAGCTGAGAATGCTTCAAATCGAAAGGTTCTGGTGTTTCGTTCTTTCCAGATCATCCAGTGTGCTGTTAACAAGAATGAAGTAATTACTTTACCTTGGTTCTTGTTTGAGAAGCTCTGGAACCATTCCTTCCAAATTTGAGAGATGTTGCATGGCAGATTTGGGAATTGCGGTCTATTGGTTGGAATACCCACCGCGCGTTCTGAAGTAAGAGCAGTTCAGCAACAAATGATCTACTGTTTCATTGTAGTTGTAACAAAGCTTACACAACGGATCAACTTGCATTCCTTTTTTGTTTAAATTTTTGGTTGCGAGGATTTTGTTGAAATGATCCAGCCATCCAAAAAGCTAACTTTCTCAAGGAGTGGCAGTTTCCAAATAATCTTCGCGATCGCATGTTGCACCCCGCTGTTGATGAGAAAATAGTAGCAATTTTTCACGGGGTATTTTGTTGTTTTACTCCATTTCCATATTCTTTGGTCCTCTTCATTTGTTAATCTAATATTTGAGATGCATCCAAGTCGCTTCCGAACGTCTTCTGTGGCTGCGTCACTGAGGGGAGTTTTGAAGTTCAATGACCAGTCCAAAAAGAGAAGAATCCAGCAACACTGATTGACGGTTGCTTTGGCGAATGGTAGAAGATCGGATAAATCATGGCTTAGCAGTGAATCTGTAAGCCAAGAATCATATGTTTTGGATGATCTTCTACAAGGCATTTCTGATTGTGATAGAAATTCCACACCACTTCAAATTAGTGTGCGATTTAGCATTTTGAGATTCTTGATCCCCAACCCTCCATAAGTTTAGGACGATATACCATTGACCAGTTTGCAAGATACTTGATTTGTCCGCATGATTTGTCACCTCCCCATAGGAAATTTTGACATGGCCTGTTGAGTTTCCTAATAATTGAATTTGGTTAGCAGAAAAATCATCATCCAGTATACCGGAATAGTGTTGAGGATGCTGTTGATGAGTATTAGGCGGCTAGCCAAAGACCAAAAACCTTATTCTTCTAGCCTGTGAGCTTTTTATCCAGTTTTCCAAAAGGAAGTTCCAAATGTGAGCTTCCAATGGTGTGTCATGAAGGGGATACCCAGGTAATTGATTGGCAGCTGGCAGCGGAGCATCCAGCAGCTTAGAGTAGTTTTCCGTTTCATCAGTTGTCAGGCCCAGCCCAATGAGACGCTCTTGCTAAAATTAATTTTTAAACTAGTGAGGATTCAAACGAGGATAACATGAGTTTCCGTGTGATTTGGTTCTTTGATGCCCCACAGAACATAATGGTGTCATCTGCACATTGTAGGTATTGAGTTCTCTCCATTACATGGGTAGCGCCTAAGCTAGTAATAAGCTTGTTCGCCACCGCATGAGAAAGCATCCGGCTTAACGAATCTGCGATCAGAATGAATAACAGTGGGGAAAGCGGGTTATCTTGCTTCAGCCTTTTTTTGCTTCGAAAAGAATTCCCCATTTCTCCATTGATGATGAGTAAGGACGTGTTAGATTAATCACTGAAAGTACCATCTCAGCCAACTAGGACCGAAGCCTCTTCTTCTAGCAACTGACTCAGACTTGCCACGATACCTTACAAATGCTTTTTCAAAATCAATTTTACATAAATTCCTTTCTCTTTCCTCTTTTTGCAGTGAGAGAGACCTCGGCAGCTGTGATATAATTTCATGAATCATTCTATTCTTGATGAAGAATGATTTGAGTCTCTACTACAAGCGAGTTCATGACTTGTCCAAGCCTCGTGGATAGTACTTAGAGAAAATTTTTATGATACTATTTCCCAACTAATTGGGTGGAAGTCTCTAACATCTATACTGTCTGTTTTCTTTGGTATCAAAACAATGTTTGTATAGTTCAGTCTTGACAGGTCTGTTTGTGAGCCATAGACAGCATCGAAGAAGGCAAGGATGTCTTTTAAAGGTCTGCCAGTGTTCTGAAAGAAGAGAGATTGAAACCGTCCAGGCTAGGAGCTTTGTCTCTTGGGGTTGAAAACAGCATCCTTAATTTCTGTTTAGTGAATGGGCTTCTAGGGCTGAGATCTGTTTGGTTTTCTAGATAAAGTTCTCCCATTGCATCCACCAATGAGTCCTTTGTTGGATCCCAAGATCGCTGAATAGAAGTCTAAGTAACCTTTCTGATCGAATGTCAGCTTGATTGTCAAGACTTTGCCATCTTTCTGTATTTCTGCGATATGATTTTCCTCTTCTATTGGATGTACATATGTGAAAGAACTTAGTGTTTCTGCCACCTTTGCCAGCCATAACTATCTGGATTTGTCTCCGGTGGATTTCTTCTTGTTAGATTAAAGTATCAAGCTGAATTTTGACCTTAATTTTTCACTTTTCTCTTCTACCGTCAGGTTCTCTCTTCTTCAAGGTTGTCAATGGCTCCTATTCTAGCTTCTGCATCTTTTGTCCGTTGAAGTAAATTTCCAGCATTTCTTGCTCCATGCTCTCAGCTGCGAGCTCAAGAAGCGTAATTTCAAGCTAAG
>NC_025996.2:33450371-33499249 GCF_000442705.2 Elaeis guineensis
TACTTTGGTATCAAACTTAATGAAACACCCATAAGATGTGATAACACTAGTGCCATAAATCTTACTAAAAATCAATTCAACATTCAAGGTCTAAACATATTGAAATAAGACATCATTTTATAAGAGAACATGTTCAAAATAAAGATATAATTCTTGACTATGTTTGCACTGAAAATCAATTAGCCGATATCTTTACAAAGGCCCTAAGTGAGGATAGATTCTGTGAAATTAGGAGAAATCTAGGAATTCTTGATCCATTTGCTTAAATATTTCTCCAATTCCAAGGAATCGATGTCAAAATTTCTTTGAGCTCAATTTTCATCATCTCTCTTGGACCTAAAAGCTCAAGATTATCCTCTCACAACTTGTCATTGAGCAAAAATTCTTCTCCAAAATTTGAATTTTTTCAAAATTTATTCATATTTTTCTGAAATTTTGTGAATCATGAGTCGACCCCCTAGGGTCGACCCAATGGCATACTTGAAATTTTTGGCCAACATCCCACGGGTTCATTTCTTTTTAATAAAAGCCCGTTCATGAGCCGACCCCTCCATCTTCGTCTTCCTCCCTCCAAAACTCATCGTCCTCATCTTCGTTCTCTCCAAATCCAAAGTTTTAGCCCAAGATCCTTCTCCCATCACCTCTCCACCTCAAATCGCCCCTTGGGAAAGGAGCTTTTCATTTTTCTCCCTTGATTGAAGCGGTTGGAGCGTGCCCTAGCTTCCACCATTCTTCTCCAAATCAGATTTCTCTCCTCCAAAAATCCTTTCCATCCCTAATAACCCTCCTTCTCCTCACCCATTTGATCTTCCAAGTCTCCTTGCTTGCTCTTGTGGTGAGAATGGCTCCAAAAATGAAACTCCCTCAAAGAAGAAAATCAGTCCGTGAGCTGGAAGGGCGTGCGCAGGAAAAGGCAAGCTTCTCAGACCTCCTCTGCTCCCATTCCTGCTTCAGCATCTGCACCAGGTTCCTCTCAGTCTCCTCTCAGCCCTAGCAAAATTCCACTCTCTGTCAGAAAGGTAGAAACCGGCAAAAATGTGACTTCAGATTTTTGAAAAAGAGGTTTCTCCTTTGGTTCAAAGATCAAAAATCAGGGTTGGGGATTTTACTGTTCTCTTAAAAAGTTACATATGTAGATTTGGTTAGAGAGTTTTATCTGAATCTGTGCTATGGCAATGGAATAGTAACTTCTACTGTTAAGGAATTGATATCTGCTTAGATCCTATTATTTTGGGAGAGATTCTTCATTTGCCCTGTGAGGGATATTCAAACATGGAACTCCCAGTGAGGAAGAAGGGATCAATGTGATTTTAGGAGGAACCTACTCGGAAGCCTAAATAAATTAGAAGCCAAATCCTGTTAATTGAAATGAGAATTCTACATCAATTGGTAACAAAACTTTTCTTTCCGAGAAGTGGTAGACATGACCTCCTTTCAGACCGAGACATATGCATAATGTTTCATGTGATCACCAAACCCCCTTAAACCTCCCTGCTTTAATGATTGAGGCCATGAGAGAAATACTGAATAGATCCAAGGCACATCTGCCTTTTGGTATGGCCCTCACACTGGTATTCAGGAGGTTTGGAGTTAGTTTTGAGGGGGAGGCATCTGCTAGGCTTTCTCACTCTGACACCATCAACCAACACACTCTGCACCGCATGGGATTCACTAGGATTGATGGTGGTTAGATCAAGGGTGCAAAAGAGAGAGCTGAGGACAAGTTGAGGACAGAGCTGAGGAAGAAGGTCCTTCATCACTTCTCCATGACTTCAGGGCAGCATCTCCAGACATCCAGTTTGTTTCAGATCCAGAGGCTGGCCCTTCAGAGTCTACCAGGAGGCACACTCCAGTTCAGCAGCCAGACAGCAGAGCACCTCCATCAGAGATCAGATTGGCTGATGACCAGATTGAGCTGATTTCTCAGCGTGTGGCTTCCTTGCTTCTCGTCAGTGGAGCACTTCAGCTTTTGCACTGGGATCCACATCATTAGATGTATTTGATCAGATCTTGATCCCCCACATCTCCACTGTATTTCAGATGATCTCAGATCAGTCAGTTCGGATTCAACAGCTCGAGGGTTACATTTTGAGACTGACTGGGAGAGTACTTGACTTGCAGGGGCAAGTGTTAGCTCTGGCCCATCCACAGCCACAGGAGTGCACTACTGAGGTCTCAGACCTATCTACGGAGGTAGCCAGACTTAGAGGAGTATTGGAGGGTGGATTTGATTTCTTGAGGAGAGAGATCAGAGGCTCTAGTGAGCATGCTTCTACACAGTTCACTGCACTACTTCAGTCTGTTTCGAGAGCTCTGAACCTTCTTGACACCATCAAGCTCTCTCTTGCAGTTTAGTCTATTGCTTCTCAGCCTTCAGGATCATCTTGCCCACCTACTCGTGCCAGCATCTCCACTCGTGACAGAGGCAGACGGGGTAGAGGACGAGTCCTTGGTCGTGATCCATCATCTCCCCACCCTATCTCTGATACATCTGATTCTGATCCATCTAGTCATGAGCTCTACTAGATCCTTGTAGTTAGCCTTGTCTGTTGTTTGTTTCTAGGATCTATCTTTTGGGCCATGTAATGACATTAACTGGTTGACTTTTATATTATGGAATATGTATTGGAACAGCTATGGTATCAATCACTTTTTGATTATATATCCACTCTTTAACTTTTAATGTATGTTGCTATTTCATATCTATGGTACTCAATGGTATATTTTATTTTATGATTGCTGTATTCAGGGGGAGTAAACATTAATGTCAGTAAAATTAATGATTAGTACAAGAAGTTTGAAGAAACAAAAAGAGAAAATGTATTAAACAAAAGAGGGAGAGTTAACAATGTTTGATGATGTCAAAAAGGGAGAGAAATTAAAGAAAAGTATCAAAAGCAAGATTAATAAAAGACTTAAAAATAAAATGAGTGAATTGCTAAGCAAAAAGCAAATGAGCAAACTTTAAAATTAATTCTTAGACATGCTCTGATACACCTTAAAATTTGACATGCTCTGATACACTTTAAAATTAATTCTTAGACATGCATTGATACACTTAATTTTTAAACATGCACTGATACCAAAATTAAATAATCAAATGAGAATGAGCAAATTTTCAAGATGCTAAGAAATTTGAAAAACAAGCAAATAAGCAAATGAGATATTTTCAAATACACAATTTTTAAATCCTTAGGTAAATTTTGCTTTGCTCTGATAACAAAAATAAATTTTCTGCTCTGATACCATAATCACATAATCAAATGAGCAAATTTTTAAATCATTGAGCAATAGGCAAATTGTTTATGCAAATGGGCACATGTATCACATGTCAAAAGAATCAATCTTCTTTTCAAGCAAATGCACTTATAAGTTGGTAGTAAATTTCCTATTACCTATAATGCATTTCATTCCTTGAAATTCATGCTCATTGATTCATATATATGCTTTTGTTCAAGTATTTTGTCATCATCAAAAAGGGGAAGATTGTTGCTCCTTAGATTGATTTTGATGATTACAAAGCAGTTGAAGGGGTACTAATATTTTTCGCTTGAAAAAGACTTATTGCTCTTCAGAGGCAAAATCATAATTTTACCAAAACTCTGATTTGAAAGCATCAAATGATAGAACAAAAGATTTGTGATCTATTGATGAAAATTTTATTATTTTTGGACTTGTATTTTGAAAGATATGCATGTTTGAAAATCATGAGTCGACCCATGAGTCGACTCATGGCACATGAGATGACTGGCACGCTGAAATTCCTGGCCGGCACAGACTTGGCACACCCTGTGAGTCGACCCATGAGTCGACCCCCAAGGCATGAGTCGACCCATGAGTCGATCTCTGCGGGTTTTAAGCCAATTTTACAGAACCTTGCATCCCGTTCGATTCTCTGATGTTTTTCCACAGAGGTCGACCCATGAGTCGACCCCCAGGCATGAGTCGACCCATGAGTCGACCCCTGTGACGGGATTTTTTTGCAACGGCTAGTTTTTAACCTATTTTAAATGCTTTTAATGCTCATTTAATGTGGTCTAACGGCTCTATTTCCGCCTAGAATATTTTTCACTATTTCTTGAAGCTATAAAAAGGACAAAAAGGTGGAAATCAAAAATAAGAATCAAGAAGAGAGATTTTGAAAAAGGGATTTCAAGCAAACTTTTCAGTCCTAAGCAAGAGCTCACTCAAAGCATTCAAGAAGCCTTTAATCCAAGCTCACCAACTCCTCAAGTGCACATTCAAGTCTCCAACCACCTTGAGGAAATCAAAAGAGTCTTCTTCTCTTTAAGTAAAGTGTATTTAAAGCATCATACGCTCATTAAAGGAGCTTTCTTTATACTTACTTGTGCTATTCATTGTTATACTTTGTTTGAGTTATTGTTTTTGTTTTGGAAGGATTCCAAAATAAGGGAAGGTTGATCCGAACCTTGAATCGGAGTGTATTGGGTTGGCTTGTATCCGAAAAATAAGTGGACTAGCTTGGGATAGCTAGAGTCGGAGTTTTCGACGTTTGTATTCAGGTTGAATACAAGATTAGTGGATTGGAATTCCCAAGTAGGAGCTTGGAGAGTGGATGTAGGTGCAAGGTTGGCACCGAACCACTATAAATCCTTTTGTTTGTGGTGTGCTTAATTACTCTTCTTTAACTCTTCATTATTCTCTTGCATTCTTGCTTTTAGCCATTAGCCTTGAATTAATTTTACTCTCCCTATTTATTTAGCTTTTGTCAAATATTTTTCTTAAGTCATAAGTTAAGCTTAAAATTTTTAGAAACCCAATTCACCCCCCCTCTTGGGTTGCATAGCTGGGCAACACATGCTCAGATATTGAGTTTTGAACTCAATTCATATTTTAGATATGACCTAAATATAATATAAATAAGATCTATCTCTGCTGAATTTTAGATTTCAGATTTACATACATGCATATTAGTTCATATCATAGATCCTAAAAGATAGTTTTAGATTTGATCTATATATGCATTATAGATTAAATTATTTAATCTGTATATGTTCTATTATAAAATTTTAAAAATGTATCCACAAAACTACCATGCTTCCTTCACTTTTTTCTTTGGCTATTTTTTTCATCCAAAAGCAAATTCTTCGAACTTAAAAGTAGGAGACAAGTGTTGTGGAGGTTATCCCACCTCATCATAAAACTAACCTCAACTGAAGGCCGACCTTATCATAAAAGCAACCTTAACCCAAGGCTGAGCTCATAAGAAAGCCGATCTAAACCAGAGGCTGAGCTCAGAAGAAAGCCGACGTGAACTAGAGGTTGAGCTCATCACAAAGCCAACTTGAACTGAAGATTGATCTTCTTAAAAGGCTGAATGCCGACTTGACTTATCTCAGCTCATATAAATACTGATCTGAACTGAAGGCTGACCTCCTCAGAAAGCTGAATGCTGACCTGAGTCATCTTAGCTCATATGAATATTGATTTGAACTAAAGACTGACCTCCTCAGAAGGCTGAATGCCAACTTGACTCATCTCAGCTCATATGAATATCGATCTAACTTATCTCAACTCATATGAATACCGATCTGACTCATCTTAGCTCATATAAATATCGATATAACTCATTCAGCTCATATAAATACCTATCTGAAGTAAAGTATTCCATATATCTGAGACGTCCTATCTCATATGATATTTGATCTCACTTTGATATTTTACCGAGGTCAATTATTACATTAAATAGCCACAGTTATCTTGTAAAAGCTGACCATGATCTCACATATAGCCATGCTATAACTCATCCTCAACTGGCACATAGCTAAGTATGACCTCACTTCCAGCTAATATATATAGCTATGCTCTAGCTCACATACAGCTGGCCTTTAACGGCCTAACAAACTCCTTCAACGACCGAACAAACTCTCTAACAGCTTTATCAGCCCCTCTATAAATAGAGGGCCAAAAGATTCTCGAAGAAAGTTCTGACTCCCAGACTTTAGGCTCATATTAGAGTGAGACTCTGTCAGTGAAAACTTTGCCAGTTCTCCAATGAGAACTCTAGTTTCCATCTAGTCCAAACTCTTTAGTTCCTCACCAACCCTCCTGCTCTTTATTTTATTTTTTCTACCTTTTATTCTCAAGGCTCGAACTGACTTAAGCATCAGAGAGTCAAGAATCAGATGATACCCATCGATTCCTTAACTTGTTTTGTAGGTTCCTTGAAGAGTTACTAGATCAGATCGCAACAGCCCCTCCAGCGTGGCTTCTTCCAATCCCATCATCTTAGATTTTGAGTCTTGCAGCAACAATAGCCAATCATAAGCATCCTGCAACTTTAAGAAGAAAAGAAAAAAAATAGAGGGGGATGAGCTTTACAGTCCAGTAAGAATCTTTGCACATCCACACAATATAATAATATAATTTAAAACTAGTAATAAATATAAAACATAAAATCTTATAGCAAATGTCCAGAATAATACAAATATCTATATAAACATGTGTCAAATATCTGTCTTGTCAAAAGAGATGCATCACCACATTTAAATAAGTGTAACATTTTATTCAGTATTAGTTTCATTTTTTGTCATTTGTTTTTCTTAGCATATATCCAATTTTCTTAACCTTCAACTTTTCGGCATTGGACTACCAAGATCATGTGACGATTTTTATTCGGATAAATTTTTCATGATCTTCCTTGGATCAACTTTTTATGATTTTTCTAAGATCAAATTCTCATGATCTTTCTTGGATCACATTCCCATGTGTAAGCCCGTGGGGGCTGTCTCAGATATAAGCTCTTAATCGGCTATTCCTCGATCTTTATCGGATCGAATTTTTACATATAAGCCTGTAGAGGCTGCTCTATATGATGAGGCTAGTCTAAACCATATCCTTTCCATCCGATTATTACATGTTAATTTCATCATATCAATTCTAGTTTACAATATGATCAAGATAAGTATATCATATCTATATAATCGTGCCTTCAATCACTGATACCCATATACAATCGACATATAATGTGTTCATACTGAAAGATTATATAAGAAATAATAGTATCTCAAATATAATAAATCTATAAATACGAATTCAATGATGCAAAACCAACAACACAATTCCAATGGTAAAAATAACAATATATAATGGTGATTATGTACAGAGATTCTTAACTCTACTGATGATTGATCCAAATATAGAAATCAATAAACTCTTCAATCTATGAATTCGAAATCAAGGTATTCCACTCGACATCTTGTGTAGATGGTTGCATCTCTACATGATTAAGGTCAAACCTTAAAATCATAGAAGATTAGAAATGGTGGAAAATTACGATAAACGACCATAACATCATAAGCCCAGGATCCCTCCTAGGGTCAACCAATTGTTCTGGATCTATCTAAATATCCAGATTCTCTACTAATCCATAAATCTCTAGAGAGAGAAAATCAAGAAGAGAGAGAAAATACTAGCAAGAGAAAGTAGAAAGAGAAACTAGAGAGAGTGGAGAGAGAAGGTCGAGAGAGGAGAGTGGAAAGAGAGAGAAACTCTCTCTTTTTTTCTTTCACTTTTTTTCTTTTTTTTCTTTTTCTTTTTCTCTCTCTTTTTTTGGTTTTATTCTTTTTCCCTCTTTTTTCTTCTTCTTCATTGAAATAGGGGAAGGAGGTGTTTGGAGGCCGGCCACCTCCCACAACGGCGACCCCCGACCAGTGGCGACCCCTCATCACTGGCAGTGATGGCTTCGGTCCGGCTAGAGGAAGGAAAAGGAACAAAAATAGGAGATGTCCAGTCCCCTACGAAATCCGATGGACGGCGATAAAATCTGGCCATCAAAAGCTTCTGGGGTTTGGGAAAGGAAAGAAGGAGAAGAAGAGGCCCTTGCTTCATCTCTGGTGAGAAATTGATGGTGATTTGTCGAGGAACGCATGATGGAAACCTATAGAAATCACGTGGCCTCATCGGCGATTGGCTGCAAATTTGAGCGACACAATGAGAAGCATGGGAGGGGGATTTATAGACGAGAGATCTAGGGTCTTTGCCAAAGTATCATCCATCCTAGACTCTCTTTCCCAATCAAAATCGAAGACAAGGACTCCTTCGGGAGTCCTCTTCTTCCACCTCACATGTAAGGGTGCGTTTGGTTAGTCATTAAAAAAATATTTTTTGCTTTTTGATTTTTAAAAAGTAAAAATACAAAAGCAATGTTTGGTAATACCATGAAAAGCAAAAAGTAAAAATCAAAAAAATTAAAATAATTACTTTATATGCAAAGCAAAAATTTTTTGCTTTCTAAAACTTGCTTTTTTACCTTTTTTGCTTCTACACATCTAAAACGCCAAACCAAAAAGTAAAGAGCTCGAATCCTTCTCCCTCGTCGAGCTCTTCACCTGCCCATCCCCTTTTCCCTCTCTTTCTAAACCATTCTTCCTCGTCGAGCTCTTCACCTGCCCTCTCCAAATATTGCTTTTTGCTTTATAGCAACGTAATTACCAAACATACTTTTTACTATTTTGCTTTTACTCAATAGCACAAATCAAAAAAAAAAAAAATATGTTTTAAAAATTAAAAATCAAAAATCAAAAAGTGTAATCAAATGCACCCTAAGCATGTGAGATTTTTTTTTTCTTTTGCTTCTGGGCGGGTTATTACAGTTGGGCTATCTCCTTGATTGCATCGTTTTCCTCTTTCCCCAAGGTGCAAATGCAGTCGTTCCAATTCAACATACAATTTCGTTTTATTGTGTCTTTTCCTTTCTTTGGCGATCGATGACCATTCTATCAATAAGAGGATCATTTTTTCATGATTTCTATAGCTGAGAATGCTTCAAATCGAAAGGTTCTGGTGTTTCGTTCTTTCCAGATCATCCAGTGTGCTGTTAACAAGAATGAAGTAATTACTTTACCTTGGTTCTTGTTTGAGAAGCTCTGGAACCATTCCTTCCAAATTTGAGAGATGTTGCATGGCAGATTTGGGAATTGCGGTCTATTGGTTGGGAATACCCACCGCGCGTTCTGAAGTAAGAGCAGTTCAGCAACAAATGATCTACTGTTTCATTGTAGTTGTAACAAAGCTTACACAACGGATCAACTTGCATTCCTTTTTTGTTTAAATTTTTGGTTGCGAGGATTTTGTTGAAATGATCCAGCCATCCAAAAAGCTAACTTTCTCAAGGAGTGGCAGTTTCCAAATAATCTTCGCGATCGCATGTTGCACCCCGCTGTTGATGAGAAAATAGTAGCAATTTTTCACGGGGTATTTTGTTGTTTTACTCCATTTCCATATTCTTTGGTCCTCTTCATTTGTTAATCTAATATTTGAGATGCATCCAAGTCGCTTCCGAACGTCTTCTGTGGCTGCGTCACTGAGGGGAGTTTTGAAGTTCAATGACCAGTCCACAAAAGAGAAGAATCCAGCAACACTGATTGACGGTTGCTTTGCGAATGGTAGAAGATCGGATAAATCATGGCTTAGCAGTGAATCTGTAAGCCAAGAATCATATGTTTTGGATGATCTTCTACAAGGCATTTCTGATTGTGAATAGAAATTCCACCACCACTTCAAAATTAGTGTGCGATTTAGCATTTTGAGATTCTTGATCCCCAACCCTCCCATAAGTTTAGGACGATATACCATTGACCAGTTTGCAAGATACTTGATTTGTCCGCATGATTTGTCACCTCCCCATAGGAAATTTTGACATGCGCTGTTGAGTTTCCTAATAATTGAATTTGGTAGCAGAAAAATCATCATCCAGTATACCGGAATAGTGTTGAGGATGCTGTTGATGAGTCTTAGGCGGCTAGCCAAAGACAAAACCTTATTCTTCTAGCCTGTGAGCTTTTTATCCAGTTTTTCCAAAAGGAAGTTCCAAATGTGAGCTTCCAATGGTGTGTCATGAAGGGGGATACCCAGGTAATTGATTGGCAGCTGGGCAGCGGAGCATCCGAGCAGCTTAGAGTAGTTTTCCGTTTCATCAGTTGTCAGGCCCAGCCCAATGAGACTGCTCTTGCTAAAATTAATTTTTAAACTAGTGAGGAGTTCAAACGAGGATAACATGAGTTTCCGTGTGTTGATTTGGTTCTTTGATGCCCCACAGAACATAATGGTGTCATCTGCACATTGTAGGTATTGAGTTCTCTCCATTACATGGGTAGCGCCTAAGCTAGTAATAAGCTTGTTCGCCACCGCATGAGAAAGCATCCGGCTTAACGAATCTGCGATCAGAATGAATAACAGTGGGGAAAGCGGGTTATCTTGCTTCAGCCTTTTTTTGCTTCGAAAAGAATTCCCCATTTCTCCATTGATGATGAGTAAGGACGTGTTAGATTTAATCACTGAAAGTACCCATCTCAGCCAACTAGGACCGAAGCCTCTTCTTTCTAGCAACTGACTCAGGACTTGCCACGATACCTTATCAAATGCTTTTTCAAAATCAATTTTACATAATATTCCTTTCTCTTTCCTCTTTTTGCAGTGAGAGATGACCTCGGCAGCTGTGATATAACTTTCATGAATCATTCTATTCTTGATGAAGAATGATTTGAGTCTCTACTACAAGCGAGTTCATGACTTGTCCAAGCCTCGTGGATAGTACTTTAGAGAAAATTTTTATGATACTATTTCCCCAACTAATTGGGTGGAAGTCTCTAACATCTATACTGTCTGTTTTCTTTGGTATCAAAACAATGTTTGTATAGTTCAGTCTTGACAGGTCTGTTTGTGAGCCATAGACAGCATCGAAGAAGGCAAGGATGTCTGGTTTAAGGGTCTGCCAGTGTTTCTGAAAGAAGGAGATTGAAAAACCGTCCAGGCTAGGAGCTTTGTCTCTTGGGAGGTTGAAAACAGCATCCTTAATTTCTTGTTTAGTGAATGGGCTTTCTAGGGGGCTGAGATCTGTTTGGTTTTCTAGATAAAGTTTCTCCCATTCTGCATCCACCAATGAGTCTTTGTTGGATCCCAAGATCGCTGAATAGAAGTCTAAGTAACCTTTCTGATCGAATGTCAGCTTGATTGTCAAAGACTTTGCCATCTTTCTGTATTTCTGCGATATGATTTTTCCTCTTCTATTGGATGTACATATGTGAAAGAACTTAGTGTTTCTGCCACCTTTGGCCAGCCATAACTATCTGGATCTTTGTCTCCGGTGGATTTCTTCTTGTTAGATTAAAGTATCAAGCTGAATTTTGACCTTAATTTTTTCACTTTTCTCTTCTACCGTCAGGTTTCTCTCTTCTTCAAGGTTGTCAATGGCTCCTATTCTAGCTTCTGCATCTTTTGTCCGTTGAAGTAAATTTCCAGCATTTTCTTTGCTCCATGCTCTCAGCTGCGAGCTCAAGAAGCGTAATTTCAGAACTAAGTTGGGTACGGCTTCCGGCGAGCATGGAGCAGAAATCTACCACTGATCAATCAGAAGCTCTAAATCTTGATGAAGATACCAGGTGTTTTCAAAGCAGAAGGGTTTGAACCATTTTGCACCTGCCCAGGAAATGAAAGTGAAGGTGAGCAATAAAGGAGTGTGATCAAATGTGGTTCTTGCAAGGGAAGTGAGGAATGTTAGCGGGTGTAGATTGTGCCACTCGAATGAGACAAAGCTTCTATCAAGTTTTGCTAAGCTGGCTTGTTCACGGAAGTCTGTCCAGGTGAATTTCCTACTGGATGCATTGATCTCGGTCAATCTGATCGAGTTGGTTGATGCAGGTATTAAACTCTCTTGATGCCGTTCTACCACTAGCTGCCCCCCTTCTTTCTGAGCTAAACCGAGTGATGTTAAAGTCTCCAATTGTTGGGCAGCAGAAAAATATACCCGATCTTTCCTGACAAAGATACGTTGTGACTTGTATCTGTCCCGGCTCGAAGTCAGTTGATTCACACATCCTCTCCTTTGCAGCAATGGTCTTAGATCTCCATACTCGTGGTAGGTAAGGGTACAAACAAACCAAACCTATTCCACCATACAAAAGCCTCTAGATCCCAAGGATAACAATGGAGGTGTGGGGATTTTTTCTCTCTATCACTCTATGTGGGGTTTGTTTTTGTGATACGATTTACCCTAGGGATCAATCTCTTTATATAGAGCAAATGCCTCCACAAAGAGATAAGGATAAAGACATCTCTTATCTTATCTTATTGGCTGATTTTAAATTCAAACTTTATCAAATTAGTTTCAAATTCAAACTCAACGAATCGAGCCTGCATATGGGTGCAACCGATTCGGCTCCAATCGAATGCCTAACATTCTCCCACTTGCACATTGCGGGAACGATGCCATAACAACTGCACCTCAACATTGCTTTATCATTGCATCTATTCATACAGGTTATGGACAGTGCGACCACTGAGTCAACATGTTCTTTGGGAGCTTCATACTAGAAACCTACTTAGGCCAGCATAGAGACATCAATCGTCAAAAGATAAGTAACTCAGGATGTCCTAGACCAACTTGATTACATCAAGCTAAGCATCTCTAATCCCTCGAAGAGCTATACTTAACTTCTCAAAATAGTCTATGCTATACCCATGATTACGTTGCTACTCAGAAGCATCACAATGTGTCGATAATGAGTCATAGCACATCAACGTAATCAAAATTATCTTCCCTTGCCTTAATGCCATGAGGTTTGTGATCAATTGCTTTCCCAGCAATGTCCCTTAAAACCGAATCAATCATAGTCACAGGTAACATGCTAAAGAAGCTAACACTGATCATTTACTTCATGATATAGTCTAAACTCACAAAGGGCATCAATGATGACAAATTATATATATGTCCTGAGGACTCACATAGTGATGAAGCAGGGATCCATTCATTCATTTTCTTGATGGTCGAAAAAAATACATGTAGTATGAAATATATGCTATGATAGAGAATCTCAATCAATTCAGTGTATGTCATTCTCTCACATATGCCATACAGATCTTAGTTTCAGTCACTCCCTGAGTAGCTATCCTAAGTTCTCCATTTGCTCACTATTCTAAGTACCAAATAGTGATTTCACATCCGGCTCTAAAATCAAACTTATATGGATTGCGGGACTACCCATATATGGTCTTTCCAAAAAAGCCTCATCTTAACGACAACTAAGGCAGCCTGCTTAAAGCCTCAATTTTTGCTCCCTCACACAAGTGCCAAAAAGAATGATTGCCTGTGTGAGTGGGCCAATCAGCCTATGACATGCTATTAATCATAATCAAACAATTCAAGTGTGTGTGTGTGTCTATATATATATATATATATATATATATATATATATATATATATATATATATATATATATATATATATATATGTGCATGTATGTGTGTATGTATATGTATGTATGTATGTATATGTATATGTGCTAATTTTGGTTCATGCCAACAAAAATAGTTGAATAAAAAAATTTTATTATTGCATGAAAAACCAACAAAATATCCTATGTATCAATAACATAGAAATGATCAACTGTCTACATAATCAAACTCTATGAAGTCCAAGCGATCTAACATGAGCCAAAAATATATCTTGATGAATAGGCTTAGTCAGAGGGTCAGCAACCATGCGACTCATAGAAATATGTTCTAGGACCACTTCCTTCTGTCTGGCCACCTCATAAACATAGTGATACTTCACATTAATATGTTTGGTCTTTCCATGATATTTGAGATCCTTCACATAGGCAAAAGTAGCCATACAGTCACAATAAATTATCACAAGATCAAAAGCACAAGTGACAATTCAAAGATCTTGAAGGAACCTCCTCAACCAAATAGCCTCCTGAGCTGCAGCTGAACAAGCCACAAACTTTGCTTCCATAGTAGATAGAGCCACACAAGTCTGCTTCTTGCTACTCCATGAGATGGCACCATAGTTCAGCAAGAAAATGTATCCCAAAGTCGATTTACGCACATCTAGGTTACCAGCCCAATCAGTATTACTATAACCCACAAGCCATAAATCCAACCCCTAATAGCATAGCATCTAGTTCAAAGTCCCTTTAAGGTAGTGGAGTATCCTCTAGATAGCTTTCTAATGCTTGATTCCAGGATTCGATTGATAATGACAGACCAAATCCATAGCATAGCAAATATCAGACCAAGTACACACATAGCGTACATCAAACTCCCAACGGCACTAGCATATGGGAATTCATCTTCTCCTTTTCTTGAGGAGTCAGTGGGTAATTTTCTAGGCTCAAGCTCTCACCTTTAGCAACAGGAGTGTCAATGGGTTTGCAATGGTGCATCTAAAACCGCTCAAGGATCCTCTTTAGATAAGTCTTTTGAGACAAACCCAAAAATCTCTTTGATCGATCTCTAAAGATCTTAACTCTAAGTACATAGTTTGCCTCACCCATGTCCTTCATCTGAAAGTTTGAGGACAACCACTCTTTTGCAGCAACAATCAACTTCTTATCATTTTTGGCTAACAAAATACCGTCAACATACAAAGAAAGGACAACAAAACTTCCTTTGGACTATTTAACATACACACAATGGTCTTCTTCGATCATTAAGAATCTATCATCAGTGATGACTCTATAAAATCTTAGATACCATTGTCTGGATAATTGCTTCAAGCCATAGATGGATCGTTTAAGCTTACAAACTTTGTGCTCCTCATCCTCTACAATGAAGCCAGTAGGTTGATCCATATAGATCTCCTCATCCAACTCTTCATTAAGAAATGTTGTTTTAACAACCATTTGGCAAAGTTCCAAATCCAAATGTGCAACTATAGCTAGAATTAGGAGAATTGAGGCAAATCTAACAACTGGAGAGAAGGTTTTCTCATAATCAATGCCTTCATTTTGAGTGTAACCCTTTGCTACTAGGTGAGCTTTATACTTTTCAATTGAACCTTCTGCTTGATGCTTGACCTTTAGAATCCATTTGTTTCTGATAGTTCTTCGCCCTAACTGTAAATCAACTAGGTCCCAGACATGATTAGACTTTATGGATTCCATTTTCTCCAACATTGCATCCATCCACTTCTTATAAGCAGATGATGAGATAGCCTCTTGGTATGTACTTGTCTCATCATCATCATGTACGGCAATCATAAAAGCTTCCCCTTCAATCTCAAAGCGACAACAGGGAATGCTTACACATGTGCTTCTATGTAGCTGAGGTTCTTGAAAACTTTGAGTCGATAGAAATGATCCATTAAATGGTATGTTGCTCCCTCTATTGTCGAAAGATCTCGGAGTTGCTTCCTCAACCTCAACTGATCTTATAGTAGGGCCATACCCTGAATCTTCCTCCTCATAAAATTCAACCTCTCTATGAACTTCACTTTTATAAGAAAAATCTTCCTCGAGGAATTCAACATCTCATGACTCAATTTTCGTCACACTTCCATCTGGCTGCTCCTCGATAAATACATAACCCTTTGAGTACTCAGAGTATCTTATAAAGATATACTTTTTTCCTCTAGGGCCTAACTTTCCATACTTGCGGGAAGTATTATGTATATAAGTAGCCGATCCCTAGGGTCGCAAATTATTCAGATCTAGTTTTCTACTAGTCCATAGGTCATAAGGGGTGGAAGGTACTGATTTAGAGGGTACATGATTTAAAATATAGGCTGCCGTTAGTAACGCATCTCTTCAATAGGAAATGGGCAAATTAGCTTACGTCATCATTGATCTCACCATGTCAAGTAAGGTGAGATTCCTCTTCTCAGCAACATCATTTTGTTGCGGAGTCCCTTGACATGGTGAGATTCCTCTTCTCAGCAACACCATTTTGTTGCAGAGTCCTTGGAATCATCAACTGTCTAATTATTCCTTTTGCTTCACATAATTTCTTGAATTGTTCTGATAGATACTCGCAGCCTCTGTCAATTCTTAAAACTTTTATTTTTCTATCTAACTGATTTCAACCTCATTAATATATCGTCTAAAGCAGTCCAATGCTTCAAATCTATGGGAAATCAGATAGACATGACAGAAATGTATGTGGTCATCTATGAAAGTGATAAAATAGGAGTTACCATGCCTTGCTCTTACATTCATTGGACCACAAATGTCTGAATGGATCAATTGTAGTGGATATTCTATCCAAATGGCTTTACCAAAAGGTTTCTGAGTTAATTTCTCTGCTAGACAATGCTCATAAGTATGCAAATTGACTTTAGTGAGCGGGTCCAATAGATCCTCTCTAACTAGTCTAGTCATTCTATCTTGGTCAATATGGCCCAATCTAGCATGCCATTTAATAGAATCATCGTGACTATTATCCACAGAACATAGCAAGGAAAAAGAACTAAAACTATTATTTGAATAGCACTACAAAAAATTTGACTATTAGCGATGGCTAATTGCTGTCGCTAATAGTTGTTTTGCCATCGCTAATATTATTAGCAATGGCACCCATCGTTAATTGATAGTCAAAAAAACCCTAGTCGCTAATTGCTTTTATTAGTGACGGACATTCTAGCCATCACTAATAACGATATTAGTGATGGCTAAAGTCCATCGCTATTTATTTTATTATTTTTAAATAAAATTTTAAAAAAATTAGCGATGACTTTGCTGTTGCTAATACCATCGCTAATAAGTATTAGCGACGATAATGCCATCACTAGTGCCGTCAGTGATATTTAATTTTTTTTTTTAAATTTATAATAATATTTGATTATTAGCAACGGCTAAAGCCATCGCTAATGCCATCAATAATAGTTAATTTTATTTTTTTAAAATAATAATAATAAAATATATTTTAATTAATCATAATCAATTATGATTTCTAACATCTGTTATAATTAAAATCTAAAGATGATATGACAATCACAAATAAAAAATTAATTATATTATATTATATTAAAAAAATAATTATAAATTTTACAAGCAATATCAAAAAAATATAATACATTCAAATAAAAGAAAATCAACCCAAATCCTCCTCGTCGTCCTCCTCATTCTCTAGATCCTCTCCAATAGTTGGTGGATGAGAGCTAGATGTTCCAACATCTTGAAATAAAGAAAAATAAAATGTTATTAATAAGTTTCGATATAGAGACGTATTTTTTAATATACTTCTTCGATTCTCAAATAGATTGTTCATATATATTTTATTCGATGATACGAAACTATAGACACCCCTAGCTCATCAATTAGATGGTTAGATTGAATTTTTAACCTCTATATCCTCTTCCCTGACTTAAGCCTAAATATGTGAAGTTTTTAAACACGAAAACTTAAAACAAGTAAGAGAGTTTACTAATAGAATTACCTGATGTGATGGCAGAGACAATAAGCCTAGCTAGTCATGCAGCTGCGGGTCTTAGAGAATCTCCACGATTGTGTTACGGATGGTATCCCGAAAGCTCTGAGATCGCTAGCTCAGAAGCCTTTGCGCAACCTCCTCCACATGCGCATTGCTCTAAGTCTAAGATGTCAAGGCCTGTGAGAATGTCGAAGAGTATCAAGCCACCGAAGGATCGAAGTTGTGGCCGAATCCTATGACTCGGCTCCTATTCACCGCTCCGATGACCCTGAGCCATCCCTCAAGGTCAAGGAGGGGCTAAGTGGATGGATCATCACCGTGCCATGCAATGATGTACTCTGCATAATCCGTCTATATAATTCAGAAATATATTAGTTCTAATATACATATCAGATCCTGTAACAACTCAATAAATACAGTTTGAAATTATTACTATGATCTGTCGCAATCTAGAATCTAAATAATTGCCAGTCCTCCTAGACTGGTGTGTGGCCTCCCATAACTACAGCTGGCCTGGTGGATGACCCAGCTATCTCATTTACAATAAATAAATAATAAAATTAAATTAATTAAAACATACATATAAGACTTTTTACAATTTTAGTGAAGAGTTTTGGTATAAAAGTTTTATCAGTCTGTCGACCATAATATGTGTGCCGATAGAGCCGTTCGTGTGCCTGATTGGATCCTACTGGATAGTCTGATTCTGTCGGACCCTCTGTCATCTACTGGCATAATCTTCATTGATCCATTGGTCGTAGAAAGCCTTCCATACATCCATCCGCATCCAGTGATCCCTATAGAACTTTCAGTCTGATGGTGATGGAAAATCGAAATACTTAATGATTGACTGCTATAGGCTGTGTAGCCCATCTCAAAACCTACATGTGGCCATCTGCTCGAAGATCGGGCGGCTAGCCTCCTCATCTTAAGAAGATAAGAATCGATAGTACCCCTACAAGTAGAAGCAAGTATGTATTAATAAATAGAATACAAATCCATCATAAATTATTAAATTAAATACCTTTGACTTACCAGGAACATCTTCCAGACTGCATCATAAGCCTCCAACGGCTAACTAGAGAACTCATTCACCGACCCTAGTATCAATCGTTGGATGATCCTAATAATCACACAAGGCATGGAGCTCTCTGTAAATGTGCTACAAAATTGATTTTGAGTAATAAATGTTAAACTCTACAATGACTAAATTTTAAACATATTAAGGAAAGATATAATACTTATGACCGGCTCTGAATGTGGACGAGCTCTCTATCCTCCAGCCGAGTTGGAGGTGCTGTGAGCTGGGTAGATCTTCTACCTCGTCTCTATGTCTGGGAGTCGGTCGCTGATGCGTGTGACTATGGGGTCACTGGTGACCCCCTGCCGTCCAAACCTGAGTGCAAAACATCTAATATAAAAAATATTATATTAGTTAGCAAAGGATAAAATAATATAAATGAGAATATCTAAAGTGTCAGAGTTTATTGCGAGGTGTGAGAGGTGCCGAATCCTATGAGTTGGCCGTATGATTGCTCTCTCCTCGAGAGCTCTATCCTCCGCTGGCACGGCTCCAGCCTCTGAAAGATATGATGTATAATCTCTGAAAATAAAAATAAATAGATTCATCAAATTAATTATATAATTATAGATGACAATGCAGGATTTAAAAAAATTCAAGGATTATACACTTAGCACTACTCCTCGACCTCTTCAGATGTCTGGTACCCTTTGAATTCTTCTTTCGATTCTTCCTCTTCTTCCACTCTTTCTCTTCTTCCACTTCTTCCTCTTCTTTCATTTCTTCTTCTTCCTCTTCTTCTCCTTCTTGGACATGATTATCTTTTAAAATAAAATTAGTTGGATCTACCTCCTCATATTGGCCATCATGTATCTCCTCATGTTGGCCATCATGTACGAGAATTTTTGGAGCATCCAAGTCGACATCTATTGAAGACCAATGAAATCCTAATGTTTCATCCTTTTGAAGGCATTCTAGTAATTGGGGCTCTTCTTTTTCTTCGAGCGTGTAATGAATGGCTCGAGACTTAACCTTACACACACCCCATCAATCTTTCCTTCCTCTCTTCTTTGATGGAAAAAGAATATAATACACTTGAGCAACTTGTTGAGCTAGCACTAAGGGGTCATTGACATATGCTTTTGATCCATGTTTGATTTCAATAAGCCCATGTCATAGATCAACCTTCATACAATTGTCGGTATCAAACTATCGGCACTTAAACAGAATGACACTATTATCATCTAAGGGATAGGTCAACTTGATCATTTTTTCGAGGATTCCATAGTAGTCACTCTCCGCCTCTACCCATCAGCTACCTTTTGTATACACACCACTGTTCATTATACTTTTATGTTCTCCATATTACTGTATGTGAAATTTGAAACCATTTACATTACAGTTATTGTAACATATCATGTACTTTGTTAGCCTGTAACTTAATTGTCACGCCCCGAACCCAACACTCGGGTCGGATACGTGATGGCCGCACACTCCTTAGAGCAAGCCCTAAAGAATATGCAAGGCCAAAATAAATATTACAACCTTAACATCTATAACAATTAATTTCAAATATAATTCATAAAACCTTGCATAATTATAATTTAAATTTCTTCAATTCTCTGATCAGATACTATGACACTCTATTTATCCTTCTGCTCACCCGTAAATCCAAGCCATAGCCAATCTAAGTCATCCTGTAACTCTGAGAAGAAAAAGAAAGATGAAGGGGTGTGAGCTTTACAGCCCAGTAAGAATTTCCATATCATACTGATATAGTAATATAGTCTGAAAATAAGGATAAGCAATAAAATATAAAATCTCATGTTCAATGTCCAGAATAATGCAAACATTCATAAATTTTCTATTTTGTCAAAATAGATGCATCATCATATGTTAACAGGTAAAATACTTTTGTTCAACAATTATTTCATGTCTTATCTTTCATTTCTTCTTTCATAATCACATGATTTTTAACCTTTTCTTTCTGATTCTGGACTATCCAATTCTATACCTCAGTCATCATCCGGATCGAATCCATGTAAAAAGTCTTTCAAGACTGTCCCAGGATGAGCTCCTGGCCGGCTGTCCCACGTACGAAAGCCCGTGAGAGGCTGTCCCAGGCATAAGCTCCTGACAGGCTGTCCCAGGCATGAGCTCCTGGCCGGCTGATCCACCTGTAAGCCAGTGGGGGCTGTCCCAGGCATAAGCTCCTGACGGACTGTCCCAGGCATAAGCTCCTGGCCGGCTGTTCCACATGACAAGGCTAGTCCATACCATATATCTCTTTCTTTTCATTTAATCATTATGTGTTGATTTCATCAAATCAATTCTGTCTTGCATAATGATCAATTCAGATATGTCATATCCATATAATCATGCCATCAATCTCTGATACATATATATTGACATAACATACTCATGCTCAAAATCAAATAACAGTATCTCAGGTATAATAAATTCATCGATCTCAAATCCAACGATGCAAAACCAATGATGCAAGACCAATAGTAAAATAGCATATATATAATAGTGATCATGTACAGGGATTCTTACCTTTACCGGTGACTGATCCAAACACAGAAATCGATGTTCTTCTTTGATTTATGAATTTTTCTAACAAGATATTCCACTCGATATCATATGCAGACAATCATCTCTTCATAACCCTGATCAATATAAAAATCATATATATGGAGAAAATTACCGATAATTGATCTGATAACACAAATCTAGGATCTCTCTTAGGATTAACCAAAATTAGGATTTACCTAAGTATCTGGATCCTCCACTGATCCATAAGACTTTTGGAGAGAGAAAATCCATGAAGAGAGAGAAAATTCTAGAGAGAGAAAGTGGAGAGAGAATCTTCGTATCTTTCCGATGAGGCAATCATGGTCGAGACCATCAGAGGTCCTATCAGGGTGACTCAATATGAATCAAGTGTTACAAATTTTGAATAGGATCGGACTGAGATCAGATCTACCGCACGAATTTTGGAGCAATCTCAAATCATCTTATTTTCATCTTCAAGTTTATTCTAGGGTTCATGATGCAATCAGAGAGGAAGAAAAGATCCTAGAGAGATAAAATTTGTAAAGAGAGAGAAAAATCTAGAGAGAGAATCTAGAGAGAGAAAATGTAGAGAGAGAAGGTAGAGAGAGGAGAGAGAAAAGAGAGAGAAAGGAGGGAAAAAGGAGAGAGAGGAAAATTCTCTCTCTTCTTCTTCTTGTTCTTCTTATTTTATTTTATTTTATTTTTTTTTTCTTTTTTTTTTTCTTTTTCTTTTTTTCTTTTCTTTTCTTTTTCCTTTTTTTCTTTCTTTTCTTCTTCTTCTTCTTCTTCCTTTCTTTTCTTCCCGCGGTTTCCTTTGGCTGAAACAGGGGAGGACCGTGAGGTCCCCCCCTCAGTGGCTCGGGCTCCGACGGCTTGGCCGGAGATCCGACAACGGCCGACGATGGGGTTCGGCCGGCGGCTCTCTTCTTTTCTTTTTTTTTTTTTGAAAAACAGGGGACCGTCCCTATTCTTTTTATTTTCCGGTCATTGGCCGATCATCGGCGGCCAAGATTTTCAGGGAAGGAAGAGAGAGAGATGGAGGTCTGGTCTTGGGGATGGGACGCCGCAACCAGCGACGTCGGTGGCCGAAAAAGAGAAGAGAGGATCCGACCGAAACAGAGTAAAACAGGGGTTTACCTTGTTCATGGATTTTTCAGCGATCCTGGCGGCCGGCGAGGGTGCACGAGGCCATGGAAAAGAGAGGAAAGAAGAGAGGAAGGAGAAGACAGGTTTACCTCCGACTCCGATGAGGTCTCCGGTGAGTATTTGAGATGAACACGATGAGGACATCCGCGGCTTCAACGGAAAAATTCGAGAAACATAAAAGAAAAATTCGGTGCTCGTCATGACCAACCTTAGAGGGAAGGAGAGGGGGTTTTATAGGGTGTAGGGGAGGTCGAATCCACCTCAGATTCAACCTCTCCACCGGTGATTTGGGTGGAAGAAGACTCCCAACGGGAGTCTTCTTCATTCCAATTTTTTTTTTTTTTTTTGTAAGGCTTTGGGCTTTTTTTTTGGCTGATTTGGACCGGGGTGTTACATTCTCCCTCCCTTCAAATAATTTCATCCTCGAAATTAAGTTATATTGTTGAGATATATTTCAAAGTATACATTCTTCATATCATTCTTAAGCTTACAATAATGTCATATATATTATTTATTTCTCATGATCTTGTTATAACAAAAATTATTTGAAATCTCAAACTCATCTTTTCTTATTGATTTCTCAACTTTTTGAAGAACTGTAACATTTTGGACTTGTATTAATATACCATCCTTATTTGTCTAATACATTCCACTCGAAATTCATAATTATCTCAGACTACTCTTGATAGAAAAATAAAGAAAGGTCGAACATTGGACACTCTTCATGATTATCGATTTCTTTCTTCTCTTGACCTTTCAACAAATTTTATATGTAGACTCTCATCTTAAGAAAAATCTCAATCTTCTATATCAGTTCGAGTAACAATATAAAAAAAATATGAGATTTATGTCAGGACATTCTAAGTTTGAACTAATATCAGAACTATCAAGCTATTAATAAACTTGAGATATCTAAACTTTCTTGGCATTATCTATAATGAAGCAACCTACTAACAAAAATTATCCAACTATGATCAGATTAAAATCATTCTTTGTTTACAACTAATGTATTCCATAATATCTTCAGAATCAAAGAATTAATATTTCTAATCAAATTAACCCACCATGCTTTTGCTGCGCACTCTGATATTAATTTATCAAATTATTTAAGTCTATCAAAGATAAAAATATCCTTATATGTTAGATCAATCCAGGATAGATCCAACCTTCAAATTTCATATAGAACTTAGGGCAAAACCTTAAGTTTCTTTATCTTTACTACTTTTGGGTATAGCATATTAAATCTTGATCCACTTTCTATGTTTGAAATCATTGCATAAGTTTCATCACTTTTCAAAAATCCGACATGTCTAGAATTAATTGGAGTTAATCTTAAATTTATCTTACAATCATTTAGATAATTTCTAAATCAATCTTTTCTTTTAAAAGAATTAATTCTAACTTGACAACTAAAAGAACTCAAGCCAACATCCTTATGAGTAGAATCAACTTGATTATTTCTTATAGAGCTCTCTTCATCACAACCCTTAATATTAATCGATAAATCCATAGAAAATCTTATCCCTTGTATAAGTCATTCAAAATTTAACACTAGCAAGATATCTTAATTTAATTTAAAAATCCAAATTTTGACTTGAATAATTAATACACTCCACTATCTTCAACAATTAAAGAATCTAATCCAAAGATAAAAATATAAATTGTTAAAGATTTCATCATAACATGTATATCATACTCTGATAAAATAAATTTTTTTTCTTTAATTTAACAATAATAAAATACTTTTGATCTACTTAGAAAAGTAAACTTTTGACTTGAAATTCAATGCAACTTGAAAGATCAAAGAATCATATTCAGAATATAATATTTTGAGTAACCAAAGATTTTATCAAAATGTGTATCTCATATTCTCATGATAAAATTCAAGTATATTTTTTTTATCTAAGATTGAGTTTCATATATGACCTCTTATAGGTTCAGTGTTCAAAATATTTTTTTCTCATATGATGAAATTTCTTCTTAGACCATACCCTAATTAACATTCTTTGATAAGTCCAAAATTCATAATGTTCAGACAATTATCATTGAAATTAAAAAAATCATGATCTTTTAATCATATAAGTTTAACATTCCAAAATCCTCTAGTATACTCAACATATCTTATCAATACCTCCCACTTTATTCCAAGGTCAACTCTTTTCATACTTAGGTCAACCTTACTAATTGAATCTAAGATATAACTCATCAATTCTATTATAGATATCATATGCCACTTATACATAAATTTTATCTTAATATCTATTGATTTGAAATCTAAATATTGAATCTTCTCTTTCATATCTATCATGTTCCTCATGATCATAACCTAAGTTTAAATATCACTAAAATCATAATTTCAAATAATTATAAGCTTAAGCTTAAATACCACTTAAATTATATTCTCTAATGATCATAACCTAAATTGTAATATCATTCTATTACATCCTTAATGATTATAACCTTAAACTCTGATATTATCTATCATACTCTATTGATTATAATCCAAAAGTTTTGATATCACTTATATGACAATCCCTAGTGACCTTAAACTTGGACTCTAGTACTGTTCTGTCATATCCTAATCACTTGTATCATTGTCTCCAAATGAACATAACCTAAGCTCTAAGCTCAGATATCACTCTGTCACATCCTATTGATCTTACATAAAGTTTTGATATCACTCCATAATCTTAGTGATCTTAAACCTAAGCTCTGATATTATTCTATCTCATCCTATTCATTTATATCGTAATCTCCAATGATTACAACCTAAGCTCTAATATCACTCTGTAATATTCTAATCACTTATATCATAATCCCTAATGATCATAACCTATGCTCTGATACCATTCTGTCACGCCCCGAACCCAACACTCGGGTCGGATACGTGATGGCCGCACACTCCTTAGAGCAAGCCCTAAAGAATATGCAAGGCCAAAATAAATATTACAACCTTAACATCCATAACAATTAATTTTCAATATAATTCATAAAACCTTGCATAATTATAATTTAAATTTTTTCAATTCTCTGATCAGATACTATGACACTCTATTTATCCTTCTGCTCACCCGTAAATCCAAGCCATAGCCAATCTAAGTCATCCTGTAACTCTGAGAAGAAAAAGAAAGATGAAGGGGTGTGAGCTTTACAGCCCAGTAAGAATTCCCATATCACACTGATATAGTAATATAGTTTGAAAATAAGGATAAGCAATAAAATATAAAATCTCATGTTCAATGTCCAGAATAATGCAAACATTCATAAATTTTTTATTTTGTCAAAATAGATGCATCATCATATGTTAACAGGTAAAACACTTTTGTTCAATAATTATTTCATGTCTTATCTTTCATTTCTTCTTTCATAATCACATGATTTTTAACCTTTTCTTTCTGGTTCAGGACTATCCAATTCTATACCTCAGTCATCATCCGGATCGAATCTATTTAAAAAGTCTTTCAAGACTGTCCCAGGATGAGCTCCTGGCCGGCTGTCCCACGTACAAAAGCCCGTGAGAGGCTGTCCCAGGCATAAGCTCCTGGCGGGCTGTCCCAGGCATGAGCTCCTGGCCAGCTGATCCACCTGTAAGCCAGTGGGGCTGTCCCAGGCATAAGCTCCTGGCCGGCTGTTCCACATGACAAGGCTAGTCCATACCATATATCTCTTTCTTTTTATTTAATCATTATGTGTTGATTTCATCAAATCAATTCTGTCTTGCATTATGATCAATTCAGATATGTCATATCCATATAATCATGCCATCAATCTCTGATACATATATATTGACATAACATACTCATGCTCAAAATTAAATAACAGTATCTCAGGTATAATAAATTTATCGATCTCAAATCCAACGATGCAAAACCAATGATGCAAGACCAACAGTAAAATAGCATATATATAATAGTGATCATGTACAGGGATTCTTACCTTTACCGGTGACTGATCCAAACACAGAAATCGATGTTCTTCTTTGATTTATGAATTTCTCTAACAAGATATTCCACTCGATATCATATGCAGACAATCATCTCTTCATAACCCTGATCAATATAAAAATCACATATATGGAGAAAATTACCGATAATTGATCTGATAACACAAATCTAGGATCTCTCTTAGGATTAACCAAAATTAAGATTTACCTAAGTATCTGGATCCTCCACCGATCCATAAGACTTTTGGAGAGAGAAAATCCATGAAGAGAGAGAAAATTCTAGAGAGAGAAAGTGGAGAGAGAATCTTCGTATCTTTTCGATGAGGCAATCATGGTCGAGACCATCAGAGATCCTATCAGGGTGACTCAATATGAATCAAGTGTTACAAATTTCGAATAGGATCGGACTGAGATCAGATCTACCGCATGAATTTCGGAGCAATCTCAAATCATCTTATTTTCATCTTCAAGTTTATTCTAGGGTTCATGATGCAATCAGAGAGGAAGAAAAGATCCTAGAGAGATAAAATCTGTAAAGAGAGAGAAAAGTCTAGAGAGAGAATCTAGAGAGAGAAAATGTAAAGAGAGAAGGTAGAGAGAGGAGAGAGAAAAGAGAGAGAAAGGAGGAAAAAAAGAGAGAGAGGAAAATTCTCTCTCTTCTTCTTCTTCTTATTTTATTTTATTTTATTTTTTTCTTTCTTTTTTTTTTCTTTTTCTTTTTTTCTTTTCTTTTCTTTTTTCTTTTTTTCTTTCTTTTCTTCTTCTTCTTCTTCCTTTCTTTTCTTCCCGCGGTTTCCTTTGGCTGAAACAGGGGAGGACCGTGAGGTCCCCCCCCTCGGTGGCTCAGGCTCCGACGGCTTGGCCGGAGATCCGACAACGGCCGGCGATGGGGTTCGGCCGGTGGCTCTCTTCTTTTCTTTTTTTTTTTTTTTTTTGAAAAACAGGGGACCGTCCCTATTCTTTTTATTTTCCGATCATTGGCCGGTCATCGGTGGCCAAGATTTTCAGGGAAGGAAGAGAGAGAGATGGAGGTCTGGTCTTGGGGATGGGACACCGCAACCGGCGACGTCGGTGGCTGGAAAAGAGAAGAGAGGATCTGGCCGAAACAGAGTAAAACAGGGGTTTACCTTGTTCATGGATTTTCCGGCGATCCTGGCGGCCGGCGAGGGTGCATGAGGCCATGGAAAAGAGAGGAAAGAAGAGAGGAAGGAAAAGACGGGTTTACCTCCGACTCCGGTGAGGTCTCCGACGAGTATTTGAGATGAACACGATGAGGACATCCGCGGCTTCAACGGAAAAATTCGAGAAACATAAAAGAAAAATCCGGTGCTCGTCGTGACCAACCTTAGAGGGAAGGAGAGGGGGTTTTATAGAGTGTAGGGGAGGTCGAATCCACCTCGGATTCAACCTCTCCACCGGTGATTTGGGTGGAAGAAGACTCCCAGCGGGAGTCTTCTTCATTCCAATTTTTTTTTTTTTTTTATAAGGCTTTGGGCTTTTTTTTTGGCTAATTTGGGTCGGGGTGTTACATTAATGGTCAGCTTTCTAGATATAGAATCTCTGCCTTGCATGACCTGCATATCATAAAAGAAATAAATTAGAGAAAATTAAATTAAATAAAATGATAATGGTCGCTTACCAGTTAATAGAACTAATTTGTGAAGTTCTATAAGCACTGAGTGAAAATTTCTTCCTCGCTTATTATTAGGTTATCCCGTCTCAGCATCTCATCATATTGCCTATACATGTATAAGATAAGTACAGGATGATAACAATTGACCATCATATTAAACTCGATCTTCAAATTCAACAACTCTGATTTAACTAACAATACAGTGTGTGTTTCACATTCCGACCATAGTGGTTCATCAGCATTTTTCAGCATATAGTAGAAATCATCACTGCCAGCTTCTGGATCATTTTTCACATCTCAATTAAATTCAAGATCAGTCGCATCCATAACCATATCTACCATTCTGTCTGTATCCCTATCCTGTTTGCTTCTAATCCTTGCACCTTTCTCCCACGTCTCCCCATACAGACACCAATGCTTGTAGTTAGGCATAAATCCATTCTTATACAAATGGATAGTAATTGTATCCTTATCAAATATTTCTCTATTGCCGTATCTGTTACAAGGGCAACAAACCTATCCTTGATGTAAGAGTGTTGCATTTTCAAAAGCAAAATTGCAGAAGTACTCTGCACCCTCCCTATGTTCAACAGAAATCATTCTATTGACTACTCGATGGTCCATCCAATTATGGTCCATGGCATACTATCTAAGAATTTTGCATATACATAAATATAAAATAACTGCTAATTAACTATTTTATCATTCAAAATGGCTTATATAATAAATACATCATATCATCAACTAAAAGATATAGAAGGTCCCATCCTATTCAAAAAATATATTAATTCTATAGGTCAATTGCAGTAATCAATCGATACATAACAGAGGCTAAAAAAATTTCGACAGTATTTTTTTTTCTCTCCACATGGCTGAAGATGTGTGGAGAGAATTAATGAAAAATACTATCCGAAATTTCTTTCGAACCATTAGCATACCGTTTGATTACTATAATGATCTATAGAATTACTTGTATTTTTCAAACTATCCATACTAAACAATCAATTGATCAATATACATAATTCTTTCAATCATACAAAAATATATAAATATATGGATATAGTAGAATATGTACATTAATCAAAATATGGGTCTATAGATCTATACAATGCAATTTTTTTTAAAATCAATACCTAATTAATTACTTAAATTAACATCCAATTATGGGATGTCATAGAATATGCACTCAACACTTGCATAAGGACTGGTTGCCCTGGACACCAGTTAGGATCTGAGGCCTAAGCATGCAGGGTACGCCCCGACCCCATGTTTGCAATACTGCCCGATACCTTCCATCGGCCCGAACGCATAGGGTGCGCGAAGGCTGGATGCCTTGGACACCAGCTGGGACCTGAGGCCTGAGCACGTAGGGCACACCCCGGCTCCGTGTTCACAATGAATGCTGACCGGCACCTTCCCTCAGCCTGAGCGTGTAAGGCACATGGGGGCTGGATGTCTTGGATTACAGTTGGGATCCGAGGCTCGAACGCATAGGGCACGCCCCGGTCCTATGTTTGCAATACTGCCCGACACCTTCCTTCAGTCCGAGCGCTCTGCATGTCGAGATCCAAGTTTCATGCTTCTAATTAATTAATTAATTAAATATCTAATTAATTAATTAAATTAATATTTAATTAATTAATTTTTAATATATAATTAAACTTAGTTAACATAATTTAAATAAAAAAATAACTTTTAGTGACTGCATTAGCCGTCACTAATGCCATCACTAATACTCACCATAGAAGGCGGGTTGGCACACAGGAACTAAAGGGCGAGAGGATGGCTAGGAACGGGATGTCAGCTTAGGGACAGGATACTGGCTCAGGGACGAGATGTCAGAGATGAGGGTGTAGGGATGGGGCCGCAGGAAGGTGGTCCGGGTTGGGGCCGTGGGGTCAGGTCGGTGGGGTGGGGTCGCAGGTTGGGGGCGACGGGGTCGGGCCAGCGACGTCAAGGCCGGCATTGTTGGGGTGGCTGCAGGAGTGGTGGGGTCGTAGAGAGATGCAGGCTCAAGGCCGCAGGATGTCAGAGGGACAGGCATGGAGGGATGAGATGGGGAGGGAGGAAAGGGGGAGTGGGGGGGTTGAGGGAGGTTTGGACACCGACGAGAGGAGAGCGCCCCGGGGTCACGGGATGCCGGAGAGACACGGTGAACTGTCGCTAATACTTTTATCAAAAAATATTTTTTCATAATTTTTGAAATGATTTTTTTTTAAAATTATTAGCAATGGCAATGTTTCAGTCGCTAATGCCATCGATAAAAGTATTAGCGACGGTATCTTCCGTCGCTAGAGCCGTCGCTAACACTTTTATCAGAAAAAATATTTTTTTATAATTTTTTAAATTTTTTTTTTCAAAATTATTAGCAATAAAATATTCAGCCATCGCTAATAACCATCAGTAATTAATTAATTTAATTATAATTATAATCAAATTTTGTTAAAATTTTTTTAATTTATTATAATTATAATTCTTTTTTTATTTTTTTTAAATATGATATAATTTTAAAATTTAAAGTTTATCTTTATCATTCATTATCTAAATAATTATTAAATAATTATGTAAATAATTTTAGAATTTTTTTTGATAGCCCTAGGTATGTCGATTATTAAAATTCGATTTTGATGATCACGAACGACTGCATGATGATCTGATAGATAGAGACCACCGATGGATTCAAAAATTTACAATGATGATCTCGATGATATTTATAGAAAACTATCAAAATTTTACTTCAATCGAACATCATTATCATAGTCAATTTAGCACGGAATGATTTAGATTGTTAAATAAAAAATGATTGATCAAAAGGCCAAATGGTGTCCGATTATAAGGTAATTTTTTAGATAAATGATCTTTACTACTATTTTGATCATTTGTATGGTAGTGATCGTAAAATTCAAATCGCATGTATATGAATGATTCAAAACTATATGTCTCTTAATACTCATTCTTAAAATCTTTAAGTAATTATACTTGTGCTTTTATAAAATCTACTTCATGTGGATGGTTCATATACGTGCAATTTGAATTTTACGATCACCACCATATAAATAATCAAAGTAGTAGCAAAGATCATTTATCTAAAAAATCACCTCATAATTGATCTCCGTTTGGCCTTTTGATCACTTATTTTTTATTTAATAGTCCAAATCATTTCGTGCTAAATTGATCATGATAATGATATCCGATTAAAGTAAAATTTTGACAGTGTGCTACAAATATTATCGAGATCCTTATTACCAATTGTCAGATCCATCGGTGGTCTCTATCTATTAGATCATCATACAGTCGTTTGTGACCATCGAAATTAAATTTTATTGATTGACATAGCTAAGACTACCGGATCGAGGTGATCTTTTGTGATGATTCTCTAATGATAATTATTTAACTAATGAACGGTGAAGATAATTATTCACCATCACTAATAAGTTTAATAAATATTTTTTTTATTTTTTGTAATGATGAAATTCGTCGCTAATAGTGCCATCGCTAATGATTATTAGTGATGATAAATTTTATGACTAATAATCTTTGGACCATCGCTAATAAATTTAATAAATAAATAAAAAAAATTTTACGATGGTAAGATCTGTCGCTAATATTACCATCGCTAATAAATTTAATAAATAATTTTTTTGTAATGGCTTATTTTTTATCATAATTTTTTGTCAGTAAAAATATATTAGAGACGGTAAAAATACTGTCGCTAAAAATATTATTAGCGACAGAGATATTATCGTCAGTAATGCTGTCACTAATAAAGACTATTAGCGACGGAAGAAATGCCGTCGCTAATGACCGTTGCTAATACCTTAATTTTTTATAGTATAGTCAACATCAAGAACCATAAAACCATCAATAATAATGCTACAACCATAATAAATTGTTCCAAGATGAATTTCAATAGAATTATTCTCAAAACTAAAACAAAAGCCTAAGAAGAACAGAAAAAATATTCTGTCAGATCTTTGGAGCATAAAGAACATCATGGAGATAGAGAGTGCGACCTCCTTGCATCACCAACTTGTATGTGCCAATGTCCAGCACATCAACACTAAAATGATTCCCGATATATATCTTTTTGCTTCCAACAGGTAGCCGGCGGTATTCCACAAACCCTGCTCAATCCTTCGTATGGTCGGTTGCTTTAGAGTCTATAATTCATATAGAGAGAAATTCAGCAACAAGCACACTAGATGTAACAAAGCAATCTGTGTGAGAACCAGGACATACCATCTTCAATACACTTACGAGCGAAGTATCCCAATTGTCCACAATTGTAACAAGACATCATGGTTTTATCTTTCTTGCCAGCATACTTTCCTCTTTTTCTTTTGATGATATTTTCCTTTTTAGGTGTAGGTCCCGCATTTCCTTGTGTTTTGTCAGTTTTTTTCGTTTGGGCCCCTATGTGAATTAGTCTCAGCAACAAAAGAATTAAAAGTTTTAGCAGCCTCAAGGTGCTCTTCGTCAAGTTCCAAATGACGTGCAATGTCTTCAAATATTTTTATATTCTCATTATGCATCATATTAATTCGCATATATTCCCATGAGTTGGGAAGGGAGTGAATTACAGCCTGGATTAATTACCTACTACTCATCAGTAAAATTGTTGCCCGTAGATTTCAACTCGCGTATCATATTTGACATTATTCTCGGGTGCTATTTCATGGTCTATTTAGCACGCTTTTGATAATCATGAGAATGCAAGGTCAAACTACGCAACCTAATAGTGGAAGTAGCACTAAACTTAGTTTTGAGAGCCTCTCACATATCATGTGACGTAGCATATTGCTTAAGTTCGCACAAGAGATCATTTTGCATGCTGCTCAGCAACGAAATGATGCGATCCTTCTTGAGCCAACTTTGGTAGGCTTCCATCTCTCTGCGGCCTTGAGTGTTGTTAGTTTCTCTGAGCTCTTCCATGATCTGGGTCAAGATCTCAACGACCTCCTGCTCATCAAGCACATATTGAATCTTACGGTGCCAAAAATCATAATTATCACCGTCAAATTTCTCTCCTTTAACTATTTGTTTAGAGGCCATTTGAAACTGCTATATTATAGCATGCAGAGAAAGAATATTTTTAAATTAGCACCACATACATATATGAAGCTTTTTGCAACAAAAACTATAATTAAATAAATAAAAGGACTATAAGCATATAAAAAAAAAATTGCTATGCTCATAATCACATTATATCACTTGTATTTAATTATTTATATTAAATTAAGTTACACAAAAAAATATAAATGATTAATTAAAACTTTCACTATATTTAGCATGCCAATAAAAATTTCATATGATATATATATATATATATATATATATATATATATATATATATATATATTATATATATATATATATATATATATATATATATATATATATATATATCTTAGAGAAATTACCGGCTCAAGAAGAAAAAAAAAATGCATGCACCGTGAGAACATGTAGCATCAGGCACGAATGAATGTACCGCCATGTATGGATGCATGCTGTGAAATACGCACGCTGTGCAAATGCACCATCCAAGCATTCATAAGTTCACATGTAGTTCTCTTTCTTTTCCTTTCCCTTGTTTTTTTTTTTTATTGGGCTCGCAATCGGATTCTTGCAGGTGTTAATGTGCAGCCCAGACCGATTCACAGGATGCAAAAAGTTGGTCAACAGTGTCAACCATCCCAAAACAAAAACAGTCAAACTGTCAAACAGAGAGACCCCACGGGATAAAACAGAAAGGCTCCTCACGTGCAATCACGAAGAGGTGAAAAACGCGGCCGCACATGACCCTTCGATCCACTCGGAAGGGTTAGAAACAGAGGCACTTTAACGGAAGAAAACTTTTATTATACTAATCCAAAAAATATATATAATATATCATTGGAAAGCTTATCCGAGAGCTTTTTAATGGTACTAACATTTAAATCAAATAATAACCGTATAGAAAGATATATCTAATCAAGATATTCTACCTTTTGATTTATAAAAAAATATTTCTTCCACTACGAAAGGTGTTAGGCCATGATATTTTTTTAGATTAAAAGAACATATTTATTAGATCACATATCTATAAAATTTCGGCCTAACTTAAAGCATATGGAAAAATTTCATTAACTAGATTTTAAAAAACTTAAAATTGCATAAGAAAGAGAAAAATAATATAACATTCAACCATATACTATGTATAAGGAATCAAACAAGGATCATAGATTCAACTTTTTATGGCTCTAATACTAATATTGAGCAGCAGAAAAATATACCCGATCTTTCCGGATAAAGATACGTCGTGACTTATACAATCAATTCCGGCTCAAAGTCAGTTGATTTATACGTCCTCTCCTTCGCAGCAATGGCTTGGATCTTCATACTTGTTGTAGGTAAGGTTATAGACGAACCAAATCTATATTCCACCGTATAAAAGCCTCTAGATCTCAAGGATAACAATGACCGTGGGGTCTTTTTTGTGATACAATTTACCCTAAGAATCAGTCCCTTTATATAAAGCAAATCTCTCCACAAAGAGATGGATGAAGACATCTCTTATCTTTATCTTATCTTACCGGCTGGTTTTAAATTCGAACTTTATCAAATTAGTTTCAAATTCAAACTCAATGAATCGGGCTTGCATATGGGTGCAACCGATTCGATTCCAACCAAATGCCTAACACCAACAATTACCCAAGGGCCAGCGTGCGATGCCTTGATACGGTGGAGCTCGGCAAAGGTGTGGTCCGTAGATGCTGGTGAGGTACTAATGAGAGTTATCTCCCACCATTGAGAATTGAGTGGTGATGGAAAATTCTCTAGAATGAATCAGCGCTCCAGTAACTTGAGTGGGATCCCAACTGGTTAGAATTCCATCTGCTGAACCTCTAGCTTCTTTGCAGTGCCATTCAGAGAAAGGAGATCCATAGGATGATTTGACCAGATTTTTACCGACTTTTTATAGTTTTGTTTCATGGAGACATGCTATCCAGCATCTTGAGTGTTTGATGGTGTTCCTAATTACACTTCTCTTTTTTGCCCTGCCCAATCCCCTTGCAATCCAAAAAAAGGATTGTCATAGATGATGGTTGGATAACTGAACGTATCGGAGGCTCACATAGACACTAGCAGCAGATATAATGTTAAGCTTAGAGGTGGGGTCTCTGTTATTATAGTCATTGAACAATTGAGGGCGTATTACATAGCAAAAGGATGGCTTTGGACTAAAGAAGCAAGAGTCTTGTGGATTCAAGATGCTTGCAACCATCAGAAGGACAAAAAGATCAACTGTAAACAGTGTAACCATGTAGTGTAGAGACCTATTCATTGGCTGCAGTGTCTAAGCAACATTCTGGGGGATCCGGTGACCATTGAGATCCCTGCATCGGAGAAGTTCCATCTATCGGAGCTTGAAGACAGCCCCTTCAGTCGACACTCTTATACCACACTTCTTGGTAAGTTGAATGATATCACCTGAGGTTAAAGAGTTGATGAAGAGTGCATCTTAATTGCTAATTAGCTTGGGGTCCAACAATCCGAGCACTTTGAGTTTTTTGGCCCTCAGTCTTGGGCTTCTCTTATAGGATGCAGAGGAAGGAGAAAGGCTAGATGCTGTTGGCTTTGTCTACCAACTTGATGAGATTTGGAAGGAGATTAAAGTGAAGAATGAGATAAAAAATTGAGGGAGAATATAGATCTAGAGTTCTTTCTTTCTTTTTTCTTAGTACATAAGCCCTCTTATATTTGAGGCTACCACATCCTATAAAAATTCATACATCAATACATAAACCACTATGACAATATAAGCCCAACTATGTATGAGCCTATATATGAACCCAACATACAACTAAACCAAAAATTATATAACTTAGAAATTAAAAAGAACAAACATTACATTTTAACACTTTCCTTTAATGGTTGTTCTTGAATGCCCATGAAGTCTCTAAAGTAGATGAATTTCTCTTTAGATAATGTCTTGATGAAAATATCCGCCACTTGATTTTGAGTCTTCACATACTTCACTTCAACTTCTTTTTCTTCTACTACATCTATTATAAAATGGTACTTGATTTTGATATACTTGGTGCGGCTATGATAGATAGGATTTTTTATCATAGAAATGATAGACTTGCTATCACAAAGTAGTGTAGTTGCTTCTTCTTGCTTCTTACCCACATTTTCTAGTATTCTTTTCAACTAAATTATTTATTGTACCGCCAAGATAGTTGAGATATATTCGGCTTCCGCGGATGACAATGCCATAATGTCTTACTTCTTTGATGCTCAAGATATAACACCGGATCCAAAAGAAAATGCATAGCCCAATGTGCTCTTCATATCATCAATATTTTCGATCCAATCACTATCACAAAATTCAAATAACTTCACATGGTCATTTATGCTCCTTTCATACATGATGCCATAATCTTTGATGCTTTTGATGTATTTCAAAATTCTTTTTGCCACCCCAAAGTGGACCTTGCTTGACTTTTGCATGAATCTAGAAAGTAAACTTGATGTAAATATTATGTCCGATCTTATAGTTGTGAAATACAATAAGCTTCCAATAATACTTCTATATAGTTGTACATTGGCTCACCACTTCCATCTTCTTTTACAAACTTCTCATTTACCACCAAAGGTGTTGCCACAACATTACAATTCTTCATTTTGAGCTTCTTAAGAATGCTTTCTACATATTTTTTTTGACAAATAAAAATGCCATCTTCTCTTGGCTTGATTTCAATTTTCAAAAAGTAATGGAGCAAACCTATATCATTCATTTTATATCTTTTCATCATATCACTTTTGAAGGCCAAAATCATATTCTTATTATTATCGGTAATGATCAAATCATCAACATAAAAAGAGACAATGAGAATGTCATTACCTTGCTTTTTCATATAAAGTATTGGTTCACTTGGACTTCTTTGAAAATCTTTTCCATTGAAGTAGACATCAATTTGAGAATACCATGCTTGGAGTGCTTGCTTCAACCCATACAATGCTTTCTTCAACTTGATGATGAAACCTTGAGGTTGTTCTATATAAATTTCTTCCTCCAATATCCCATTCAAAAATATCGAGTTTACATCAAGTTAGTGTAGTTTCCAACTTTTGTATGTCGCCATAAAAATAAGAATTTTAATTGTGTTATGTCGGACAACCGGTGCAAAAGTTTCTTGATAATCAATTTTGAATAGTTAAAAGTACCCTTTTGCTATCAATCTTGCTCTGTATCTTTGAATAGATCCGTCTAGATTGTATTTTGCCCTGTATATCTACTTCAAGCCAATGACTTCCTTATCATTTGGTTTCTCTACTAGCTCTCAAGTTTTGTTCTTCTCAATCACATCAATTTCTTCTTGCATTGCCTTGTTCCACACTTCTTCATGTATAGCTTCTTCATAAGTTTTAGGCTCAATCATATAAAAATTATAAGTGGCATAAATATCACCTAGACTTCTCATTCTTGTGGGAGTGAAATTTGGAGATGAGCTTGAGCTTGAAGTTGGTAATGGACATACACTTGAAGAAGTTTGTAGTGAACATTCATCCTCATTTTCTTCATTTTGGACATCATGAATTTCTTCATCAAGAGTAACAATATTTTCTTCAACTTTCTTTTTCTTCCAATCCCAAGTAGTCTTCTCATTGAAAAGAATATCTTTTTTATGATCACCTTGTTTTACTTCAAGCTAAAAAGTCTATACCCTTTTGATTTAGAACTATAGCTAACAAAAATATATTTTTCACTTACTTCATCAAGTTTGTGCCTCCTTTCTTTGGGAATATGTGCATAGTATACACATCCAAAGCCTTTGAAATACTTCACCGAAGGCTTTCTACCGATCAAGCTTCAAATGGTGTCTTATTTTGGAGAGCTTTTGTTGGATATCTATTCATCAAGTACACCGCTATGTACACCGCTTTCGTCCAACAAAAATTTGGAAGGTCTTTATCTTTGAGCATAGATCTAGCCATCTCAAAAATAGTATGGTTCTTTCTTTCGACAACTCCATTTTGTTCCGATGTGTAGCCAACGGTCAATTATCTTTGCAAATCAACATCTTCACAAGATTTTTCAAATTCATTTGAATTATATTCACCACCTCTATCACTTCTTAGCACCTTGATGTAGTGCTCACTTTATCTTTCCACAAAATTTTTGAACTTCTTAAAGATGGTGAATGCCTCGGACTTATGCCTCATAAAGTACATCCATGACATTCTTGAATAGTCATCAATGAAGGTAATGAAATAGATGTTACCGACATAAGAAGAAATTTTCATAGGTCCACATATGTCGGTGTGAATAAACTCCAATGGTGCTTTGGCTCTCCATACATGCTCTTTTAAAAATGCCTCTCAGTATTGTTTTTCAAATGCACATCCTTCACAAATTTTTTTCTTGTCTTGCACTGCCGGTAGATCATACACCATATTCTTTTGATATAGACTTTTCAAGCTTTAAAAGTTCAAGTATTCATACCTTTTGTACCATAGTCATGACTCATCATTCACCTCCATCTTCCATGTAACATTCTTTGCATAGTGCAAAATAAGAGGAAAGCTTCTATTTTTCTTCATATTGATATTTGCTATAAGTTACTTTTTCTCTCCTTTGTCATATATCTTACATTCATTATTTTTAAAGTGCACCATGTGCCCATGCTCAATCAATTATCCAACACTTAAAAGATTTTGTGTTAAGTCTAGAACAAGTAGAACATCATGGATGAACTTTCTCCCTTTCTTTGTATCAATTACAATTGTCCTTTTTCCTCTTGCTTAGACTAGTGCACCATTTTTCATCTTGACTTGTGAGATTGAAGAATTTTCAATATCAACAAAGATGGACTTGTCACCGATCATGTGGTTGCTACATCCACTATCAAGATACCATACATCATTTTTATGCTCCTCCATGATTTGACATGTATAGAATATGCTTTGGCCACCTTCATTTTCTTCGAAGAAGTGTGCTTGCTCACTTATTTGGTACCTACAATTTTTATGAACATGGTCAAACCTTTTACAATTATAACATCGGGATTTTCTCTTAAACCAACAATCTTTTTCAACATGAGAAGATCTTTTACATATGTTGCATTTAGGTTGAGTGCTCTCATCATTTTGACTTTTTAAAAAATTATTTTTTTTCTTTCTTCTTCCTCTCATATTTCTTTCTCTTCCTCTATTTTGGTTTTCATCTCTAAATGACTCCCCTTTAACTTATCCATGACTAGACGGTTCTCTTTGAGGATTTTTGTCAAACACCTTGAGCTTATATTGAAAGGCACTTTCTAATGATGATTCTTTGTGCCTAAATAAACTTTGCTTATGAGCTTCAAGAGATCCCATCAACTCATGAATACTTAAAGTAGAAAGATCTTTAGATTCTTCAGCAATAGTAACTATGGTATCAAACTTTGGAGACAAACTAGTCAAAATTTTTTCACATATTTTTTGTTCGATGATGGTTTCACCATAGCTCTTCATTTGATTAACAATCTCCATGATTTTAAAGAAGTAATCCTTCAATTTCTTATTTTCTTACATTCTCAAATTATCTAATTCTCTTTTTAGAGTTTGAAGTTTGATAGTTCTCACCTTAGTATTCTCTTGAAATTTTTCTTATAAGATGTCCCATGCCTCCTTTGATTTAGTGGCTCTAATGATTCTTGAGAAAATCTTGTCGGACACCACTTGTTGGATGAAGAAGAAGGCTTTGGCATCTTTTTTTTTGTAGTCCTTCATTTGCTCCTTTTGTTGGTTAGTTGGAGTGGATGGTTCTTCATACCCACTCTCCACCAAATCCTAAATCTCTTGTGAAACGAAGAGGGTCTTCATCTTAATGCTCCAATAATCATAGTTTTCTCCAGCAAAAATAGAAATAAAAGGTTAATTAATGCTCATGCCCATGTTGCTTGAACTTGCCATGGAGATCTTCTTGAATGGTACTCTCTTTCTCACTTGTTGTCTTCAAACTCAAATCTTGTTGATCTTCCTTGCTCTGATATCACTTTGATTGGCTTTGTTTACCAACTTGATGAGATTTGGAAAGAGATTGAAGTGGAGAATGAGATAAAAACTTAGGGGAGAAGAGTTTTCTTTTTTCTTAGTACATAAGACCTCTTATGTGTGAGGCTACCACATCTTACAAAAATTCATACATTAATATATAAACCACTATGACAATATGAGCCCAACTATATATGAGTCTATTTATGAACCCAACATACAACTAAACCAAAAATTACATAACTTAGAAATTAAAAAAAACAAACATTACATTTTAACAGATGCTCGGTCTAAACTGGGTTTGCTGGGAGCTGTCAACAAGGTTGAGAACACTTTGGCAATGGGAATGGGGCAAGTTCCTTATCGGAGGTGGTTTGTTGCGTGGTGTGGTTGATGAAGGTTTCTTTCATGTTATAGGAGAGTAAGGGTGGGTCAGATTCCCAAGGAATGAAAAGATCTATGGTGCGCGGTGCTAGATTTTCCAGGTTCAAACCCTTTGAATTTGAAAAACCTAGAAATGGGTAAATGTTAGGATACCCGTTGGTTAGGTAATGATAGCAGAAGAGCCTATCTAATGGTAAGAATAAGCTAGGGTTTGGAGTGAAGAGGGTGCAAGAGTGTAGGATGTGGCTGAGGGTGATCATGGTGTCAAGTGGGCTAGGATACCCTAGGCTTGCACTGAGGGTAGGAGAGAGAGCATCAGCATTCCTATGCCTCCGGCTTTCACCGGCTGCCACTACTAGGGTCTCTCCTCTCGGACGACGTAGATTTAGGGTGGTTGAGGTGGTGTTTTCGAGCACCCGACGATCTATTGTGAGCAGGAGAACCAAATTAGAACTTGCGCTCGCTCTCACCTAAATCTTCTATATCATCTTCGCTGGATGCATAGTCTTCGAACGGATGTATTTCTGGTCGGGAGAATTTGACAATTAGCCTGATCACGAATACACGAGGGCCAACCGTGATTTGAATGATATCCGAGATGTCTGCTAGCTCTTCGCAATAGAACTGAATGTCGAAGCTTGTAATATCATCCCATTGCAGATTGGAACGGCTGGCATGAAACGAGGTGCCGAAGCTGGAGATTATGATGGCCACCGCTTTTGCATTCCAGCACATCAATGGTAAGTCTAGAAGACTGGCACAAACCTTGAATCTGAGGTTATGAAGGTCGCTCACCTATGTTGGTCCCAAAAATTGATGATTAATGAAAATCCTTCCCCGTGGATATGGTCCCTGGACATTAGGTTTTGGATCACTTCTCTGGAGGGGCAGGAGATGAAGAAGTGGTTCGCCTCTGCAAGTTGTTTTGTCATCCAAGATCCAGCAACCTTGGGCGCATGAGCCAGAGTAATAGCAACGTCGTCCACCTTGATTCTCCTACCATATGATTTAATGAAAGCCACCTGGTCTAGGTATTCAGAGATCCCAGTCATCTCCGAATTTCTTGGCTAGAAAGCCTTGCTTATCTGAGGGTTCTGCCATTCGGGTTCCATGGCACTGGTGCAACGCCCGGAAGGTGTTCGGGAGGATAGTGTTGAACGGAGTGAAGGGAAAACAGTAGGAGGTGCACTGGGCTCTCTACATGATCTGTGAGCATGACCGAAGGTGTGGCATGTCGATCATTATCTCATCCTACAACCTAGAACTAGGTTACTAGGAGCACAAAAGCCTACGTAGCATCAAAATTAGGCACATTGCCAACTGACCATTACATTCTTAGTCATCAACCGTGCCTAAACAGTATATTCCACATATCCCACCTTCCCCCACCCTCCAAAATATCTCTCTGTTGGTCCTATAAAAGTGCACAATGTTGTGGTACCAAAAGCTAATTAACGCTAATTACATCTACAGTTCCACACTCAGTAAAATTATTCCGTCTCAATCTTGATCTTTATGGGCACTGAAATATTAACTTATATGCACCATAGCCAGACCCTATACGAAACTACATTGTCATCATTCCGGTGATCCGCAGACTTGCCTAAGCAGCACGTCAATCTTGATTACTACAATATTTATTTTGCACTTCCTGGAAGGTTGATGGTAAATAATCTATTCTTTTTTTTTTGATAGGAATAAATAATCTATTGTGATACACTATAGACTCAAGACTCATTTGATTCGCGAAAAAAAAATTTTTCTCAGAAGTTACTTTCTGAGAATAGGATTTTGGTATGTTTGGTTGACCATGAAAAAGTGATTTGTTACAGAATAGTTTATGTTTGATTGAGCATCTATTTTTCTTGAAAAATTATATAAAATACCTATTATACCCTCAGTAGATATAAAACTATACATTTTTACTCCTAAACTTTATATAAATATTAACATTATATTTATATTAATATTAATATAATATTAATATATTATAATATAATAGAAGATCATAATAATTTATTATATTAATATAATACTAATATATATTAATATTATATTAATATAATATTAATACTTAACATAATAAATTTATTAATATAGATATAAATATATTATTAAATATAAATATTATATTAATATTAATAATATTATTATATTAATATAAATATTAAAATAATATTAAAATATAATAAATAATATAATATTGATATTGATATTAATATTATATTTATATAAATATTATGATAATATTAATATAATATTATATCATCATTCAATATTTCATCCTAACCATCCATTAATATTTTAAAAAATCTTGGTCATTGATCTCAAAAGGATATTTTAGGAAAGAAAAAAGTATTATCACTTTTTATCCCATGGGATGTGACAAAATTCATCTCTCCCATAGATTTTTATTTTTCATGAAATATGCGAAGTGACTTTCTATAGAAAGAATTTTTTTCACTCTCTCTCTTCTTAAAACTGTAACCAAATAAAAAGTCCCCTCTCCATTTTTCAAGAACTACCTCTTCTCCCTCCACTTCCCATCAACCAAATAAACCCTAGGAGTTTGCGTTCCTTTTTAATTTAGTACTGTCATACCCCCGACCTGAGATCATGAGCTGAGGGTCATGGCAACCATCGCATATTTATGAAGAACTCTTTCCATAAGCATGCAAAGCATTTCATCATGATATCAATGCATCACAATGGAATAAAATTTAAATAATTATTATTCAATTTTAATTCAAATAATTAAATCAAATATCTTACATCCAATGAAGTTTCACTAAAAATAAAATATAGATCTAAGTTCAAAAAAGTTGACAATATTAGATCTCATCTCTAAATACTCTATCCCAACATTATTATCCACGCTCGTAATTAATTATCTAAATCTGAAAAAAATAAAAGAGAGAAATAATAAGCTTGACAATTCAGTAAGTAATAAATATCTCAACTAGATATTTTAGATATTATATAATATTCAAGAACAATACTGTGAATAAACATAAAAATATATTTCATGCTAATTCAAATGCAAATCCAATCTTTTCAAATATTTATATACAATATAATCATAAATTTGATTCAAATTAAAATACTCATAACTCAATAGCCATGACTATGACCAATGTTTAACCCCCATTGGCGAGGTCTAGTGAATACCAGCTCACAACCCCCATGGGCAGGGTCCACTAAATACCGCGCACAACCCCCACTGGCAGAGTCCATTGAGTACCAATATATAATTCTTATTGACAGGGTCCATTGATTACCAACGTATAATCTTCATTGACGGAGTCCACTGAAACATAGTTAGGCTAAGAGTATAAATCTGATCTGTATTAAAATATTTTTATATCATAACATATCATAATTTTTACTGAATATATGCATAATCAATAAATCATAATATTTTAGAATCACTTTTCATTCGAAACATAATTTCATAAATCATGCAAATTTTAAATAATAATTATTTACTTTCAAAATAAATATGAAATATCTTGAGAAGATGATTCATTACCTATCTCTCATAAAATACTGAACGAATGGATCGATTAACATTGAAAATTTTTTCAGAACTTATTATTCAACATTATATTTTTATATTAATTCTAATTCAAAACTAGATCTAAACAAATCTCAAATCAAAATCCCACTTAAGATCAAACCCTTTACTAAGCTCGATCAAAAGCATCAAAAGAGAGTCATTCACTAGGCTAATCTTAGAAAGATAACTTCAAAAAAGAAAAATCCATCAAGAGAGAGCATCAATCTAGAAAAAAAATTCTAGAGAGAGAAAAGAGAGAGAGAAAGTAAAATTTTTAGAGAGAGAAAAAAGTATTCAGATTGAAGGGAGAGAGAGAAGAGAGAGAAATTCTCTTATTTTTTAGTTATTTATTTTTTTCTTTCCTTTCCCTTTTTCTTTTTTTTTTTCCTCTTTTTTTCTTTCCCATGGAAAAATAAAGGACCGTATGTCCTCTTCCTTTCCTCTTCTTCCTTCACGAAATAGGGGACTCTTTGTCCCCTCCTCCCTATCAGTGATGCTCACGACTGGAGGGGACGACCACAGTGGTGATCGACGACATAGATCCGATGACTGGCAATGGCAAAAATGTGCCAGAAAATCCAATAATAGGATGTAGAAAAATAGGAAAATTCGGTAGCTTCAATTTTTGAGAAGAAATTCGGCAAGAGATTAGCTAAAATCCGAGACTTAAGGAATCCAAAAGAAGGGGAAGAGAGCAAGTCAAAGGTTGATGAGTTCTTACCTGATTTTGATGAGCATTGGTCTAATTTCCAATGGCCAAATCAACTTCAAACTAAAGGTACTTCAAGAAGAAATCAGGGAAAAAGAACAGCGATCTTTGATGATTTTTCGGTGATGATGAATCAAGGGGTTGAAGTCCTTAAATAGATCTCTAAAGGAAGAGTTTCAGTTTGATTTCAATTAGATTTTTAAGTAGTTTTTAGACTTTTAAATAGTGAAGGAGTTCTTCCATGTATTCCTTAGTTCCCACTGAATTTCAAGCTTCCCACATATGTCTAGCATGTGCAATGCACGTGCTGGTTAGTTCTCTCTTTTTTTTATATTATTGATGTTTAAAAAAGTCATGTAATTTCTTCTCTCTTTTTTTTCACTGGTTTGTGCTTTAAGATCCGTGTCATAAGATTTTGGGGTATCACATTCTCCCCGCCTAAAAAAAAATTTCGTCCTCAAAATTTTTCGTGCTCAAATCTTCAATAATTCAAAGTTATTTTTATCCTAAGCCATAGTGATCCTCTTCAAAATCGAATCTTTCATCACCATATCTTTCGAATCAATTACTATTTTATTAGCTTAAAAATAATTCAGACTATTATGCTTCTATTGCATACTCTGATTCAAATTTATCAATGCACTTGTGTCAAATATAAGTTTCTAAATTATCATAATCAATATAAGTTATCATCCCAATGTTCCTAATGTCTACCCACCCACACTCATAACTGATTCAAGAAGTCATAATTTACTTACTTATGCTCTGATACCATATTAATTGTCATGCCCCCTGATTCGAGATCATGAGCTGAGGGTCATGGCAACCATCACATACTTATGAAGAATTCTCTCCATAAGTATGTAAGGCATCTCATCACGATATTAATGCATCACAGTGAAATAAAATTTAAATAATTATTATTCAATTTTAATTCAAATAACTAAATCAAATATCTTACATCCAATAAAGTTTCACTAAAAATAAAATAATAGATCTAAGTTCAATGAAGTTGACAATGTTAAATCTGGCCTCTAAAAGCTCTATCCCAACATTATTACCTACACTCGTAATTAATTATCTAAATCTAAAAAAAATAAAAGAAAGAGGTAATGAGCTGGACAATCCAGTAAGTAAGAAATATCTCAATTAGATATTTTAGATAATATATAATATTTAAAAATAATATTATGAATAAATATAAAAATATATTTTATGCTAATTTAATATAAATCTAATCTTTTCAAATATCTATATACAATATAATCATCAATCCGATTCAAATCAAAATACTCATAACTCAATAGCTACGACTATGACCAACATTTAACCCTCATTGGTGAGATCTATTGAATACCAGCGCACAACCCTCACTGACAGGATCCACTAAATATCAGCGCACAACCCCTACTGATAGGGTTCACTGAGTACCAACGTATAATCCTCATTGACAGGGCCCACTGATTACTAATGTATAATCCCCATTGGTGGGGCCTATTAAAATATATTTAGACTGAGAGCATAAATTCGATCTATATTAAAATATTTTTGTATCATAACATATCAAAATTTTTACTTAACATATACATAATTAATAAATCATAGTATTTCAGAATCACTTTTTATTCAAAACATAATTTCATAAATCATACATAATTTTAAAGAATAATTATTTATTTTTAAAATAAATATGAAATATCTCGAGAAGATGATTCATTACTTATCTCTCACAGAACACTGAACGAATGGATCGATTAACATTGAAAAAATTCTTCAGAACCTATTATTCAATATTATATTTTTTTATTAATTTTAATTCAAAATTAGATCTAAATAAATATCAAATCAAAACCCCACTTAAGATCAAACCCTTTACTAAGCTCGATCAAAATCATCAAAAGAGAGTCATTCACTAGGCTAATCTGAGAAAGATAACTTCAAGAAAGAAAAATCCATCACAAGAAAGCATCAGTCTAGAGAGAGAAAAATTTAGAGAGAGAAAGTAAAATTTTTAGAGAGAGAAAGTAAGGGTTCAGATTGAAGGGAGAGAGAGAAACTCTCTCATTTTTTAGTTATTTATTTTTTCTTTTCTTTTCTTTTCTTTTTCCTTATTTTTTTCTTTCTCATGAGAAAATAGAGGACTGCACATCCTCTTCCTTTCCTCTTCTTCCTTCATGGAACAGGGGACTCTTTATCCCCTCCTCCCTATCGGCAATGCTCACGACTAGAGCGGAAAGCCACAGCATTGATCGGTGACATAGATCTGACGACTAGTGGTGGCAAAAATCCATCAGAAAAATCAAGAATAAGATGTGGAAAAATAGAAAAATTCGGTAGCTTCAATTTTTGAGAAGAAATCTGGCAAGAGATTAGCTGAAATCCAAGATTTAGGTAATCCAAAAGAAGGGGAAGAGAGCAAGTCAAAGATTGATGGGTTCTTACCTAATTTTGAAGAGCATTGGTCTGATTTCTGATGGCCAAATCAACTTCAAACTGAAGGTACTTTAAGAAGAAATCAGGGAGAAAGAACAATGATCTTTGGTGAATTTTCGATGATGATGAATGAAGGGGTTGAAGTCCTTAAATAGATCTCTAAAGGAAGAGTTTCAATTTGATTTCAATTAGATTTTTAAGTGATTTTTAGACTCTCAGTCGGTGAAGGAGTTCTTCCACGTATTCCTTAGTTCCCATTGAATTTCTAGCTTCCCACGTGTGTCCCATGTGTTGGTTATTTCTCTCTCTTTTTTTTGTATTATTGATGTTTAAAAAAGTCATGTAATTTCTTCTCTCTTTTTTTTTTCACTGGTTTATGCTTTAAGATCTGTGTCTTAAGATTTTGGGGTATCACAAGTATAATGAAAAATGAGTGATTGGACTTGGATTTAAAAGGCATATATATAAACATCCCTGCCGTGTATAATTATTTCCTCCACTGTTTGGGGGAGGGAGAGAGAGAGAGAGAGTTTTACTTCATGATTAATAATTATAGCTGTTGGATAATAAAGTTAAGAGGAATTCTTTGTGCACCGCGGGGGGTGTATGCGGTTGGTTCACGCATGGGGCCGGATTGTGACATACCAAAAAAAATTTTTTTTCATCAGTCCTGTGCAGAAATCAATCACCATAGGTGGTGCACGTGGTTCTGCTCCACCCGCAGTGCACAAAAAATTTCGTCAAAGTTAAAAGCATGAGGGTGAATGAAGCTCGGCTCTAATAACTAGCAGGGCGCGGTCTACAGAAATAGTTACGCGGTCCACAGACGTGGCTCACAGCGAGAGAAGCAAACCATCATGCGATCCAACGGCTGAGATTCAATCTGATCCAGATCCAACGGCTGCTGTTCGTTGCTGACTTTGAATAGGACTCTTTTGCGCGATCCGAAGGCCCAGAAGCAATCCATCACGCGATCCAGTGACTGTTATCGCTCCCGACTGTGTCAAAGACTCTTTTGCACGATCCGACGGCCAGAACTTCATCAGAACCCAGATCGGATGGCTGACATTTGATTCGACCCTGATAAGGATTATAACTTTGATTTTTGAGCAGATCTAGGTGGTCCGAAGCTGATCCGACGGCCAGAAATATTCCTAAGGAGATTTATATGATTTCTAAGGGTTTTAGGACTCTTTTTCCTTCCAAAAAATCATGAAAAATTCATCTATAAATAGGAGGTTCGAAAATAAGCTTTGAGAGGAGAAAAATTGAGTGAAAAGTATAGAAAAAAATAAAAAAATAAATAAAATAGTTTTAGAGACCCAAAAAAAAGAAGGAGAAAAGCCGGTTCGCTCTACAGAGTACGACGGAAGATGGAGAGGTCATCAACCATCTTCCCGACGAGGCTTGGCTGATCAACTTCAGATCCTTGTTACAGTTTTATTTTTATTGCTTCTTTTAAATTCTTTGTATTTGAATTTCAATTTCAATTAATGCAAAATTTATTTTTTTGCACTTTAAATTCCTGTCTTTTATTTTTTTTTGCACGTAGATGCTAGGATCTAATTAGTAGATCTTAGTACCAATTTATTTTTATACTTTTTAAAATTTTTGTTATTTATTTTTATTGCAAGTAGATGCTAGGATCTAGTTAGTAGATCTTAGTATCCGATTTATTTTTCGCACTTTTAATTTTTGTTTCCAACTTAAATTGATTTCTCCAAAATTTTATTTTTTTTTTGTAAAATCAAAGATTTCAAATCAAAATCCTACTTTCTCTGTGGATTCAACCTGACTCACTACTTTCTATATATTTTTATTTTTTATTGAAGTCAAAATTTGATTGATAATCATGATATCTTAACGACAGCATCTTAATCCTATCAATTTTTGGCACCGTTGCCGGAGAAGGCAATAATTTTAATGTTTGATTTCTTTGATTTTCTTATAAATTTAACTTACTAACTTTTCTATTTTTTTATCTTTGTACAGAAAAAAAATTCAAAAAATTCAAAAAAGAGATAGAAAGCTTTCAATTTTGCTTGGTGAGATCAATCCTAACCCTAGCCTTAACTATTTTTTTTTAAGTATTAATTACTATTTTTTTAATTAACCTAAAATTCATCCACATAAATCTAATAAAAATTGCATGACAAGAGTAGAAACTTAATTTTAAGAGCATTCATCATTGTAGATTTATTTTTGGTGATCGCTGGAGACAAGGTAAGCTTTCAAGTTTTATTAGTTTCATGCATTTAATTTAGTTGCATAGAACCCCTTGTTTGAAATTGGTTGTGCATATTCATC
>NC_025996.2:33499349-33602509 GCF_000442705.2 Elaeis guineensis
GATCTAGCCAAAATGAACATGCAATGCCTAGTATCCTTGAATGCTAAAATCAATGAGACTAGTTGGCTTTGACATCGCAGACTTGCACATATTAGCATGCATTCTCTTTCAAAATTAATTAAGAAAGAATTAGTTCTTGGTTTGCCAAAATTGAATTTTGAAAAGGATAGAATTTGTGATGCATGCCAACTAGGTAAACAAACAAAGTTTCATTTAAATCCAAAAATATTATTTCAACCTCTAGACCTTTAGAGCTTTTGCATATGACTTATTTGGACCTACTAGAACCACTAGTCTAGGAAAAAATGATATGGTTTTGTAATTATAGATGATTACTCTCGTTTTACTTGGATTTTCTTTTTAGCACACAAAGATGAAATTTTCATGTTTTCACTAAATTTTATCGAAAAGTCACTAATGAGAAAGGATTTTCAATTCAAAATATTCGAAGTGATCATGGAACTGAATTTGAAAATCAAGACTTTGAAAACTTTTGTGATGAAAAGGGAATTGGCCATAACTTTTCTGCTCCTAGGACACCCCAACAAAATAGGGTAGTAGAAAGGAAAAACAGAATCTTAGAAGAAATAGCCCGTACCATATTTGTGAAAGCAACCTTCCAAGATATTTTGGGCGGAAGCAATTAACACAGCATGTTACATTTTAAATCATGCTTTGATTAGATAAATTTTAAAGAAAACCCCCTATGAGCTTTGGAAAGAAAGAAAACCTAATATTGCATATTTTCATGTTTTTGGTTGCCGATGTTTTGTATTAAATAATGGTAAAGAAAGGCTTGAAAAATTTGATGCAAAATCAGATGAAGCAATCTTTCTTGGTTACTCCTCCACTAGTAAAGCTTTTAGAGTTTTTAACAAAAGAACTTTAGTAGTAGAGGAGTCGATACATGTTGTCTTTGATGAATCTAACGATCTTCCTTTAAGGAAGCATGAAGGTGTTGATGATGCAGATCCTCTTATAGATGGAATGAAGGAGATCACTCTGAAAGATTCAACAATTCAAGAGGATGAGGAACATGAAGACAAACAGGATGAGGGAGGTGAAGACATCAAGAACAATCTCAAGGTACAAATGACCTACCCAAAGAATGGAGGTATGTTCATAATCACCCTAAGGAGTTAATTATTGGTGATCCTATGCATGGGGTAAAAACTCGTTCTTCACTTAAAGATGTATTTAATCATTGTACTTTTGTCTCTCATCTTGAACCAAAAACTATTGAAGAAGCTGAAAATGATTATAATTGGATTAATGCAATGCAAGAGGAACTTAATCAATTTGAAAGAAATAATGTATGGACTTTAGTATCAAGACCTAAAAATTATTCAATAATTGGCACAAAATGGGTCTTTAGGAACAAATTAGATGAACATGGAAATGTAATAAGAAATAAAGCAAGATTGGTTGCTAAAGGTTATAATCAAGAAGAAGGAATTGATTTTGATGAGACCTTTGCACCTGTTGCTAGATTAGAGGCCATTAGACTTCTACTTGCATATGCTTGCTTTATAAAATTTAAATTATTTAAATGGATGTCAAAAGTGCATTTTTGAATGGATATATTGCTGAAGAAGTCTATGTAGAACAACCTCAGGTTTTGAAAATCATGCTTTTCCTAATCATATTTTTAAATTAAATAAAGCTCTATATGGTTTAAAACAAGCACCTAGGGCTTGGTATGATAGGCTAAGCAAATTTTTACTAAATAATATTTTTCAAGAGGTAATGTAGACACAACCCTCTTCATTAAAAGAAATCAAAATGATATGTTAATTATACAAATATATGTTGATGACATTATTTTTGGGTCTACTAATGAATCTCTTTGTCAAGACTTTGCTAAGCTCATGCAGGGGAGTTCGAGATGAGCATGATGGGAGAACTTACATTCTTCCTCGGACTCCAAATCAAACAAACAAAGGAAAGAATCTCCATCACCCAAAGCAAGTACACCAAGGAATTACTCAAAAGATTTGGAATGGAGAACTCCAAAGCAATTGGCACACCCATGAGCCCCTCATGTAAGCTTGACAAGGATGAAGAAGGTAAATGTGTAGACTTAAAATATTATAGAGGTATGATTGGCTCTCTATTATATTTAACTGCAAGTAGGCCTGATATCATGTTTAGTGTTTGTCTGTGTGCTAGATTTCAATCTAATCCTAAAGAGTCTCACTTGAATGCTGTTAAAAGAATCCTTAGATATTTAAATGGTACTCAAACTCTAGGATTATGGTACTCTAAGGACTCATTAATTGACTTAATAGGATATTCAGATGCTGATTTTGCTGGATGTAGATTAGATAGAAAAAGCACTAGTGGAACTTGCCAATTTTTGGAGTTAACCTAATCTCCTGGTTTAGCAAGAAATAAAATTCGGTAGCACTGTCTACGGCTGAGGCCGAATACATTGCAGCGAAAGTTGTTGTGCTCAAATCTTGTGGATTAAGCAACAACTCGAAGACTTTGGTATCAAACTTAATGAAACACCCATAAGATGTGATAACACTAGTGCCATAAATCTTACTAAAAATCCAATTCAACATTCAAGGTCTAAACATATTGAAATAAGACATCATTTTATAAGAGAACATGTTCAAAATAAAGATATAATTCTTGACTATGTTTGCACTGAAAATCAATTAGCCGATATCTTTACAAAGGCCCTAAGTGAGGATAGATTCTGTGAAATTAGGAGAAATCTAGGAATTCTTGATCCATTTGCTTAAATATTTCTCAATTCCAAGGAATCGATGTCAAAATTTCTTTGAGCTCAATTTTCATCATCTCTCTTGGACCTAAAAGCTCAAGATTATCATTCTCACAATTGTCATTGAGCAAAAATTCTTCTCCAAAATTCTGAATTTTTTCAAATTTATTCATATTTTTTCTAAAATTTTGTGAATCATGAGTCGACCCCCTAGGGTCGACCCAATGGCATACTTGAAATTTTTGGCCAACATCCCACGGGTTCATTTCTTTTTAACTAAAGCCCGTTCATGAGCCGACCCCTCCTTCTTCGTCTTCCTCCCTCCAAAACTCATCGTCCTCATCTTCGTTCTCTCCAAATCCAAAGTTTTAGCCCAAGATCCTTCTCCCATCACCTCTCCACCTCAAATCGCCCCTTGGGAAAGGAGCTTTTCGCATTTTTCTCCTTGATTGAAGCGGTTGGAGCATGCCCTAGCTTCCACCATTCTTCTCCAAATCAGATTTCTCTCCGCCAAAAATCCCTTTCCATCCCTAATAACCCTCCTTCTCCTCACCCATTTGATCTTCCAAGTCTCCTTGCTTGCTCTTGTGGTGAGAATGGCTCCAAAAATGAAACTCCCTCAAAGAAGGAAATCAGTCCGTGAGCTGGAAGAGGGCGTGCGCAGGAAAAGACAAGCTTCTCAGACCTCCTCTGCTCCCATTCCTGCTTCAGCATCTGCACCAGTTCCTCTCAGTCTCCTCTCAGCCCTAGCAAAATTCCACTCTCTGTCAGAAAGGTAGAAACCGGCAAAAATGTGACTTCAGATTTTTTGAAAAAGAGAGTTTCTCCTTTGGTTCAAAGATCAAAAACCAGGGTTGGGGATTTTACTGTTCTCTCAAAGAAGTTACATATGTAGATTTGGTTAGAGAGTTTTATCTGAATCTGTGCTATGGCAATGGAACAGTAACTTCTACTGTTAAGGGAATTGATATCTGCTTAGATCCTATTATTTTGGGAGAGATTCTACATTTGCCCTGTGAGGGATATTCAAACATGGAACTCCCAGTGAAGGAAGAAGGGATCAATGTGATTTTAGGAGGAACCTACTCGGGAAGTCTAAATAAATTAGAAGCCAAGATCTTGTCAATTGAAATGAGAATTCTACATCAATTAGTAACAAAGCTTTTCTTTCCGAGAAGTGGTAGACATGACCTCCTTTCTGGCCGAGACATATGTATAATGTTTCATGTGATCACCCAAACCCCCTTAAACCTCCCTGCATTAATGATTGAGGCCATGAGAGAAACACTGAATAGATCCAAGGCACATCTGCCTTTTGGTATGGCCCTCACTCTGGTATTCAGGAGGTTTGGAGTTAGTTTTGAGGGGGAGGCATCTGCTAGGCTTTCTCACTCTGACACCATCAACCAACACACTCTGCACCGCATGGGATTCACTAGGATTGATGGTGGTTGGATCAAGGGTGCAGAAGAGAGAGCTGAGGAAGAGCAGAAGAGTTGAGGACAGAGCTGAGGAAGAAGGTCCTTCATCACCTCTCCATGACTTCAGGGCAGCATCTCCAGACATCCAGTTTGTTTCAGATCCAGAGGCTGGCCCTTCAGAGTCCACCAGGAGGCACACTCCAGTTCAGCAGCCAGACAGCAGAGCACCTCCCTCAGAGATCAGATTGGCTGATGATCAGATTGAGCTGATTTCTCAGCGTGTGGCTTCCTTGCTTTCTCGTCAGTGGAGCACTTCAGCTTTTGCACCGGGATCCACATCATTAGATGCATCTGATCAGACTTGATCCCCCATATCTCCACTGTATTTCAGATGATCTCAGATCAGTCAGTTCGGATTCAGCAGCTCGAGGGTTACATTTTGAGACTGACTGGGAGAGTACTTGACTTGCAGGGGCAAGTGTTAGCTCTGGCCCATCCACAGCCACAGGAGTGCACTACTGAGGTCTCAGACCTATCTACGGAGGCAGCCAGACTTAGAGGGTATTGGAGGGTGGATTTGATTTCTTGAGGAGAGAGATCAGAGGCTCTAGTGAGCATGCTTCTACACAGTTCACTGCACTGCTTCAGTCTGTTTCGAGAGCTCTGAACCTTCTTGACACCATCAGCTCTCTCTTGCAGTTCAGTCTATTGGCTTCTCAGCCTTCAGGATCATCTCGCCCACCTACTCGTGCCAGCACCTCCACTCGTGGCAGAGGCAGACGGGGTAGAGGACGAGTCCTTGGTCGTGATCCATCATCTCCCCACCCCATCTCTGATACATCTGATTCTGATCCATCTAGTCATGAGCTCTACTAGATCCTTGTAGTTAGCCTTGTCTGTTGTTCTTTCTAGGATCTATCTTTTGGGCCATGTAATGATATTAACTGGTTGACTTTTATATTATGGAATATGTATTGGAACAGCTATGGTATCAATCACCTTTTGATTATATATCCACTCTTTGACTTTTAATGTATGTTGCTATTCATATCTATGGTACTCAATGGATATTTTATTTTATGATTGCTGTATTCAGGGGGAGTAAACATTAATGTCAGTAAAATTAATGATTAGTACAAGAAGTTTGAAGAAACAAAAAGAGAAAATGTATTAAAAAAAGAGGGAGAGTTAACAATGTTTGATGATGTCAAAAAGGGAGAGAAATTAAAGAAAAGTATCAAAAGCAAGATTAATAAAAGACTTAAAAATAAAATGAGTGAATTGCTAAGCAAAAAGCAAATGAGCAAACTTTAAAATTAATTCTTAGACATGCTCTGATACACCTTAAAATTTGACATGCTCTGATACACTTTAAAATTAATTCTTAGACATGCATTGATACACTTAATTTTTAAACATGCACTGATACCAAAATTAAATAATCAAATGAGAATGAGCAAATTTTCAAGATGCTAAGAAATTTGAAAAACAAGCAAATAAGCAAATGAGATATTTTCAAATACGCAATTTTAAATCCTTAGGTAAATTTGCTTTGCTCTGATAACAAAAATAAATTTTTGCTCTGATACCAAATCACATAATCAAATGAGCAAATTTTTAAATCATTGAGCAATAGGCAAATTGTTTATGCAAATGGGCACATGTATCACATGTCAAAAGAATCAATCTTCTTTTCAAGCAAATGCACTTATAAGTTGGTAGTAAATTTCCTATTACCTATAATGCATTTCATTCCTTTGAAATTCATGCTCATTGATTCATATATATGCTTTTGTTCAAGTATTTTGTCATCATCAAAAAGGGGAGATTGTTGCTCCTTAGATTGATTTTGATGATTACAAAGCAGTTGAAGGGGTACTAATTTTTCGCTTGAAAAAGACTTATTGCTCTTCAGGGCAAAATTATAATTTTACCAAAACTCTGATTTGAAAGCATCAAATGATAGAACAAAAGATTTGTGATCCATTGTGAAAATTTTATTATTTTTGGACTTGTATTTTGAAAGATATGCATGTTTGAAAATCATGAGTCGACCCATGAGTCGACTCATGGCACATGAGATGACTGGCACGCTGAAATTCCTGGCCGGCACAGACTTGGCACACCCTGTGAGTCGACCCATGAGTCGACCCCCAAGGCATGAGTCGACCCATGAGTCGACCTCTGCGGGTTTTAAGCCAATTTTACAGAACCTTGCATCCCGTTCGATTCTCTGATGTTTTTCCACAGAGGTCGACCCATGAGTCGACCCCCAGGCATGAGTCGACCCATGAGTCGACCCCTGTGACGGGATTTTTTTGCAACGGCTAGTTTTTAACCTATTTTAAATGCTTTTAATGCTCATTTAATGTGGTCTAACGGCTCTATTTCGCCTAGAATATTTTCACTATTTCTTGAAGCTATAAAAAGGACAAAAGGTGGAAATCAAAAATAAGAATCAAGAAGAGAGATTTTGAAAAAGGATTTCAAGCAAACTTTTCAGTCCTAAGCAAGAGCTCACTCAAAGCATTCAAGAAGCTTTAATCCAAGCTCACCAACTCCTCAAGTGCACATTCAAGTCTCCAACCACCTTGAGGAAATCAAAAGAGTCTTCTTCTCTTTAAGTAAAGTGTATTTAAAGCATCATACGCTCATTAAAGGAGCTTTCTTTGTACTTACTTGTGCTATTCATTGTTATACTTTGTTTGAGTTATTGTTTTTGTTTTGGAAGGATTCCAAAATAAGGGAAGGTTGATCCGAACCTTGAATCGGAGTGTATTGGGTTGGCTTGTATCCGAAAAATAAGTGGACTAGCTTGGGATAGCTAGAGTCGGAGTTTTCGACGTTTGTATTCAGGTTGAATACAAGATTAGTGGATTGGAATTCCCAAGTAGGAGCTTGGAGAGTGGATGTAGGTGCAAGGTTGGCACCGAACCACTATAAATCTTTTGTTTGTGGTGTGCTTAATTACTCTTCTTTAACTCTTCATTATTCTCTTGCATTCTTGCTTTTAGCCATTAGCCTTGAATTAATTTTACTCTCCCTATTTATTTAGCTTTTGTCAAATATTTTTCTTAAGTCATAAGTTAAGCTTAAAATTTTTAGAAACCCAATTCACCCCCCTCTTGGGTTGCATAGCTGGGCAACACATGCTCAGATATTGAGTTTTGAACTCAATTCATATTTTAGATATGACCTAAATATAATATAAATAAGATCTATCTCTGCTGAATTTTAGATTTCAGATTTACATACATGCATATTAGTTCATATCATAGATCCTAAAAGATAGTTTTAGATTTGATCTATATATGCATTATAGATTAAATTATTTAATCTGTATATGTTCTATTATAAAATTTTAAAAATGTATCCACAAAACTACCATGCTTCCTTCACTTTTTTCTTTGGCTATTTTTTTCATCCAAAAGCAAATTCTTCGAACTTAAAAGTAGGAGACAAGTGTTGTGGAGGTTATCCCACCTCATCATAAAACTAACCTCAACTGAAGGCCGACCTTATCATAAAAGCAACCTTAACCCAAGGCTGAGCTCATAAGAAAGCCGATCTAAACCAGAGGCTGAGCTCAGAAGAAAGCCGACGTGAACTAGAGGTTGAGCTCATCACAAAGCCAACTTGAACTGAAGATTGATCTTCTTAAAAGGCTGAATGCCGACTTGACTTATCTCAGCTCATATAAATACTGATCTGAACTGAAGGCTGACCTCCTCAGAAAGCTGAATGCTGACCTGAGTCATCTTAGCTCATATGAATATTGATTTGAACTAAAGACTGACCTCCTCAGAAGGCTGAATGCCAACTTGACTCATCTCAGCTCATATGAATATCGATCTAACTTATCTCAACTCATATGAATACCGATCTGACTCATCTTAGCTCATATAAATATCGATATAACTCATTCAGCTCATATAAATACCTATCTGAAGTAAAGTATTCCATATATCTGAGACGTCCTATCTCATATGATATTTGATCTCACTTTGATATTTTACCGAGGTCAATATTACATTAAATAGCCACAGTTATCTTGTAAAAGCTGACCATGATCTCACATATAGCCATGCTATAACTCATCCTCAACTGGCACATATAGCTAAGTATGACCTCACTTCCAGCTAATATATATAGCTATGCTCTAGCTCACATACAGCTGGCCTTTAACGGCCTAACAAACTCCTTCAACGATCGAACAAACTCTCTAACAGCTTTATTAGCCCCTCTATAAATAGAGGGCCAAAAGATTCTCGAAGAAAGTTCTGACTCCCAGACTTTAGGCTCATATTAGAGTGAGACTCTATCAGTGAAAACTTTGCCAGTTCTCCAATGAGAACTCTAGTTTCCATCTAGTCCAAACTCTCTAGTTCCTCACCAACCCTCCTGCTCTTTATTTTATTTTTTCTACCTTTTATTCTCAAGGCTCGAACTGACTTAAGCATCAGAGAGTCAAGAATCAGATGATACCCATCGATTCCTTAACTTGTTTTGTAGGTTCCTTGAAGAGTTACTAGATCAGATCGCAACAGCCCCTCCAGCGTGGCTTCTTCCAATCCCATCATCTTAGATTTTGAGTCTTGCAGCAACAATAGCCAATCATAAGCATCCTGCAACTTTAAGAAGAAAAGAAAAAAAATAGAGGGGGATGAGCTTTACAGTCCAGTAAGAATCTTTGCACATCCACACAATATAATAATATAATTTAAAACTAGTAATAAATATAAAACATAAAATCTTATAGCAAATGTCCAGAATAATACAAATATCTATATAAACATGTGTCAAATATCTGTCTTGTCAAAAGAGATGCATCACCACATTTAAATAAGTGTAACATTTTATTCAGTATTAGTTTCATTTTTTGTCATTTGTTTTTCTTAGCATATATCAATTTTCTTAACCTTCAACTTTTCGGCATTGGACTACCAAGATCATGTGACGATTTTTATTCGGATAAATTTTTCATGATCTTCCTTGGATCAACTTTTTATGATTTTTCTAGATCAAATTCTCATGATCTTTCTTGGATCACATTCCCATGTGTAAGCCCGTGGGGCTGTCTCAGATATAAGCTCTTAACCGGCTGTTCCTCGATCTTTATCGGATCGAATTTTTACATATAAGCCTGTAGAGGCTGCTCTATATGATGAGGCTAGTCTAAACCATATCCTTTCCATCCGATTATTACATATTAATTTCATCATATCAATTCTAGTTTACAATATGATCAAGATAAGTATATCATATCTATATAATCGTGCCTTCAATCACTGATACCATATACAATCGACATATAATGTGTTCATACTGAAAGATTATATAAGAAATAATAGTATCTCAAATATAATAAATCTATAAATATGAATTCAATGATGCAAAACCAACAACACAATTCCAATGGTAAAAATAGCAATATATAATGGTGATTATGTACAGAGATTCTTAACTCTACTGATGATTGATCCAAATATAGAAATCAATAAACTCTTCAATCTATGAATTCAAAATCAAGGTATTCCACTCGACATCTTGTGTAGATGGTTGCATCTCTACATGATTAAGGTCAAACCTTAAAATCATAGAAGATTAGAAATGGTGGAAAATTACGATAAACGACCATAACATCATAAGCCCAGGATCCCTCCTAGGGTCAACCAATTGTTCTGGATCTATCTAAATATCCAGATTCTCTACTAATCCATAAATCTCTAGAGAGAGAAAATCAAGAAGAGAGAGAAAATACTAGCAAGAGAAAGTAGAAAGAGAAACTAGAGAGAGTGGAGAGAGAAGGTCGAGAGAGGAGAGTAGAAAGAGAGAGAAACTCTCTCTTTTTTTCTTTCACTTTTTTTCTTTTTTTTCTTTTTCTTTTTCTCTCTCTTTTTTTGGTTTTATTCTTTTTCCCTCTTTTTTCTTCTTCTTCATTGAAATAGGGGAAGGAGGTGTTTGGAGGCCGGCCACCTCCCACAACGGCGACCCCCGACCAGTGGCGACCCCTCATCACTGGCAGTGATGGCTTCGGTCCGGCTAGAGGAAGGAAAAGGAACAAAAATAGGAGATATCCAGTCCCCTACGAAATCCGATGGACGACGATAAAATCTGGCCATGAAAAGCTTCTGGGGTTTGGGAAAGGAAAGAAGGAGAAGAAGAGGCCCTTGCTTCATCTCTGGTGAGAAATTGATGGTGATTTGTCGAGGAACGCATGATGGAAACCTATAGAAATCACGTGGCCTCATCGGCGATTGGCTGCAAATTTGAGCGACACAATGAGAAGCATGGGAGGGGGATTTATAGACGAGAGATCTAGGGTCTTTGCCAGAGTATCATCCATCCTAGACTCTCTTTCCCAATCGAAATCGAAGACAAGGACTCCTTCGGGAGTCCTCTTCTTCCACCTCACATGTAAGGGTGCGTTTGGTTAGTCATTAAAAAAATATTTTTTGCTTTTTGATTTTTAAAAAGCAAAAATACAAAAGCAATGTTTGGTAATACCATGAAAAGCAAAAAGTAAAAATCAAAAAAATTAAAATAATTACTTTATATGCAAAGCAAAAATTTTTTGCTTTCTAAAACTTGCTTTTTTACCTTTTTTGCTTCCACACATCTAAAACGCCAAACCAAAAAGTAAAGAGCTCGAATCCTTCTCCCTCGTCGAGCTCTTCACCTGCCCATCCCCTTTTCCCTCCCTTTCTAAACCATTCTTCCTCGTCGAGCTCTTCACCTGCCGTCTCCAAATGTTGCTTTTTGCTTTATAGCAACGTAATTACCAAACATACTTTTTACTATTTTGCTTTTACTCAATAGCACAAATAAAAAAAAAAAAAATATTTTTTAAAAATTAAAAATCAAAAATCAAAAAGTGTAATCAAATGCACCCTAAGCATGTGAGATTTTTTTTTTCTTTTGCTTCTGGGCGGGTTATTACAGTTGGGCTATCTCCTTGATTGCATCGTTTTCCTCTTTCCCCAAGGTGCAAATGCAGTCGTTCCAATTCAACATACAATTTCGTTTTATTGTGTCTTTTCCTTTCTTTGGCGATCGATGACCATTCTATCAATAAGAGGATCATTTTTTCATGATTTCTATAGCTGAGAATGCTTCAAATCGAAAGGTTCTGGTGTTTCGTTCTTTCCAGATCATCCAGTGTGCTGTTAACAAGAATGAAGTAATTACTTTACCTTGGTTCTTGTTTGAGAAGCTCTGGAACCATTCCTTCCAAATTTGAGAGATGTTGCATGGCAGATTTGGGAATTGCGGTCTATTGGTTGGGAATACCCACCGCGCGTTCTGAAGTAAGAGCAGTTCAGCAACAAATGATCTACTGTTTCATTGTAGTTGTAACAAAGCTTACACAACGGATCAACTTGCATTCCTTTTTTGTTTAAATTTTTGGTTGCGAGGATTTTGTTGAAATGATCCAGCCATCCAAAAAGCTAACTTTCTCAAGGAGTGGCAGTTTCCAAATAATCTTCGCGATCGCATGTTGCACCCCGCTGTTGATGAGAAAATAGTAGCAATTTTTCACGGGGTATTTTGTTGTTTTACTCCATTTCCATATTCTTTGGTCCTCTTCATTTGTTAATCTAATATTTGAGATGCATCCAAGTCGCTTCCGAACGTCTTCTGTGGCTGCGTCACTGAGGGGAGTTTTGAAGTTCAATGACCAGTCCACAAAAGAGAAGAATCCAGCAACACTGATTGACGGTTGCTTTGCGAATGGTAGAAGATCGGATAAATCATGGCTTAGCAGTGAATCTGTAAGCCAAGAATCATATGTTTTGGATGATCTTCTACAAGGCATTTCTGATTGTGAATAGAAATTCCACCACCACTTCAAAATTAGTGTGCGATTTAGCATTTTGAGATTCTTGATCCCCAACCCTCCCATAAGTTTAGGACGATATACCATTGACCAGTTTGCAAGATACTTGATTTGTCCGCATGATTTGTCACCTCCCCATAGGAAATTTTGACATGCGCTGTTGAGTTTCCTAATAATTGAATTTGGTAGCAGAAAAATCATCATCCAGTATACCGGAATAGTGTTGAGGATGCTGTTGATGAGTATTAGGCGGCTAGCCAAAGACAAAACCTTATTCTTCTAGCCTGTGAGCTTTTTATCCAGTTTTTCCAAAAGGAAGTTCCAAATGTGAGCTTCCAATGGTGTGTCATGAAGGGGGATACCCAGGTAATTGATTGGCAGCTGGGCAGCGGAGCATCCGAGCAGCTTAGAGTAGTTTTCCATTTCATCAGTTGTCAGGCCCAGCCCAATGAGACTGCTCTTGCTAAAATTAATTTTTAAACTAGTGAGGAGTTCAAACGAGGATAACATGAGTTTCCGCGTGTTGATTTGGTTCTTTGATGCCCCACAGAACATAATGGTGTCATGCACATTGTAGGTATTGAGTTCTCTCCATTACATGGGTAGCGCCTAAGCTAGTAATAAGCTTGTTCGCCACCGCATGAGAAAGCATCCGGCTTAACGAATCTGCGATCAGAATGAATAACAGTGGGGAAAGCGGGTTATCTTGCTTCAGCCTTTTTTTGCTTCGAAAAGAATTCCCCATTTCTCCATTGATGATGAGTAAGGACGTGTTAGACACTGAAAGTACTCATCTCAGCCAACTAGGACCGAAGCCTCTTCCTTCTAGCAACTGACTCAGGACTTGCCACGATACCTTATCAAATGCTTTTTCAAAATCAATTTTACATAATATTCCTTTCTCTTTCCTCTTTTTGCAGTGAGAGATGACCTCGGCAGCTGTGATATAACTTTCATGAATCATTCTATTCTTGATGAAGACTGATTTGAGTCTCTACTACAAGCGAGTTCATGACTTGTCCAAGCCTCGTGGATAGTACTTTAGAGAAAATTTTTATGATACTATTTCCCCAACTAATTGGGTGGAAGTCTCTAACATCTATACTGTCTGTTTTCTTTGGTATCAAAATGTTTGTATAGTTCAGTCTTGACAGGTCTGTTTGTGAGCCATAGACAGCATCGAAGAAGGCAAGGATGTCTGGTTTAAGGGTCTGCCAGTGTTTCTGAAAGAAGGAGATTGAAAAACCGTCCAGGCTAGGAGCTTTGTCTCTTGGGAGGTTGAAAACAGCATCCGTAATTTCTTGTTTAGTGAATGGGCTTTCTAGGGGGCTGAGATCTGTTTGGTTTTCTAGATAAAGTTTCTCCCATTCTGCATCCACCAATGAGTCTTTGTTGGATCCCAAGATCGCTGAATAGAAGTCTAAGAAACCTTTCTGATCGAATGTCAGCTTGATTGTCAAAGACTTTGCCATCTTTCTGTATTTCTGTGATATGATTTTTCCTCTTCTATTGGATGTACATATGTGAAAGAACTTAGTGTTTCTGCCACCTTTGGCCAGCCATAACTATCTGGATCTTTGTCTCCGGTGGATTTCCTCTTGTTAGATTAAAGTATCAAGCTGAATTTTGACCTTAATTTTTTCACTTTTCTCTTCTACCGTCAGGTTTCTCTCTTCTTCAAGGTTGTCAATGGCTCCTATTCTAGCTTCTGCATCTTTTGTCCGTTGATAAATTTCCAGCATTTTCTTTGCTCCATGCTCTCAGCTGCGAGCTCAAGAAGCGTAATTTCAGAACTAAGTTGGGTACGGCTTCCGGCGAGGATGGAGCAGAAATCTACCACTGATCAATCAGAGGCTCTAAATCTTGATGAAGATACCAGGTGTTTTCAAAGCAGAAGGGTTTGAACCATTTTGCACCTGCCCAGGAAATGAAAGTGAAGGTGAGCAATAAAGGAGTGTGATCAAATGTGGTTCTTGCAAGGGAAGTGAGGAATGTTAGCGGGTGTAGATTGTGCCACTCGAATGAGACAAATCTTCTATCAAGTTTTGCTAAGCTGGCTTGTTCACGGAAGTCTGTCCAGGTGAATTTCCTACTGGATGCATTGATCTCAGTCAATCTGATCGAGTTGGTTGATGCAGGTATTAAACTCTCTTGATGCCGCTCTACCACTAGCTGCCCCCCTTCTTTCTAGGTAAACCGAGTGATGTTAAAGTCTCCAACTGTTGGGCAGCAGAAAAATATACCCGATCTTTCCTGACAAAGATACGTTGTGACTTGTATCGGTCCCGGCTTGAAGTCAGTTGATTCACACATCCTCTCCTTTGCAGCAATGGTCTTAGATCTCCATACCCGTGGTAGGTAAGGTTACAAACAAACCAAACCTATTCCACCATACAAAAGCCTCTAGATCTCAAGGATAACAATGGAGGTGTGGGGATTTTTTCTCTCTATCACTCTACGTGGGGTTTGTTTTTGTGATACGATTTACCCTAGGGATCAATCTCTTTATATAGAGCAAATACCTCCACAAAGAGATAAGGATAAAGACATCTCTTATCTTATCTTATCGGCTGATTTTAAATTCAAACTTTATCAAATTAGTTTCGAATTCAAACTCAACAAATCGGGCCTGCATATGGGTGCAACCGATTCGGCTCCAATCGAATGCCTAACATTCTCCCACTTGCACATTGCGGGAATGATGCCATAACAACTGCACCTCAACATTGCTTTATTATTGCATCTATTCATACAGGTTATGGACAGTGCGACCACTAAGTCAACATGTTCTTTGGGAGCTTCATACTAGAAACCTACTTAGGCCAGCATAGAGACATCAATCCTCAAAAGATAAGTAACTCAGGATGTCCTAGACCAACTTGATTACGTCAAGCTAAGCATCTCTAATCCCTCGAAGAGCTATACTTAACTTCTCAAAATAGTCTATGCTATACCCATGATTACGTTGCTACTTAGAAGCATCACAATGTGTCGATAATGAGTCATAGCACATCAACGTAATCAAAATTATCTTCCCTTGCCTTCATGCCATGAGGTTTGTGATCAATTGCTTTCCCAGCAATGTCCCTTAAAACCGAATCAATCATAGTCACAGGTAACATGCTAAAGAAGCTAACACTGATCATTTACTTCATGATATAGTCTAAAGTCACAAAGGGCATCAATGATGACAAATTATATATATGTCCGGAGGACTCACATAGTGATGAAGCAGGGATCCATTCATTCATTTTCTTGATGGTTGAAAAAAATACATGTAGTATGAAATATATGCTATGATAGAGAATCTCAATCAATTCAGTGTATGTCATTCTCTCACACATGCCATACAGATCTTAGTTTCAGTCACTCCCTGAGTAGCTATCCTAAGTTCTCCATTTGCTCATTATTCTAAGTACCAAATAGTGATTTCACATCCGGCTCTAAAATCAAACTTATATGGATTGCGGGACTATCCATATATGGTCTTTCCAAAAAAGCCTCATCTTAACAACAACTAAGGCAGCCTGCTTAAAGCCTCAATTTTTGCTCACTCACACAAGCACCAAAAAGAATGATTGCCTGTGTGAGTGGGCCAATCAGCCTATGACATGCTATTAATCATAATCAAACAATTCAAGTGCGTGTGTGTGTGTGTTTGTGTGTGTGTGTATATATATATATATATATGTGTGTGTGTGTGTGTGTGTGTGTATGTATATGTATGTATATGTATATGTGCTAATTTTGATTCATGCCAACAAAAATAGATGAATAAAAAAAATTTATTATTGTATGAAAAACCAACAAAATATCCTATGTATCAATAACATAAAAATGATCAACTGTCTACATAATCAAACTCTACGAAGTCCAAGCGACCTAACATGAGCCAAAAATATATCTTGATGAATAGGCTTAGTTGGAGGGTCAGCAACCATGTGACTCATAGAAATATGTTCTAGGACCACTTCCTTCTGTCTAGCCACCTCATAAACATAGTGATACTTCACATCAATATGTTTGGTCTTTCCATGATACTTGGGATCCTTCACATAGGCAAAAGCGGCCATACAGTCACAATAAATTGTCACAGGATCAAAAGCACAAGTGACAATTCAAAGATCTTGAAGGAACCTCCTCAACCAAATAGCCTCCTGAGCTGCAGCTGAACAAGCCACAAACTTTGCTTCCATAGTAAATAGAGCCACACAAGTCTGTTTCTTGCTACTCCATGAGATGGCACCACAGTTCTGCAAGAAAATGTATCCTGAAGTCGATTTATGCACATATAGGTTACCAGTCCAATCAGTATTACTATAACCCACAAGCCATAAATCCAACCCCTAATAGCACAGCATCTAGTTCAAAGTCCCTTTAAGGTAGTGGAGTATCCTCTAGATAGCTTTCTAATGCTTGATTCTAGGATTCAATTGATAATGACAAACCAAATCCATAGCATAGTAAATATCAGACCGAGTACACACATAGCGTACATCAAACTCCCAAAAGCACTAGCATATGGGAATTCATCTTCTCCTTTTCTTGAGGAGTCAGTGGGTAATTTTCTAGGCTCAAGCTCTCACCTTTAGCAACAGGAATGTCAATGGGTTTGCGATGGTGCATCTAAAACCGCTCAAGGATCCTCTTTAGATAAGTCTTTTGAGACAAACCCAAAAATCTCTTTGATCGATCTCTAAAGATCTTAACTCTAAGCACATAGTTTGCCTCATCCATGTCCTTCATCTGAAAGTTTGAAGACAACCACTCTTTTGCAGCAACAATCAATTTCTTATCATTTCTGGCTAACAAAATATCGTCAACATACAAAGAAAGGACAACAAAACTTTCTTTGGACTATTTAATATACACACAATGGTCTTCTTCGATCATTAAGAATCTATCATCAGTGATGACTCTATAAAATCTTAGATACCATTGTCTGGATAACTGCTTCAAGCCATAGATGGATCGTCTGAGCTTGCAAACTTTGTGCTCCTCACCCTCTACAATGAAGCCAGTAGGTTGATCCATATAGATCTCGTCATCCAACTCTTCATTAAGAAATGCTGTTTTAACGACCATTTGGCAAAGTTCCAAATCCAAATGTGCAACTATAGCTAGAATTAGGAGAATTGAGGCAAATCTAACAACTGGAGAGAAGGTTTCCTCATAATCAATGCCTTCATTTTGAGTGTAACCCTTTGCTACTAGGTGAGCTTTATACTTTTCAATTGAACCTTCTGCTTGATGCTTGACCTTTAGAATCCATTTGTAGTTCTTCGCCCTAACTGTAAATCAACTAGGTCCCAGACACGATTAGACTTCATGGATTCCATTTTCTCCAACATTGCATCCATCCACTTCTTATAAGCAGATGATGAGATAGCCTCTTGGTATGTACTTGTCTCATCATCATCATCATGTACGGCAATCATAAAAGCTTCCCCTTCAATCTCAAAGCGAGAACAGGGAATGCTTACATGTGTACTTCTGTGTAGCTGAGGTTCTTGAAAACTTTGAGTTGATAGAAATGATTCATTAATGGTATGTTGCTCCCACTATTGTCGAAAGGTCTCGGAGTTGCTTCCTCAACCTCAACTGATCTTATAGTAGGGCCATACCCTAAATCTTCCTCCTCATAAAATTCAACCTCTCTATGAACTTCACTTTTATAAGAAAAATCTTCCTCGAGGAATTCAACATCTCATGACTCAATTTCGGTCACACTTCCATCTGGCTGCTCCTCGATAAATACACAACCCTTTGAGTACTCAGAGTATCTTATAAAGATATATTTTTTTCCTCTAGGGCCTAACTTTCCATACTTGTGGGAAGTATTATGTATATAAGTAGCCGATCCCTAGGGTCGCAAATTATTCAGATCTAGTTTTCTACTAGTCCATAGGTCATAAGGGGTGGAAGGTACTGATTTAGAGGGTACGTGATTTAAAATATAGGCTGCCGTTAGTAACGCATCTCTCCAATAGGAAATGGGCAAATTAGCTTGCATCATCATTGATCTCACCATGTCAAGTAAGGTGAGATTCCTCTTCTCAGCAACATCATTTGGTTGTGGAGTCCCTTGACATGGTGAGATTCCTCTTCTCAGCAACACCATTGTTGCAGAGTCCTTGGAATCATCAATTGTCTAATTATTCCTTTTGCTTCACATAATTCCTTGAATTGTTCTGATAGATACTCGCATCCTCTGTCAATTCTTAAAATTTTTATTTTTTTATCTAACTAATTTCAACCTCATTAATATATCATCTAAAGTAGTCCAATGCTTCAAATCTATGAAAAATCAGATAGACATGATAGAAATGTATGTGGTCATCTATGAAAGTGATAAAATAGGAGTTACCATGCCTTGTCCTTATATTCATTGGACCACAAATATCTGAATGGATCAATTGTAGTGGATATTCTATCCGAATGACTTTACCAAAAGGTTTCTGAGTTAATTTCTCTGCTAGACAATGCTCATAAGTATGCAAATTGACTTTAGTGAGCGGGTCCAATAGATCCTCTCTAACTAGTCTAATCATTCTATCTTGGCCAATATGGCCCAATCTAGCATGCCATTTAATAGAATCATCATGACTATTATCCACAGAACATAGCAAGAAAAAAGAACTAAAACTATTATTGGAATAGCACTACAAAAATTTTGACTATTAGCGATGGCTAATTGCCGTCGCTAATAGTCGTTTTACCATCGCTAATATTATTGGCAATGGCACCCATTGTTAATTGATAGTCAAAAAAACCCTAGTCACTAATTGCTTTTATTAGCGACGGACATTCTAGCCATCACTAATAACGATATTAGTGACGGCTAAAGTCCATCATTATTTATTTTATTATTTTTAAATAAAATTTTAAAAAAATTAGCGATGACTTTGCTGTTGCTAATGTCATCGCTAATAAGTATTAGCGACGATAATGCCATCACTAGTACCGTTAGTGATATTTAATTTTATTTTTTTAAAAAATTTATAATAATATTTGATTATTAGCGATGGCTAAAGCCGTCGCTAATGCCGTTAATAATAGTTAATTTTATTTTTTTAAAAAAATAATAATAAAATATATTTTAATTAATCATAATCAATTATGATTCCTAACATCTGTTATAATTAAAATCTAAAGATGATATGACAATCATAAATAAAAAATTAATTATATTATATTATATTAAAAAAATAATTATAAATTTTACAAGCCATATCAAAAAAATATAATACATTCAAATAAAAGAAAATCAACCCAAATCCTCCTCGTCGTCCTCATTCTCTAGATCCTCTCCAACAGTTGGTGGATGAGAGCTGGATGTTCCAACATCTTGAAATAAAAAAAAATAAAATGTTATTAATAAGTTTCGATATAGAGACGTATTTTTTAATATACTTCTTCGATTCTCGAATAGATTGTTCATACATATTTTATTCGATGATACGAAACTATAGACACCCCTAGCTCATCAATTAGATGGTTAGATTGAATTTTTAACCTCTATATCCTCTTCCCTAACTTAAGTCTAAATATGTGAAGTTTTTAAACACAAAAATTTAAAACAAGTAAAAGAGTTTACTAATAGAATTACCTGATGTGATGGCAGAGACAATAAGCCTAGCTAGTCACGCAGCTGCGGGTCTTAGAGAATCTCCACGATTGTGTTACGGATGGTATCCCGAAAGCTCTGAGATCACTAGCTCAGAAGCCTTTGCGCAACCTCCTCCACGTGCGCATTGCTCTAAGTCTAAGATGTCGAGGCCTGTGAGAATGTCGAAGAGTATCGAGCCACCGGAGGATCGAAGTTATGGCCGAATCCTATGATTCGGCTCCTATTCACCCCTCCGGTGACCCTGAGCCATCCCTCAAGGTCAAGGAGGGGCTAAGTGGATGGATCATCGCCGTGCCATGCAATGATGTACTCTGCATAATCCATCTATATAATTCAGAAATACATTAGTTCTAATATATATATCAGATCCTGTAACAACTCAATAAATACAGTTTGAAATTCTTACCATGATCTGTCGCAATCTAGAATTTAAATAATTGCCAGTCCTCCTAGACTGGTGTGTGGCCTCCCATAACTACAGCTGGCCTGGTGGATGACCCAGCTGTCGTATTTATAATAAATAAATAATAAAATTAAATTAATTAAAACATACATATAAGACTTTTTACAATTTTAGTGAAGAGTTTTGGTATAAAAAATTTATCAGTCTGTCGACCACAATATGTGTACCGATAGAGCCGTTCGTGTGCCTGATTGGATCCTACTGGATAGTCCAATTCTATCGGACCCTCTATCACCTACTGGCATAGTCTTCATTGATCCATTGGTCGTAGAAAGCCTTCCATACATCCGTCTGCATCCAATGATCCCTGTAGAACTTTCAGTCTGATGGTGATTGAAAATCAAAATACTTAATGATTGACTGCTATAGGCTGTGTAGCCCATCTCGAAACCTACATGTGGCCATCTACTCGAAGATCGGGCGGCCAGCCTCCTCATCTTAAGAAGATAAGAATCGATAGTACCCCTACAAGTAGAAGCAAGCATGTATTAATAAATAAAATATAAATTCATCATAAATTATTAAATTAAATACCTTTGACTTACCAGGAACATCTCCCAGACTGCATCACAAGCCTCCAATGGCTAACTAGAGAACTCATTCACCGGCCCTAGTATCAATCGTCGGATGATCCTAATAATCACACAAGGCATGGAGCTCTCTGTAAATGTGCTGCAAAATTGATTTTGAGTAACAAATGTTAAACTCTACAATGACTAAATTTTAAACATATTTAGTAAAGATATAATACTTATGACCGGCTCTGAATGTGGACGAGCTCTCTATCCTCCAGCCGAGTTGGAAGTGCTGTAAGCTGGGTGGATCTTCTACCACACCTCTATGTCTGGGAGCCGGTCGCTGATGCGTATGACTATGGGGTCACTGGTGACCCCCTGCCGTCCAAACCTGAGTGCAAAACATCTAATATAAAAAATATTATATTAGTTAGCAAAGGATAAAATAATATAAACGAGAATATCTAAAGTGTCAGAGTTTACTGCAAGGTGTGAGAGGTGCTAAATCCTATGAGCTGGCCGTATGATTGCTCTCTCCTCGAGAGCTCTATCCTCCACTGGCACGGCTCCAGCCTCTGAAAGATATGATGTATAATCTCTTAAAATAAAAATAAATAGATTCACCAAATTAATTATACAATTATAGATGGCAATGCAGGATTTAAAAAAATTTAAGGATTATACACTTAGCACTACTCCTCGACCTCTTCAGATGTCTGGTACCCTTTGAATTCTTCTTTCGATTCTTCTTCTTCTTCCACTCTTTCTCTTCTTCCACTTCTTCCACTTCTTCCTCTTCTTTCATTTCTTCTTCTTCCTCTTCTTCTCCTTCTTGGACATGATTATCCTTTAAAATAAAATTAGTTGGATCTACCTCCTCATATTGGCCATCATGTATCTCCTCATGTTGGCCATCATGTACGAGAATTTCTGAAGCATCCAAGTCAACATCTATTGAAGACCAATGAAATCTTAATGTTTCATCCTTTTGAAGGCATTCTAGTAATTGGAGCTCTTTTTTTTCTTCGAGCGTGTAATGAATGGCTCGAGACTTAACCTTACATACAATCCATCAATCTTTCCTTCCTCTCTTCTTTGATGGAAAAGGAATATAATACACTTGAGCAGCTTGTTGAGCTACCACAAAGGGGTCATTGACATATGCTTTTGATCCATGTTTGATTTCAATAAGCCCATGTCATAGATCAACCTTCATACAATTATCGGTATCAAACTATCGGCACTTAAACAGAATGACACTATTATTATCTAAGGGATAGGTCAACTTGATTATTTTTTCGAGGATTCCATAGTAGTCACTCTCCGCCTCTACCCATCAGCTATCTTGTGTATACACACCACTGTTCATTATACTTTTATGTTCTCCATATTACTGTATGTGAAATTTGAAACCATTTACGTTACAGTCATTGTAACATATTATGTACTTTGTTAGCCTGTAACTTAATGGTCATCTTTCTAGATATAGAATCTCTGCCTTGCATGACCTGCACATCATAAAAGAAATAAATAGGAGAAAATTAAATTAAATAAAATGATAATGATCGCTTACCAGTTGATAGAACTAATTTGTAAAGTTCTATAAGCACTGAGTGAAAATTTCTTCCTCGCTTATTATTAGGTTATTCCGTCTCAGCATCTCATCATATTGCCTATACATGTATAAGATAAGTAAAGGATGATAACAATTGACCATCATATTAAACTCGATCTTCAAATTTAACAACTCTGATTCAATTGATAATATAGTGTGTATTTCACATCCCGACCACAGTGGTTCATCAGCATTTTTCAGCATATGGTAGAAATCATCGCTGCCAGCTTTTGGATCGTTTTTCACATCTCAATTAAATTCAAGATCAGTCGCATCCATAACCATATCTACCATTCTGTCTATATCCCTATCCTGTTCGCTTCTAATCCTTGCACCTTTCTCCCACATCTCCCCATACAGACACCAATGCTTGTAGTTAGGCATAAATCCATTCTTATACAAATGGATAGTAATTGTATCCTTATCAAATATTTCTCTATTACCGTATCTGTTACAAGGGCAACAAACCTATCCTTGATGTAAGAGTATTGCATTTTCAAAAGCAAAATCGTAGAAGTACTCTGCACCCTCCCTATGTTCAACAGAAATCATTCTATTGACTACTCGATGGTCCATCCAATTATGGTCCATGGCATACTATCTAAGAATTCTGCATATACATAAATACAAAATAACTGCTAATTAACTATTTTATCATTCAACATGGCTTATATAATAAATGCATCATATCATCAACTAATAGATATAGAAGGTCCCATCCTATTCAGAAAATACATTAATTCTATAGGTCAATTGCAGTAATCAACCGATACATAACAGAGGCTAAAAAAATTTCGACAGTATTTTTTCTTTTCTTTCCACATGGCTGAAGATGTGTGGAGAGAATTAATGAAAAATACTATCCAAAATTTTTTTCGAACCATTAGCATACCGTTTGATTACTATAATGATCTATAAAATTACTTGCATTTTTCAAACTATCCATACTAAACAATCAATTGATCAATATACATAATTCTTTCACTCATACAAAAATATATAAATATATAGATACAATAGAATATGTACATTAATCAAAAGATGGGTCTATGATTCTATACAATGTAAACTTTTTTAAAATCAATACCTAATTAATTACTTAAATTAACATCCAATTATGGAATGTCATAGAATATGCACTCAACACTTGCATGAGGACTGGTTGCCTTGGACACCAATTAGGATCCGAGGCCTAAGCATGCAGGGTATGCCCCGACCCCATGTTTGCAATACTACCTGGTACCTTCCATCGGCCCGAACGCACAGGGTGCACGATGGCTGGATGCCTTGGACACCAGCTGGGACCCGAGGCTTGAGCACGTAGGGCACGCCCCGGCTCCGTGTTCACAATGCATGCTGATCGACACCTTCCCTCAGCCTCAGCGTGTAGGGCGCATGGGGGCTGGATGTCTTGGATTACAGTTGGGATCCGAGGCTCGAATGCATAGGGCACGTCCTGGCCCCATGTTTGCAATACTGCCCAACACCTTCCTTCAGTCCGAGCGCTCTGCATGTCGAGATCCAAGTCCCATGCTTCTAATTAATTAATTAATTAAATATCTAACTAATTAATTAAATTAATATTTAATTAATTAATTTTTAATACATAATTAAACTTAATTAACATAATTTAAATAAAAAAATAACTATTAGTGACTGCATTAGCCATCACTAATGCCATCACTAATACTCACCATAGAAGGCGGGTTGGCGCACAGGAACTAAAGGGCGAGAGGATGGCTAGGAACGGGATGTCAGCTTAGGGACAGAATACTGGCTCAGGGATGAGATGTCAGAGATGAGGGCGTGGGGATGGGGCCGCAGGAAGGCGGTGCGGATTAGGGCCGTGGGATCAGGTCGGTGGGGTGGGGTCGCAAGTTGGAGGCGACGGGGTAGGGGCCGCGGGGTCAGGCCAACGATGTCAAAGCCGACATTGTTGGGGTGGCCACAGGAGTTGTGGGGTCGTAGAGGGATGCAGGCTCAAGGCCACAGGATGTCAGAGGGACAGGCATGGAGGGACGAGATGGGGAGGGAGGAAAGGGGGGTGGGAGGGTTGAGGGAGGTTTGGACACCGACGAGAGGAGAGCGCACCGGGGTCGCGGGATGCCGGAGAGACGCGGTGAACCGTCACTAATACTTTTATCAAAAAAATATTTTTTCATAATTTTTGAAATGATTTTTTTTAAATTATTAGCAATGGCAATGTTTCATTCGCTAATGCTATCGATAAAAGTATTAGCGACGGTATCTTCCATCACTAGAGCTGTCGCTAATACTTTTATCAGAAAAAATATTTTTTTCATAATTTTTTAAATATTTTTTTCAAAATTATTAGCAATAAAATATTCAGCCATCACTAATAACCATCAATAATTAATTAATTTAATTATAATTATAATCAAATTTTGTTAAAAGTTTTTTAATTTATTATAATTATAATTTTTTTCTATTTTTTTAAATATGATATAATTTTGAAATTTAAAGTTCATCTTTATCATTCATTATCTAAATAATTATTAAATAATTATGTAAATAATTTTAGATTTTTTTTTTGATAGCCCTAGGTATGTCGATCATTAAAATTTAATTTTGATGATCACAAACGACTGCATGATGATCTGATAGATAGAGACCACCGATGGATTCAAAAATTTACAACAATAATCTCGATGATATTTATAGAAAATTATCAAAATTTTACTTCAATCGAACATCATTATCATAGTCAATTTAGCACGGAATGATTTAGATTGTTAAATAAAAAATGATTGATCAAAAGGCCAAATGGTGTCCGATTATAAGGTAATTTTTTAGATAAATGATCTTTACTACTATTTTGATCATTTGTATGGTAGTGATCGTAAAATTCAAATCGCATGTATATGAACGATTCAAAACTATGTCTCTTAATACTCATTCTTAAAATCTTTAAGTAATTATACTTGTGCTTTTATAAAATCTACTTTTCACGTGGATGGTTCATATATGTGCAATTTGAATTTTACGATCACCACCATATAAATAATCAAAGTAGTAGCAAAGATCATTTATCAAAAAAATCACCTCATAATTGATCTCCGTTTGGCCTTTTGATCACTTATTTTTTATTTAACGGTTCAAATCATTTCGTGCTAAATTGACCATGATAATGATGTCCGATTGAAGTAAAATTTTGATAGTGTGCTACAAATATCATCGAGATTATTATTGCCAATTATCAGATCCATCGGTGTTCTCTATCTATTAGATCATCATACAGTCATTTGTGGCCATCGAAATTAAATTTTATTGATTGATATAGCTAAGACTACCGAATCGAGGTGATCTTTTGTGATGATACTCTAATGATAATTATTTAAATAATGGTGAAGATAATTATTCACCATCGCTAATAAGTTTAATAAATATTTTTTTTTTATTTTTTGCAATGGTGAATTTCGTCGCTAATAGTGCCATCGCTAATGATTATTAGTGACGATAAATTTTATCACTAATAATCTTTGGACCATCGCTAATAAATTTAATAAATAAATAAAAAAAATTACCATGATAAGATCTGTCCCTAATAGTACCGTCGCTAATAAGTTTAATAAATAATTTTTTTTGATAAATAATTTTTTTGTAATGGCTTATTTTTTATCATAATCTTTTGTTAGTAAAAATGATTATTAGAGACGGTAAAAATACTGTCGCTAAAAATATTATTAGCGACAGAGATATTATCGTCGGTAATGCTGTCGCTAATAAAGGCTATTAGCGACGGAAGAAACGCCGTCGCTAATGACCGTTGCTAATACCTTAATTTTTTATAGTATAGTCAATATCAAGAACCATAAAACCATCAATAATAATGCTACAACCATAATAAATTGTTTCAAGATAAATTTCAATAGAATTATTCTCAAAACTAAAACAAAAGCCTAAGAAGAACAGAAAAAATATTTTGTCAGACCTTTGGAGCATAAAGAATGTCATGGAGATAGAGAGTGCGACCTCCTTGCATCACCAGCTTGTATGTGCCAATATCCAGCACATCAACACTAAAATGATTCTCGATATATATCTTTTTGCTTCCAACAGGTAGTCGGCGGTATTCCACAAACCCTGCTCAATCCTTTGCATGGTCGGTTGCTTTAGAGTCTATAATTCATATAGAGAGAGATTTAGCAACAAGCACACAAGATGTAACAAAGCAATCTGTGTGAGAACCAGGACATACCATCTTCAGTACACTTACGAGCGAAGTATCCCAATTGTCCACAATTGTAGCAAGACATCATGGTTTTATCTTTCTTGCCAGCATACTTTCCTCTTTTTCTTTTGATGATATTTTCCTTTTTAGGTGTAGGTCCCGCATTTCCTTGTGTTTTGTCAGCTTTCTTTCGTTTGGGCCCCTATGTGAATTAGTCTCAGCAACAAAAGAATTAAAAGTTTTAGCAGCCTCAAGGTGCTCTTCCTCAAGTTCCAAATGACGTGCAATGTCTTCAAACATTTTTATATTCTCATTATGCATCATATTAATTCGCATATATTCCCACGAGTTGGGAAGGGAGTGAATTACAGCCTGGATTAATTACCTACTACTCATCAGTAAAATTGTTGCCTGCAGATTTCAACTCGCATATCATGTTTGACATTATCCTCAAGTACTGTTTCATGGTCTATTTAGCACGCTTTTGATAATCATGAGAATGCAAGGTCAAACTACGCAACCTAATGGTGGAAGTAGCACTAAACTTAGTTTTGAGAGCCTCTCACATATCATATGATGTAGCATATTGCTTAAGTTCGCACAAGAGATCATTTTGCATGCTGCTCAACAACGAAACGATACGATCTTTCTTGAGCCAACTTTGGTAGGCTTCCATCTCTCTGCGGCCTTGAGTGTTGTTAGTTTCTTTGAGCTCTTCCATGATCTGGGTCAAGGTCTCAACGACCTCCTGCTCATCAAGCACATATTGAATCTTACGGTGCCAAAAATCATAATTATCACCGTCAAATTTCTCTCCTTTAACTATTTATTTAGAGGCCATTTGAAACTGCTATATTATAGCATGCAGAGAAAGAATATTTTTAAATTAGCACCACATACATATATGAAGCTTTTTGCAACAAAAACTATAATTAAATAAATAAAAGGACTATAAGCATATAAAAAAAAAATTGCTATGCTCATAATCACATTATATCACTTGTATTTAATTATTTATATTCAATTAAGTTACACAAAAAAAATATAAATGATTAATTAAAACTTCCACTATATTTAGCATGCCAATAAAAATTTCATATGATATATATATATATATATATATATATATATATATATATATATATATATATATATATATATATATATATATATATATATATATATATATATATATATATATCTTAGAGAAATTACCGGCTCAAGAAAAAATAAAATAAAATGCATGCACCGTGAGAACATGTAGCATCAGGCACGAATGAATATACCGCCATGTATGGATGCATGCTGTGAAATACGCACGCTATGCAAATGCACCATCCAAGCATTCATAAGTTCACATGTAGTTCTCTTTCTTTTCCTTTCCCTTGTTTTTTTTTTTTATTGGGCTCGCAATCGGATGCTTGCAGGTGTTAATGTGCAGCCCAGACCGATTCACAGGATGCAAAAAGTTGGTCAACATTGTCAACCATCCCAAAACAAAAACAGTCAAACTGTCAAACAGAAAGACCCCACGGGATAAACCAGAAAGGCTCCTCACGTGCAATCACGAAGACGTGAAAAACGCGGCCGCACATGACCCTTCGATCCACTCGGAAGGGTTAGAAACAGATGCACTTTAACGGAAGAAAACTTTTATTATACTAATCCAAAAAATATATATAATATATCATTGGAAAGCTTACCCGAGAGCTTTCTAATGGTACTAACATTTAAATCAAATAATAACCGTATAGAAAGATATATCTAATCAAGATATTCTACCTTTTGATTTATAAAAAAATATTTCTTCCACTACGAAAGGTGTTAGGCCATGAGATTTTTTTAGATTAAAAGAACATATTTATTAGATCACAGATCTATAAAATTTCGGCCTAACTTAAAGCATATGGAAAAATTTCGTTAACTAGATTTTAAAAAACTTAAAATTACATAAGAAAGAGAAAAATAATATAACATTCAACCATATACTATGTATAAGGAATCAAACAAGGATCATAGAATCAACTTTTTATAGCTCTAATACTAATATTGAGCAGCAGAAAAATATACCCGATCTTTCCTGATAAAGATACGTCGTGACTTATACAATCAATTCCGGCTCAAAGTCAGTTGATTTATACGTCCTCTCCTTCACAGCAATGACTTAGATCTTCATACTTGTTGTAGGCAAATCTATATTCCACCATATAAAAGCCTCTAGATCTCAAGGATAACAATGGCCGTGGGGTCTTTTTTGTGATACAATTTATCTTAAGAATCAGTCCTTTTGTATAAAGCAAATCCCTCCACAAAGAGACGGATGAAGACATCTCTTATCTTATCTTATCTTATCGGCTGGTTTTAAATTCAAACTTTATCAAATTAGTTTCAAATTCAAACTCAATGAATCGGGCTTGCATATGGGTGCAACCGATTCGATTCCAACCAAATGCCTAACACCAACAATTACCCAAGGGCCAGCATGCGATGCCTTGATACGGTGGAGCTCATCAAGGAGGGTGGATCTGCTGTGGCAAAGGTGTGGTCCGTAGATGCTGGTGAGGTACTAGTGAGAGTTATATCCCACCATTGAGAATTGAGTGGTGATGGAAAATTCTCTAGAATGAATCAGCGTTCCAGTAACTTGAGTGGGATCCCAACTGGTTAGAATTCCATCTGCTGAACCTCTAGCTTCTTTGCAGTGCCATTCAGAGAAAGGAGATCCATAGGATGATTTGACCAGATTTTTACCGACTTTTTATAGTTTTGTTTCTTGGAGACATGCTATCCAGCATCTTGAGTGTTTGATGGTGTTCCTAATTACACTTCTCTTTTTTGCCCTGCCCAATCCCCTTGCAATCCAAAAAAAGGATTGTCATAGATGATGGTTGGATAACTGAACGTATCGGAGGCTCACATAGACACTAGTAGCAGATATAATGTTAAGCTTAGAGGCGGGGTCTCTGTTATTATAGTCATTGAACAATTGAGGGCGTATTACATAGCAAAAGGATGGCTTTGGACTAAAGAAGCAAGAGTCTTGTGGATTCAAGATGCTTGCAACCATCAGAAGGACAAAAAGATCAACTATAAACAGTGTAACCATGTAGTGTAGAGACCTATTCATTGGCTGCAGTGTCTAAGCAACATTCTGGGGGATCCGGTGACCATTGAGATCCCTACATCGGAGAAGTTCCATCTTTCGGAGCTTGAAGACAGCCCCTTCAGTCGACAGTCTTATACCACACTTCTTGGTAAGTTGAATGATATCACCTGAGGTTAAAGAGTTGATGAAGAGTGCATCTTGATTGCTAATTAGCTTGGGGTCCAACAATCCGAGCACTTTGAGTTTTTTGGCCCTCAGTCTTGGGCTTCTCTTATAGGATGCAGAGGAAGGAGAAAGGCTAGATGCTGTTGGCTTTGTCTACCAACTTGATGAGATTTGGGAGGAGACTAAAGTGAAAAATGAGATGAAAAATTGAGGGAGAATATAGATTTAGAGTTCTTTCTTTCTTTTTTCTTAGTACATAAGCCCTCTTATATTTGAGGCTACCACATCCTATAAAAATTCATACATCAATACATAAACCACTATGACAATATAAGCCCAACTATGTATGAGCCTATATATGAACCCAGCATACAACTAAACCAAAAATTATATAACTTAGAAATTAAAAAGAATAAACGTTACATTTTAACACTTTCCTTTAATGGTTGTTCTTGAATGCCCATGAGGTCTCTAAAGTAGATGAATTTCTCTTTAGATAATGTCTTGGTGAAAATATCCGCCACTTGGTTTTGAGTCCTCACATACTTCACTTCAACTTCTTTTTCTTCTACTACATCTATTATAAAATGGTACTTGATTTTGATATACTTGGTGCGGCTATGATAGATGGGATTTTTTATCATAGAAATGATAGATTTGCTATCACAAAGTAGTGTAGTTGCTTCTTCTTGCTTCTCACCCATATCTTTTAGTATTCTTCTCAACTAAATTATTTATTGTACCGTCAAGATAGTTGAGATATATTCGGCTTCTGCGGATGACAATGCCATAATATCGTACTTCTTTGATGCTCAAGATATAACACCGGATCCAAAAGAAAATGCATAGCCCGATGTGCTCTTCATATCATCAATATTTTCAATCCAATCACTATCACAAAATCCAAATAACTTCACATGATCATTTATGCTCCTTTCATACATGATGCCATAATCTTTGATGCTTTTGATGTATCTCAAGATTCTTTTTGCCACCCCAAAGTGGACCTTGCTTGACTTTTGCATGAATCTAGAAAGTAAACTTGATGTAAATATTATATCCGATCTTATAGTTGTGAGATACAATAAGCTTCCAATAATACTTCTATATAGTTATATATTGGCTCACCACTTCCATCTTCTTTCATAAACTTCTCATTTACCACCAAAGGTGTTGCCACAACATTGCAATTCTTCATTTTGAGCTTCTTAAGAATGCTTTCTACATATTTTTTTTGACAAATAAAAATGCCATCTTCTCTTGGCTTGATTTTAATTTTCAAAAAGTAATGGAGTAAACCTATATCATTCATTTCATATCTTTTCATCATATCACTTTTGAAGGCCAAAATCATATTCTCATTATTATCGGTAATGATCAAATCATCAACCTAAAAAGAGACAATGAGAATGTCATTACCTTGCTTTTTCATATAAAGTATTGGTTCACTTGGACTTCTTTGAAAATCTTTTCCATTGAAGTAGACATCAATTTGAGAATACCATGCTTGGAGTGCTTGCTTCAACCCATACAATACTTTCTTCAACTTGTACACTTTGCTTTCTTGACTTTTGATGATGAAACCTTGAGGTTGTTCTATATAAATTTCTTCCTCCAATATCCCATTCAAAAATATCGAGTTTACATCAAGTTAGTGTAGTTTCCAACTTTTGTATGTCGCCATAAAAATGAGAATTTTAATTATATTATGTCGGACAACCGATGCAAAAGTTTCTTGATAATCAATTTCGGGTAGTTGAGAGTACCCTTTTGCTATCAATTTTGCTCTGTATCTTTGAATAGATCCGTCCGGATTGCATTTTGTCCTGTATATCTACTTCAAGCCAATGACTTCCTTATCATTTGGTTTCTCTACTAGCTCTCAGGTTTTGTTCTTCTCAATCACATCAATTTCTTCTTGCATTGCCTTGTTCCACACTTCTTCATGTATAGCTTCTTCATAAGTTTTAGGCTCAATCATGTAAAAATTATAAGTAGCAAAAATATCACTTAGACTTCTCATTCTTGTGGGAGTGAAATTTGGAGATGAGCTTGAGCTTGAAGTTGGTAATGGACTTACACTTGAAGAAGTTTGTGGTGAACATTCATCCTCATTTTCTTCATTTTGGATATCATGAATTTCTTCATCAAGAGTAACAATATTTTCTTCAACTTTCTTTTTCTTCCAATCTCAAGTAGTCTTCTCATTGAAAAGAATATCTTTTTTTATGATCACCTTGCTGTACTTCAAGCTAAAATGTCTATACCCTTTTGATTTAGAACTATAGCTAACAAAAATATATTTTTCACTTACTTCATCAAGTTTGTGCCTCCTTTTTTTGGGAATATGTGCATAGCATACACATCCAAAACCTTTGAAATACTTCACCGAAGGCTTTCTACCGATCAAGCTTCAAATGGTGTCTTGTTTTGGAGAGCTTTTGTTGGATATCTATTCATCAAGTACACCGCTATGTACCGCTTTTGTCCAACAAGAATTTGGAAGGTCTTTATCTTTGAGTATAGATCTAGCTATCTCAAAAATAGTATGGTTCTTTCTTTCGGCAACTCCATTTTGTTCCGATGTATAGCCAACGGTCAATTATCTTTGCAAATCAACATCTTCACAAAATTTTTCAAATTTATTTGAATTATATTCACCACCTCTATCAATTCTTAGCACCTTGATGTAGTGCTCACTTTGTCTTTCCACAAAATTTTTGAACTTCTTGAAGATGGTGAATGCCTTGGACTTATGTCTCATAAAGTACACCCATGACATTCTTGAATAGTCATCAATGAAAGTAATGAAATAGATGTTACCGACATAAGAAGAAGTTTTCATAGGTCCACATATGTCGGTGTGGATAAACTCCAATGGTGCTTTGGCTCTCCATACATGCTCTTTTGGAAATGCCTCTCAGTATTGTTTTCCAAATGCACATCCTTCACAAATTTTTTTCTTGTCTTGCATTGTCGGTAGATCATACACCATATTCTTTTGATGTAGACTTCTCAAGTTTTAAAAGTTCAAGTATCCATACCTTTTGTACCATAGCCATGACTCATCATTCACCTCCATCTTTCATGTAACATTCTTTGCATAGTGCAAAATAAGAGGAAAGCTTCTATTTTTCTCCATGTTGATATTTGCCATAAGTTGCTTTTTCTCTCCTTTGTCATATATCTTACATCCATTATTTTCAAAGTGCACCATGTGCCCATGCTCAATCAATTGTCCAACACTTAAAAGATTTTGTGTTAAGTCTGAAACAAGTAGAACATCATGGATGAACTTTCTTCCTTTCTTTGTATCAATTATAATTGTCCTTTTTCCTCTTGCTTAGACTAGTGCACCATTTTTCATCTTGACTTGTGAGATTGAAGAATTATCAATATCAACAAAGATGGACTTGTCACCGATCATGTGGTTGCTACATCCACTATTAAGATACCATACATCATTTTTATGCTCCTCCACGATTTGACATGTATAGAATATGCTTTGGCCACCTTCATTTTCTTCGAAGAAGTGTACTTGCTCACTTGTTTGGTACCTACAATCTTTTTGAACATGGTCAAAATTTTTATAATTATAACATCGGAATTTTCCCTTAAACCAACAATCTTTTTCAACATGAGAAGATCTTTTATATATGTTGCATTTTGGTTGAGTGCTCTCATCATTTTGATTTTTTGAAAAATTATTTTCTTTCCTTCTTCTCCCTCTCATATTTCTTTCTCTTCCTCTATTTTGGTTTTCATCTCTAAATGACTCCCCTTTAACTTGTCCATGACTAGACGGTTCTCTTTGAAGACTTTTGTCAAACACCTTGAGCTTATATTGAAAGGCACTTTCTAATGATGATTCTTTGTGCCTAAATAATCTTTGCTTATGAGCTTCAAGAGATCCCATCAACTCATGAATACTTAAAGTAGAAAGATCTTTAAATTCTTCAATAATAGTAACTATGGTATTAAACTTTAGAGGCAAACTAGTCAAAATTTTTTCACATATTTTTTGCTCGATGATGGTTTCACCATAGCTCTTCATTTGATTAACAATCTCCATGATTTTAAAGAAGTAATCCTTCAATTTCTTATTTTCTTGCATTCTCAAATTATCTAATTCTCTTTTTAGAGTTTGAAGTTTGATAGTTCTCACCTTAGTATTCTCTTTAAATTTTTCTTGTAAGATGTCCCATGCCTCCTTTGATTTGGTGGCTCTAATGATTCTTGAGAAAATCTTGTCGGACACCACTTGTTGGATGAAGAAGAAGGCTTTGGCATCTTTTCTTTTGTAGTCCTTCATTTGCTCCTTTTGTTGGTTAGTTGGAGTGGATGGTTCTTCATACCCACTCTCCACCAAATCCCAAATCTCTTGTGAAATGAAGAGAGTCTTCATCTTGATGCTCCAATAATCATAGTTTTCTCCAGCAAAAATAGGAATAAAAGGTTGATTAATGCTCATACCCATGTTGCTTGAACTTGCCATGAAGATCTTCTTGAATGGTACTCTCTTTCTCACTTGTTGTCTTCAAACTCAAATCTTGTTGATCTTCCTTGCTCTGATATCACTTTGATTGGCTTTGTTTACCAACTTGATGAGATTTGGGAAGAGATTGAAGTGGAGAATGAGATAAAAACTTGGGGGAGAAGAGTTTTCTTTTTTCTTAGTACATAAGACCTCTTATGTGTGAGGCTACCACATCTTACAAAAATTCATACATTAATATATAAACCACTATGACAATATGAGCCCAACTATATATGAGCCTATATATGAACCCAACATACAACTAAACTAAAAATTACATAACTTAAAAATTAAAAAAAACAAACATTACATTTTAACAGATGCTCGGTCTAAACTGGGTTTGCTGAGAGCTGTCAACAAGGTTGAGAACACTTTGGCAATGGGAATGGGGCAAGTTCCTTATCAGAGGTGGTTTGTTGCGTGGTGTGGTTGATGAAGGTTTCTTTCATGTTATAGGAGAGTAAGGGTGGGTCAGATTCCCAAGGAATGAAAAGATCTATGGTGTGCAGTGCTAGATTTTCCAGGTTCAAACCCTTTGAATTTGAAAAACCTAGAAATGGGTAAATGTTAGGATACCCGTTGGTTAGGTAATGATAGCAGAAGAGCCTATCTAATGGTAAGAATAAGCTAGGGTTTGGAGTGAAGAGGGTGCAAGAGTGTAGGATGTGGCTGAGGGTGATCATGGTGTCAAGTGGGCTAGGATACCCTAGGCTTGCACTGAGAGTAGGAGAAAGAGCATCAGCATTCCTATGCCTCCGGCTTTCACCGACTGCCACTACTAGGGTCTCTCCTCTCTGACGACGTAGATTTAGGGTGGTTGAGGTGGTGTTTTCGAGCACCCGACGATCTATTGTGAGCAGGAGAACCAAATTAGAACTTGCGCTCTCTCTCACCTAAATCTTCTATATCATCTTCGCTGGATGCATAGTCTTCGAACGGATGTATTTCTGGTCGGGAGAATTTGACAATTAGCCTGATCGCGAATACACGAGGGCCAACCATGATTTGAATGATATCCGAGATGTCTGCTAGCTCTTCGCAAAAGAACTGAATGTCGAAGCTTGTAATATCATCCCATTGCAGATTGGAACGGCTGGCACGAAACGAGGTGCCGAAGCTGGAGATTATGACGGCCACCGCTTTTGCGTTCCAGCACATCAATGGTAAGTCTAGAAGACTGGCACGAACCTTGAATCTGAGGTTATGAAGAGTCGCTCACCTATGTTGGTCCCAAAAATTGATGATTAATGAAAATCCTTCCCCGTGGATATGGTCCCTGGACATTAGGTTTTGGATCACTTCTCTGGAGGGGCAGGAGATGAAGAAGTGGTTCGCCTCTGCAAGTTGTTTTGTCATCCAAGATCCAGCAACCTTGGCCGCATGAGCCAGAGTAATAGCAACGTCGTCCACCTTGATTCTCCTACCATATGATTTAATGAAAGCCACCCGGTCTAGGTATTCAGAGATCCCAGTCATCTCCGGATTTCTTGGCTAGAAAGCCTTGCTTATCTGAGGGTTCTGCCATTCGGGTTCCATGGCACTGGTGCAACGCCCGGAAGGTGTTCAGGAGGATAGTGTTGAACGGAGTGCACCATGTTGTGGTACCAAAAGCTAATTAACGCTAATTACATCTACAGTTCCACACTCAGTAAACTTATTCCGTCTCAATCTTGATCTTTATGGGCACTGAAATATTAACTTATATGCACCATAGCCAGACCCTATACGATACTACATTGTCATCATTCCGGTGATCCGCAGACTTGCCTAAGCAGCACGTCAATCTTGATTACTACCATATTTATTTTGCACTTCCCGGAAGGTTGATGGTAAATAATCTATTCTTTTTTTTTTATAGGAATAAATAATCTATTGTGATACACTATAGACTCAAGATTCATTTGATTCGCAGAAAATTTTTTTTTCTCAGAAGTTACTTTCTGAGAATAGGATTTTGGTATGTTTGGTTGACCATAAAAAAGTGATTTGTTACAGCTTATGTTTGATTGAGCATCTATTTTTCTTGAAAAATTATGTAAAATACCTATTATACCCTCAGTAGATATAAAACTATACATTTTTGCTCCTAAACTTTATATAAATATTAACATTATATTTATATTAATATAAATATAATATTAATATATTATAATATAATAGAAGATCATAATAATTTATTATATTAATATAATACTAATATATATTAATATTATATTAATATAATATTAATACTTAACATAATAAATTTATTAATATAAATATAAATATAATATTAAATATAAATATTATATTAATATTAATAATAATATTATATTAGTATAAATATTAAAATAATATTAAAATATAATAAATAATACAATATCGATATTGATATTAATATTATATTCATAAAAAATATTATGATAATATTAATATAATATTAATATAATATTATATCATCATTCAATATTTCATCATAACCATCCATTAATATTTTAAAAAATCTTGATCATTGATCTCAAAAGGATATTTTAGGAAATAAAAAAGTATCATCACTTTTTATCCCATGGGATGTGACAAAATTCATCTCTCCTATAGATTTTCACTTTTCATGAAATATGTGAAGTGACTTTCTATAGAAAGAATTTTTTTCACTCTCTCTCCTCTTAAAACTGTAACCAAATAAAAAGCCCCCTCTCCATTTTTCAAGAACTACCTCTTCTCCCTCCACTTCCCGTCAACCAAATAAGCCTTAGGAGTTTGCGTTCCTTTTTAATTTAGTACTATCATGCCCTCGACCTGAGATCATGAACCGAGGGTCATGGCAACCATCGCATATTTATGAAGAACTCTTTCCATAAGCATGCAAAGCATTTCATCATGATATCAATGCATCACAGTGGAATAAAATTCAAATAATTATTATTTAATTTTAATTCAAATAACTAAATCAAATATCTTACATCCAATGAAGTTTCACTAAAAATAAAATATACATCTAAGTTCAATAAAGTTGACAATATTAGATCTCATCTCTAAATGCTCTGTCCCAACATTATTATCCACGCTCGTAATTAATTATCTAAATCTGAAAAAAATAAAAGAGAGAGGTAATAAGCTTGACAACCCAGTAAGTAACAAATATCTCAACTAGACATTTTAGATATTATATAATATTCAAGAACAATACTGTGAATAAACATAAAAATATATTCCATACTAATTCAAATGCAAATCCAATCTTTTCAAATATTTATATACAATATAATCATAAATTCGATTCAAATTAAAATACTCATAACTCAATAGCCATGACTATGACCAATGTTTAACCCTCATTGGCGAGGTCTACTGAATACCAGCTCACAACCCCCATGGGCAAGGTCCACTAAATACCGCGCATAACTCCCACTGGCAGGGTCCATTGAGTACCAATATATAATTTCTATTGGCAGGGTCCATTGATTACCAACGTATAATCTCCATTGGCGGGGTCCACTGAAACATAGTTAAGCTGAGAGTATAAATCTGATCTGTATCAAAATATTTTTATATCATAATATATCATAATTTTTACTAAATATATGCATAATCAATAAACCATAATATTTTAGAATCACTTTTCATTCGAAACATAATTTCATAAATCATGAAAATTTCAAATAATAATTATTTACTTTCAAAATAAATATGAAATATCTTGAAAAGATAATTCATTACTTACCTCTCATAAAATACTGAACGAATGGATCGATTAACATTGAAAAAATTCTTCAGAAACTATTATTCAACATTATATTTTTATATTAATTCTAATTCAAAACTAGATCTAAATAAATTCCAAATCAAAATCCCACTTAAGATCAAACCCTTTACTAAGCTCGATCAAAAGTGTCAAAAGAGAGTCATTCACTAGGCTAATCTTAGAAAGATAACTTCAAAAAAGAAAAATCCATCAAGAGAGAGCATCAATCTAGAGAAAAAATTCTAGAGAGAGAAAATAGAGAGAGAAAGTAAAATTTTTAGAGAGAGAAAAAAGTATTCAGATTGAAGGGAGAGAGAGAGAAAAAAGAGAAATTCTCTTATTTTTTAGTTATTTATTTTTTTCTTTCCTTTCCCTTTTTTTTTCCTCTTTTTTTCTTTCCCATGGAAAAATAAAGGACCGCATGTCCTCTTCCTTTCCTCTTCTTCCTTCACGAAATAGGGGACTCTTTGTCCCCTCCTCCCTATCAGTGATGCTCACGACTGGAGGGAACGGCCACAGTGGTGATCGATGACATAGATCCGATGACTGGCAATGGCAAAAATGTGCCAGAAAAATCAATAATAGGATGTAGAAAAATAGAAAAATTCGGTAGCTTCAATTTTTGAGAAGAAATTCAGCAAGAGATTAGCTAAAATCTGAGACTTAAGGAATCCAAAAGAAGGGGAAGAGAGCAAGTCAAAGGTTGATGAGTTCTTACCTGATTTTGATGAGCATTGGTCTAATTTCCAATGGCCAAATCAACTTCAAACTAAAGGTACTTCAAGAAGAAATCAGGGAGAAAGGACAGTGATCTTTGATGATTTTTCGGTGATGATGAATCAAGGGGTTGAAGTCCTTAAATAGATTTCTAAAGGAAGAGTTTCAGTTCAATTTCAATTAGATTTTTAAGTAATTTTTAGACTTTTAAATAGTGAAGGAGTTCTTCCATGTATTCCTTAGTTCCCACTAAATTTCAAGCTTCCCACGTATGTCCAGCATGTGCAACGCACGTGCTGGTTAGTTCTCTCTTTTTTTAATATTATTGATGTTTAAAAAAGTCATGTAATTTCTTCTCTCTTTTTTTCACTGGTTTATGCTTTAAGATCCATGTCATAAGATTTTGGGGTATCACATTCTCCCCATCTAAAATGAAATTTCATCCTCAAAATTTTTCGTGCTCAAATCCACAATAATTCAATGTTATTTTTATCCTAAGCCACAGTGATCCTCTTCAAAATCGAATCTTTCATCACCATATCTTTCGAATCAATTACTATTTTATTAGATTAAAAATAATTTAGACTATTATGCTTCTATTGCATACTTTAATTCAAATTTATCAATGCACTTGTGTCAAATATAAGTTTCTAAATTATCACAATCAATATAAGTTATCATCTCAATGTTCCTAATGTCTACCCACCCACACTCATAACTGATTCCAGATGTCATAATTTGCTTACTTATGCTCTGATACCATATTAATTGTCATGCCCCCTGATCCGAGATCATGAGCTGAGGGTCATGGCAACCATCACATACTTATGAAGAACTCTCTCTATAAGCATGTAAGGCATGTCATCACAATATCAATGCATCACAGTGAAATAAAATTCAAATAATTATTATTCAATTTTAATTCAAATAACTAAATCAAATGTCTTACATCCAATAAAGTTTCACTAAAAATAAAATAATAGATCTAAGTTCAATGAAGTTGACAATGTTAAATCTGACCTCTAAAAGCTCTATCCCAACATTATTACCTGCACTCATAATTAATTATCTAAATCTAAAAAAAATAAAAGAGAGAGGTAATGAGCTGGATAATCCAGTAAGTAAGAAATATCTCAACTAGATATTTTAGATAATATATAATATTTAAAAATAATATTATGAATAAATATAAAAATATATTTCATCCTAATTTAATATAAATTTAATCTTTTCAAATATTTATATATAATATAATCATCAATCTGATTCAAATTAAAATACTCATAACTCAATGGCTACGATTATGACCAACGTTTAACCCTCATTGGTGAGATCTATTGAATACCAGCGCACAACCCTCACTGCCAGGATCCACTAAATATCGGCGCACAACTCCCACTGACAGGGTTCACTGAGTACCAACGTATAATCCTCATTGACAGGACCCACTGATTGCCATATTCCAGATGTCATAATTTGCTTACTTATGCTCTGATACCATATTAATTGTCATGCCCCCTGATCCGAGATCATGAGCTGAGGGTCATGGCAACCATCACATACTTATGAAGAACTCTCTCTATAAGCATGTAAGGCATGTCATCACAATATCAATGCATCACAGTGAAATAAAATTCAAATAATTATTATTTAATTTTAATTCAAATAACTAAATCAAATATCTTACATCCAATAAAGTTTCACTAAAAATAAAATAATAGATCTAAGTTCAATGAAGTTGACAATGTTAAATCTGACCTCTAAAAGCTCTATCCCAACATTATTACCTACACTCATAATTAATTATCTAAATCTAAAAAAAATAAAAGAGAGAGGTAATGAGCTGGATAATCCAGTAAGTAAGAAATATCTCAACTAGATATTTTAGATAATATATAATATTTAAAAATAATATTATGAATAAATATAAAAATATATTTCATCCTAATTTAATATAAATTTAATCTTTTCAAATATTTATATATAATATAATCATCAATCTGATTCAAATTAAAATACTCATAACTCAATAGCTACGATTATGATCAACGTTTAACCCTCATTGGTGAGATCTATTGAATACCAGCGCACAACCCTCACTGACAGAATCCACTAAATATCGACGCACAACTCCCACTGACAGGGTTCACTAAGTACCAACGTATAATCCTCATTGACAGGGCCCACTGATTACCAACGTATAATCTCCATTGGTGGGACCTATTAAAATATATTTAGGCTGAGAGCATAAATTCGATCTATATCAAAATACTTTTGTATCATAACATATCAAAATTTTTACTTAACATATACATAATTAATAAATCATAGTATTTTAGAATTACTTTTTATTCAAAATATAATTTCATAAATCATACATAATTTCAAAAAATAATTATTTATTTTTAAAATAAATATAAAATATCTTGAGAAGATGATTCATTACTTATCTCTCACAGAACACTGAACGAATGGATCGATTAACATTGAAAAAATTCTTTAGAACCTATTATTCAATATTATATTTTTATATTAATTCTAATTCAAATTTAGATCTAAATAAATATCAAATCAAAATCCCACTTAAGATCAAATCCTTTACTAAGCTCGATCAAAATCATCAAAAGAGAGTCATTCACTAGGCTAATCTGAGAAAGATAACTTCAAGAAAGAAAAATCCATCACGAGAAAGCATCAATCTAGAGAGAGAAAATTTTAGAGAGAGAAAGCAAAATTTTTAGAGAGAGAAGGTAAGGGTTCAAATTGAAGGGAGAGAGAGAAACTCTCTCATTTTTTAGTTATTTATTTTTTCTTTTCTTTTCTTTTTTCTTTTCTTTTTTTATTTTCTTCTTTTTTTTCTTTCTCATGGGAAAATAGAGGACCGCACATCCTCTTCCTTTCCTCTTCTTCCTTCATGGAACAGGGGACTCTTTATCCCCTCCTCCCTATCGGCAATGCTCGCGACTAGAGGGGAAGGCCACAGCATTGACCGATGACATAGATCTGACGACTAGTGGTGGCAAAAATCCGTCAGAAAAATCAAGAATAAGATGTGGAAAAATAGAAAATTTTGGTAGCTTCAATTTTTGAGAAGAAATCTAGCAAGAGATTAGCTGAAATCCAAGATTTAGGTAATCCAAAAGAAGGGGAAGAGAGCAAGTCAAAGATTGATGGGTTCTTACCTAATTTTGAAGAGCATTGGTCTGATTTCTGATGGCCAAATCAACTTCAAACTGAAGGTACTTTAAGAAGAAATCAGGGAGAAAGAACAATGATCTTTGGTGAATTTTTGATGATGATGAATGAAGGGGTTGAAGTCCTTAAATAGATCTCTAAAAGAAGAGTTTCAATTTGATTTCAATTAGATTTTTAAGTGGTTTTTAGACTCTCAGTCAGTGAAGGAGTTCCTCCACGTATTCCTTAGTTCCCACTGAATTTCTAGCTTCCCACGTGTGTCCCATGTGCTGGTTATTTCTCTCTTTTTTTTTGTATTATTGATGTTTTAAAAAGTTATGTAATTTTTTCTCTCTTTTTTTTTCACTGGTTTATGCTTTAAGATCTGTGTCTTAAGATTTTGGAGTATCACAAGTACAATGAAAAATGAGTGATTGGACTTGGATTTAAAAGGCATATATATAAACATCCCTGCCGTGTATAATTATTTCCTCCACTGTTTGGGGGAGGGAGAGAGAGAGAGAGAGTTTTACTTCATGATTAATAATTATAGCCATTGGATAATAAAGTTAAGAGGAATTCTTTGTGCACCACGGGGGGTGTATGCGATTGGTTCACGCACGGGGCCAGATTGTGACGTACAAAAAAAAAAAAAAAATTTATCAGTCTTGTGCGGAAATCAATCACCATAGGTAGTGCACGTGGTTCTGCTCCACCCGCGGTGCACAAAGAATTTCGTCAAAGTTAAAAGCATGAGGTGAATCAAGCTCGGCTCTAATAACTAGCAGGACAAGCTTGTTCCGAGAATAACTTGAATGTTTTGCCCATTATAACAGCATAAGCTCAGGTCTGATAACCATTTTTGAACCATTACAGGCATATGTTATTAATTGCCTGAACCTTAGTTTTAAATAACAGCATTAAAACCATTCCAACAGCTGCTATAGCGATTTCAGCCACTTGCCATTATATTATCAAGATAAACAATATGCAAAAAATATAATGGCTATCAAGGCCTAAATGCCTAATGAAGTACAAGCAAGACCAATTCTTAGTATACCCTGATCCTATAATCCTCTTCTGATGTAGACGTTGGTGAAGGTTTTTTTTGGCGCGAGCATGGTCGGTTCAACTTCTCTTTTACTTGTAAGAGACATGTGAACTTCATTTTGTTAAACATCCTTCCTGTAGCTGCGAGATATACCTCCATATATGGGATATCTCTATTTGGGATGTATAGCCTAGGCATTCCTATCGGATGAGTTGGTTGTTGGAAAATATGTCCCAAAATCAATCGTCAGTCTGTTAACAATTATGCTCATCTTATAAATTATAAATAAATTTTTATTAATAAAAATTATTTGATATTTTTATTATAAATTATCCATCTTTAAACTTCTGTGTTGTAATGAAGTCTTTAAGACTAGCATTAATTGACAAAAGAGGATTTGTCATTAAGTCTTTAACAGTATTCGTGATCAAATGATATGCTCTTAATAGGACGATAGCAATATCGAGTATAGATCGTTGCGCACCATATGAGTTGGTTGTCATCTTAACCAAGGAGTATGGAGACACTGTTATGGTATGCAGATGGAATGTAGGAATATATTCATATCGAATGTGACCATTTGTCGAGCACTTTGCTGTCAAAAATAGCTTGTAAAGGGTACGGGTATAAGTATCCCTCAGATCTGAGACCATCACGATGACTTATAAGCAACTCACTATACTTTAATATCAGACCATCTAAATTTCTAACTCAGTGATAGAAGGACATTGGGCATAGTCAAGTACTTATCAAGTCGGTGTATGAGTCAAGATGAAATTGATCCCTCTGAAATAGTAGGAGATATACATCAGCATATTTTAATTTAGTAAAATCTTGGCTAGGATAATCCATGTGATGGATTTGAAAGGTTGAAATACAATATGGTTAACTATATTAGGGTTGGCAGTTAAAATCCTAGATCACCTTGAGCATTAGAGTCAAAGGGATGAATTATATGGTAACCATACGCCAGTAGGTTCTAGAATGTTGCTTTGCAATACTTTGATCTATCTGATTGTCGAGTCACCATTGCTAGATCTTTACGTCGATTGGTATAAGAAGTTATTCCTATCCTACCAGCTTAGATTTGAACCTATGGGGTCACACCCATGAGAAGATTTGGTCAGATCTGATAGCTGGAGAGTCCAATTAGATTGTGACTCTGGTGAGGAGTCCATTGAGACTAAGACTCTAGAAGAGAGTCTCACTGGGATTGAGATTATATAATTAATAAAAAATTAATTAGTAATTAAATTACTAATTGACTCAATTTGATTGACTAAAGAGCTTTGGATCAAGTCTAATTGAATTAGATTCAGTTCGACTTAGATTGGGTTTGATATGGTCAATCCTGATTACAATAAAAATTTTATCTTGATTCAATCAGGATTTAGAATTAGCCAATTCCTAATTGAATTAAAAATTTATTAAGATATTTAGATTTCTAATTGGATTGGATTCATTTCTATCATTGGATTCAATCTAAATTTGATTTGGATTAGAATTGAATTAGAAATGAAGAGTCGAAGTCGACTAGGACTCTATCCTTATCTCCTTGCGCCATGCTTGGACCCATGCCTTTATCTCCATGCCAAATTGGATTTGGCTTGATCTTTTTGGTGTCAAAGTAGTAGACCCAAAAAGGTGGGCAGCAATGACTAATGACATAATCCTATCTTTTGCCTAATTCGAATGCGATCCGAATTAGAGATAAGATAAAAATAAGAAAGGAATTTTTCATACAAGGAAGGTTGTTGGTGCCTTAATATTTTTTTCTTATTTTTTTTGGAGAGTTCTTGGGTGTGTGAGACATCTGATTCCTTCTCCACACCATAGAGCCTTTTTTGATAATTTTTGGGATGCCAAAAGGTGTTTGACATGGACTCTTGGTGCCTTGGATGAAAACCCTAATTCCTTACCTATAAAAAAGGGTCCCCTCTTCTTGGTGTCAAACATCAATTTCCTTGCTGATTTTTATTTTTCCAGAGCTCTTCTTCTCCTCCTCTCTTCCTCCTCTAGATCCTTTCATCCTTTGGAGTGTCCAAGATGTTTGAAAAAGAAGGAAGAGATAAGCCATCAAAGTTGCTTGCAGGCTAGCACCTCCAAGCCCCTGATCTGTGTCAGTCTTCATATGGATTTGTTTATAGAGGCCAGATGACTTTGTGTGGCTTCGAGCGACCTAAGAAATATCTTCTCCAAGTGTTGGACCAGTAAAGATCAAGATCTCATTGATTTGATAATTATTTCTCACCTGTCTTGATCATATCGTTAGATCTAAGATTTCAGTATCGATGAGATCGATGTGAGTATTTATTTTTAGATCTAAGGTGCATCATATTTCATATATTTTATCATAGCATAATAGTCTAGATTAGATTTATGCATGTGATTTAGATTAAATAGTTTAATCTTGCTATTTCGTTGTATAAAAAATTTAAAATTACATGCGTAGCACTGCATATTTCTTTCAATTGGTATCAGAGCCATGGTTATTTTGATATGATTTATTATGCCTTTAGATCTGATTTTATGATATTAGATCTGATTATTTATGATTTAGATTAAATCTAAATGTTTTATTTTTAGATCTGATTTTTATCTTATTAGATTGATATTCTGAGTAGTAAAGTACTTGGATTAGATAATCACTAGACCGTCCGATCATAGGAGCAAATAGGATTTCATGACCCTCTCCTCCCATTCAATGGGGTGCTCTTATGGTATATAGGGGTGCCACTGTGAGGTCCCATGAAGAAGAAAGTGAAAGGAGAAAAACTTACTTTCTTGCAAAATCCTAAATCTTGAAACCCTAGGAGTTATTGTATGTGATGCAAGTTGCAAAGAAACTAGTTATATCTAATCTTGATTAATCAAAATTATTTTGATTTAAAATCATAAAAATTTAGATTTGATCTAACAGGATTTTATAATTTAATATAAAAAATTACATGAAAATTATTTTCAAAACCTAAACCATATTAATGCAAAATCTTAATTGAGAATTAAGTGTTGGATTGATTAGATCTAGAATTATGATTTAAGATCTAATGATATGAATAAAACATGGGGCATAGGTTAGTTCAAATCAGGTCCTTCTCTTTAATTGGGTTAGACCTAAGGTTAGAATCAAAGAATTGATTGACCATATAGAGAAATTGATTAAGTCTAACCAAATATTGAATTAGATTAAACTGAGTTTCTCTAATATAATAGTTGCAAATGGTCAAGTCCATATCTTTGATCAAACCAAATGGACCTTGATTGTGGCTCAGTGGTTGAATCCGAATCATTAGATTGGTCAAATCAAAACTAATTAATCAATTAGTGTCTAAGATAAGTTTGATATTTGACTGGTAATTTTTAATTGAGAGTGATTTATCTGGCCATTTTGATGGTGTCTAAGACAAGCTTAACAGACCCTCCCATCGATCTCACTTACTTGGCTAATTTGGTTAATTAGATTTTAATTAGATTGCTAAGTAATTCAAGTTAGCCCATGCCATTAAGGTTGATAGTGTGACTAATCTAGGTGCCAGTTCAATCAGCATGATCCTAATCTAATTCAGTGACTTGGTGAAGTCAGTGGAAGCATTGTAGGTCTACTAATTGATCTCCTCTTCTCTTTTCTTTAAATTGATTAAATCTTCTAACTTATTAGATCCCTAAAATGAGCTGGTTATGGTAATAATAAGATCATAGCTTTCCATTAAGGTGAATGATAATGGGTCTATTATTCTGATTGACATTGTAGTGCCATCCGTCTGGTGTTCACTCTGAATAATAAAATTATCATTCATCATATGATGACTCTTTGAACTATCTGATGATGGTTGGATTGATCGAACCATCTTCGGGCCTGATCACTCATTAGATAGAATTACTGAGTAAGTTCATGTTAATGATTTGACCTAACCAGAACTTTCAGTGGAGGCCCATCGTCTACTGAAATAAAATATGAGGTTAAATTAATTACTAAAAATTATTTCAAAAAATAATTGGCTGATAACCTACCCATGGATACACATAGGTGAGCCGATCAAAGTTGGGCACGTGTGCAGTCTATGTGATTTTAGTACCTGCTATGAAATTAAATAATTCTTCGAATTGAAGGTAGAGACTACCAATTCGTATAAAATAATTGGAGGACCTTTAGACTAAAGTTCATATCTTTAGAATTAATAAATTTATATACTAATTAGATTTTAATTTTTTTTATGTGTGCAGATATGGCCTCAAACTTGTCGCTCTGATCACTGTTGGACAGTGAAAACTAACTGGATGAATTTCGATAATTAGTATCGAAAGCTAAAGATTATCTTGGAGCACGAGCGGATCCTGTATGTGATTACGGATCCGGCACCTAAGAAGCTGCTCCCAATGCCCGAGGCACAGTCGAGATAGTTATTTGAAGTGACTCAACGATCGCACCACAATTCGTTGCATTATGTGGCCTCCATGAATGACAAGTTCAACCAGAAATTTGAAGAGGCTCAGTCAGAGGAGATGCTCCAAGTGTTGAGAGATTCCTTTGGTACTCCTGATGATGTTGAGCAGCATAAGACTAGTTGCATCTTTTTAATGTCTAGATGAGGGAGGGTGCATCTATTATCGATCATGTATTGTACATGATCGAACAGATTGAAAAACTGAGCAAACTCAGCTTCTCTTGCATGAACAGCTGGGGAAGGATGCGATCCGAACTTACTGCCCAAGTCCTACCTGCCATTCTTCAATTATTTTAAAATGATAAAGCCTGTAGTCAACTACCATGGTCTGTTGGGGTTGCTACAAACTTTTGAGAAAGATCACTAGCTCACAAGGAAATGGTGAATTTAATAGAGGATCTTCTTCGGGTAGTCATCGTCCCTTTAAGAAAGAGAAAAAGAATAAGAATAAAAAATGCCAAGTGCTGGGAGTCAGTCTCAGAAACTCAAATTCAAGACTGATCAAAGTCAGGTGGAGTGCTTCTTTTGTAAGAAGTAGGATCATGAGAAGAGAAACTGTCCTCAGTATATCGCTTTTTTGATCCGAATAAGCCAAAGAAGAAGAAGCAATCAATTGCTGGACAAGGTACTTATGTGATAACACCTTGAAACTTCTTCTTTTTGATACAATGACCTGGGTATTGGATATCAGTAGCCCTATTCATATTTGAATTCTTGTAGGATCTTTAGGTCAGTAGGAGATTTGGAGATGGTGAGAGATTCCTGAACATTAGAGATGGAAGATCAATTCCAGTTCTAGCTTTAGGAATCATCAAGCTTGTATTCGAGTCTCATTGTATTATTCTTGATGAGTGTCATTACTGTCTCAATTTTCTTTTGAATGTTATTTCTGTAGACCTTTTGGCCAAATCTAATTATGAAATATAATAAAAAATTTTTTATGATATCAATTTTAATGGTGTTACAATATTGCATGGACAGTTGAACAATGGTATCTATATTATATCTAGGCCTAATGTAATGTATATTTTAATAAATGCCTTAGAATAAATGAGTCATGGATGCCTACCTTTGGCATTGTAGGCTAGGTCATATCAACAAGAATAGGATAAACAGATAGCTCAAGAAGAGATTCTTGATAAAAATGATTATGAATCATTACCTACTGTGAGTCTTATTTGCTTGGAAAGATGACCAAGTCATCTTTTACTAAAAAAGGTGAACGAGCCAGTGATATGCTGGGTCTCATACACACTGATGTATGTGGACCTAGGAGCATATGTACCAGAGAAGGTATAGCTATTTCATTACGTTCACAAATGACCTATCAGGTATGGATATGTCTACTTGATGAAACATAAGTCGAATCATTTGAAATATTCAAACGGTTCCATAATGAAGTAGAAAAATAAACTGAAAAAAATATTAAAACTCTTCGATCTGACTGAAGGGGTGATTATCTTTCCAGTAAATTTCTAACATATCTAGAAGAGAATGGATTCTCTCTCAATGATCCTTCCAGGGACACCACAGCATAATGGCATCTCGAAAAGGAGGAATCGAACCTTGTTGGACATGGTTCGGTCCATGATGGGGTTTGCAACTCTGTCGATCTTCTTTTGGGATATATACTTGAAACAGTCTATCTTGTACTCAATAATATACCGAGCAAGTCAGTTAGTAAGATACCATATGAGATATGGTCAGGGTGTAGGTCGAACCTCTCTTACTTTAGGATTTAGGGGTGTTCGGCTTATATTAAATGATTACAAACTGACAAGCTCAATCTAGGTCTGATAGATGTAATTTTATTAGATATCCTAAAGAAATTAAGAGGTATTACTTCTACTTTGCTGATGAACAAAAGGTGTTTGTCAGCCTTAGGCAATTCTTTTAGAAAAAATATTCCTTGGAGAAGAGATTAATGCTTCTAAGATTGAACTTGAGAAAGTTCAATAGGTAGAACCGACACATCCAGTGAACCCACAAACTGGATTTGATGATGATAAATTCAAAACTTATTGTAGAGGCACCATGAAGAAGATCCGATAGAGTATTGCATCAACCAAATAGATACTACAGTTTCTTAGTCCGGACGGAGATCCTGTTGAACTCGATGAGAACGATAAGGATCCGATCACCAATATGGATACGATGCAAGGTCGACTCTGATAAATAGCTTGAAGCCATGAAATTCAAAATGAAGTCCATGAAGGTCAGCGATGTATGGACATTAGTTGACCCACCTGAAGGGGTTAAATCCATAGAGTGTAAGTGGGTCTTCAAAAGGAAGAGGAGCATAGACAGAAAGGTGAAGACCTACAAAGTTTGTTTGGTTGCAAGGATTATCATTAGCATTATGGTATTGACTATGATGAGATATTTTTTTTCTGTGGCAATACTCAAGTCTATTTGGATCATGATTGCGATAGCAGCATACTTAGACTATGAAGTCTGGCAAATAGATGTGAAGACAGCTTTCCTAAATGGATAGCTGAATGAAGAGTTTATATGATACAACCTGAAGGGTTCACATCCACAGATGAGTCTAACATATGCAAGCTTCAGAGATTCAATTATGGATTGAAGCAAGCATCTCAGAGTTAGAATATACGTCACTATAAGAAAAGAATGGTTTTGCAATGGAATTATTTATGACGTAAAAATTTTTTATCATCAATAACTATATTTACAATGAAAAATTAATTTTATCATAAATAAAAAATATTTATGATGAAAATATTTTTTTCATCGTAAATAGTAAAAAAATCAATGATAAAAAAATTCTATCACAAATATGAATTATTTATGATGAATATTTTTATCATAAATAATACATCATTTATTTTAATTTTAAATTTCAAAATATTATCGATAAAATATTTTCATCATAAATAATTTAATTATTTATGATGAAAAATATTTTTTTGTCAGCAATAACCTTATTACCAGTGAAAATATTTCATCACCAATATTTGGAAAAAATAAAAAAATTTTAAAAACTACAGATTATTTATGATAAAAAATTTTATATAATATTTTTAAAAAATAATTTATGTAAATAAATTTATATAAAATATCATTAAATTAAAAAATAAAAAATTTAAAAATTATAGAATATTTATGATAAAAATATTACATCATAAATAATTAAATATTTATGATAAAAATTAATTTCTATCATAAATATAGATTATTTATGATGAAAATATTTTATCATCAATATTTTGATAGAAATAAAAAATTTAAAAATTATAAATTAGTTGGGATGAAAATATTACATCATGAATAAATGAGTATTTAGGATGAAAATTATTTTCTATCATAAGTTCTTAATTATTAATGATGAAAGAGTTTCATCACCAATATTTCAAAAAAAATAAAAAATTTTAAAAATTATAAATTATTTGTGATGAAAATATTATGTTGTAAATAATTCAAATATTTATGATGAAAATTTATTTCCATCATAAATAGTGTTATTTACGATGAAAATATTTTATCACAAATGACTAAAAAAATAATCAAAAATTAAAAAAATTAAAAATTATAGATTATTTATGATAAAAATTTTTATCATAAATGACTCCTTTTATGATAAAAAACACATTTTAAATGTAAATACAGGATTATTCACAATGAAACTTTTTTTATCGCCAATAGTTAAAAAAATCAAAAATTGAAAAAAAATCAAAAGTTGATCATTATTTGTGACAAAACTTTTTTATTGTAAATAAAATATTTTTTTTGATGAAAAAAATTTCATCATAAATATGTATTATTTTTATTTTTATTTGTAAACAGTCCATTTTATGGTTTATGAGGTATGCTTTTTAGTATTAATCATCTCTAAGTTTCTCTAAATCTATCTCATTGCTCAATTTTGTGTAGGTTGTTGGCTCTTTGAATTGAGTAGAGGTCATAAAGTACAAAGGCTTGTATCTGCCAAGAGCATAGAAAAGAGATGATACAAGATCTTTATACATTAAAACATGATCCACAAAAAGGTTATTCATATGGTGGCATGATAAGGTAAGTTTACTCTTAAGGCTTAGACCCTGTCTTTAAATTTGAGTTTAAATGCCTCTCTCTTTCCTCTTATTTTTAAAAAATTATTGCTTTCTTTCTATAGATCAGTAAAACAAAAGCTTGAGAGAATAATATTCTATAGGTTTTACAGTATCAATATATCCTTTGGAGCTGTGTCCTTCTGTCATGCGATGGAAGCATTCGACTTGCTATTTGTGTAGGGACGGTGTCAGCGAAGGTCAATTTGCTGAGGTATTACTTTATGAGATGGATGCAATATGAAAGATAATTCTTGTTTTATCAATATTTTCATCATAAGTATTTGATAATTTATGACTCAATCTTGATAATTTTTTTTTACGATCTCAGAATCATCACGATATTCTTGTACTCTGACTTTCAGAATGAGGACTCCAAAAGAAGACGAGCTCTTTGGAGATCGAAGACCTTAAAACTATCGATCTCCATAATATCCATTCCATTATGGAAGTCGAAGAGCTGCTTTATAATAATAATTAGCGAAATAAATTAAATTTTTATCAAAATTATATTTTTATGTACGTAATTTTTTTGAAGAAAAATCATAAATTAACTATTTATATAAATTTTTTTGATTAATAGAAACTTAATTTTTTTGATGAAATTATTTTAAAAAAATTTTTAAACCAAAAATTATTTAAATCAAAGAAAATTAATTTTAGTTTTCATCATGAATATTTTTTTAATATCATTTTTTATTGTTAAATTTTTTGGATGAAAATTTTTTTGGTGAGAAAAATCTAAAATTATTTTTATATGAAATTATTATTGGAAAGATAGTTAATTATTAGCGATATAAAATGAATTTTTATCATAAATAGATTTAAAAAAAAATTATGAAAATTATTGATGATGAAAATAAAATTTACATTGCTAATAAATTTATTAACGATGAAATTTTTTATTTTCATCACCAATATTTTTTTTGCAATTTTTTTAGAAGAAAAATGGTTTTAGTGGGAAATTCTTTATTTTTATGAGAATTATTGATGACAAAAATAAAATATCTATTACTAATAAATTTATTAATGATGAAATTTTTTTTGTTGTCAATAATTTTTTTTGGGTGAAATTCTTTTATAGGAGAAATTTTTTAGTGGAAAAATTTTTTTTTGGTGAGAATTATTGGTGATGAAAATTAATTTTTTATTGCTAATAGAATTATTAATGATGGAATTTTATTTTTTCATCGTAAATAATTTTTTTAGAAGGAAAATTTTTTTAGTGGGAAATTTTTTTTTGATGGGAATTATTAGCAAGAAAATAAAATTTTCATTGCTAATAAGTTTATTAACGATGAAATTTTTCTTTTTCATCGTCAATATTTTTTTGGGGCAAAATTGTTTTAGTGGAAAAATTTTTTTAGTGGAGAAAATTTTTTGACGAAAATTATTGACGATGAAAATTAAATTTTCATTGCCAATAGCATTATTAACAATAAAATTTTATTTTTTTGTTACAAATAAATTTTTTTAGAGGAAAAATTTTTTTAGTGAAAAAATTTTTTTTGATGAAAATTATTAGTGATGAAAATAAAATTTCATCGCTAATAATAGTATTAGCGACGAAAATTTTTGTCGCTAATAATTTTGCATTCAATGCATGTCAACTCAACGTCCCTTTGTACGAAATCCTCTTCCCCTCCTCTCTCCCTCTTCCCTCTCCTCTCTCCCTCTCCCCTCTTCTCTCTCCATGCTCTCCCTGAGCTCTCCCTCTCCCTCTTCCCTCTCCTCTCTTCCCCTCTTCCCTCTCCTCTCCCCTCCTGTTTCCCTCTCCCCTCTCCCTCTCCATGCTCTCCCCCCTCTTCCCGTCGGTGAGCCGTCTCCACCATCCCGCTGCCATCTGCGCTGTTGTCGTGCCGTCGTTGCCGTTGCCATTGCCGTTCGTCGGAGGTAAGGTATTCCAACCCTTTTTTTTGTGTTGATCGGGCCACCGATGGGCGGAGGGGGTTGCGGGGGGGGGGGGGGTCGTGGGTGGTCGGTGTCGCAACGAGGTCGGGGAGGGGGTCGGCCGACGAAGACAAGGTCGGGGGGCGGTTGGGGATGAAATCAGGGTGGGGATGGGTTCGGGGGCGGCTGGGGGCGAGACGGGGGCAGCGAAGGGGCCGTGGGCACCGATGACGCCATGGGGCTGGAGAGGGGGTCGGCCGGCAGAGACAAGGTCGATCGGTGGAGATGGGGTCAGGGGCAGTCGGTGGAGAAACGAGGGTAGAGATGGGTTCGGGGGGCAGTTGGGGGTGAGACGGGGGCGGGGAGGGGCCATGGGCGGCCAGCGGTGCCACAGAGCCGAGGAGGGGATCAGCTAGCGGAGACGGGGTCAACCGATGAAGACGGGGTCGGCCGACAGCCGAGGGCGAAACTAGGGTGGGGATGGGTTCGAGGGGCAGCCGGGGGCGAGACGGGGTGGGGACGGGGCCATAGGCGATCGGCAATGCGACAGGCCGAGAAGGGGGTCAGCCGGTGGAGATGGGGTCGGGGGGTGATCGGGGGTGAAATGGGGCGGGGAGGGGGTCGGTCGTCACACGACGGTGCCATGGAGCTGCAGAGTGGGTCGGCCAGGGAGGGGGTCTGTCGGGGAGGGGTGGGTGACGATGGGGAGGGGGTTGGCTAGGGAGGAGTGGGTGACGGTGGGAGGAGGTCGGCTGGGGAGGGGTGGGTGACAGTGGGGAGGGAGGAAGGGAAGGCAGAAATGAGGGATAAAAAGAAAAAATAAAAAAAATAAAAAATAAAATAAAATAAAATAAAAATAAAATATTAATCAAATATTTTATTATTTGATTAATATAAATAAAATTTAGATCACGATTCAAATTGGATCGACGTCAGGATCCGGATTGAGATCCTGATTCGGATTGAGATCTAAATCAGGATCTAATCAGGATCCGAATTGAGATCCAGGTCGCAGGGGGCTGGAGAGGGCGACGGCGCCATAGGGGGTGGCTCATGAGAGGTGGGTGATGGTGGCGGCACCGCGAGAGAGGGGGTCGTGGGGCCTGAGTTCGGGCGGCGTAGGGTGTGTGACGGTGCCGGCATCGTGGGAGCAGGGGCCATGGAAGGCCGAGTCCGAAGCTCATTTAGGAAAAACTATTTAAAAAAAATATTTCTAGATAAAAAATATTTTTAAAAAAATAAAAAATTATTTATTATTTTTAGGTAAAAAATATTTTAGAAAAAAAATAAAAAACCATCAGATCTTTGAGATTAGGTTTCGTATTATTATTTTACGTTAATATTATTTTGCATGCTCAACTACTTATAATTTATTTTATATTTGTTGCATAAATTTCTTAGTGTTACTGCTGAAATTTATAATTTTTTTTGTTCTACTAGCATAATGCACATTGCTATTATTTGTTAAAATTTAATTATTTTATGTGTTATTTTGTATGCTTTTGCTTATTATAATTAAATATAAAAAATATTTTTATTTTAGAAAAAAATTTACTAAAATTTTTGATGATAAAATTTTAATACAGAGTTATTCTTTTTTGATAAATTAGAAATCCATCTTTGAATGTATGTTCAGAGATGGTAGTTAAATTGTATTGAGCCATAGATTTTCATTCAAGAGTTGATCTTAATCGAGATCGACTCTTGAATATCCCATATTTAGATTTTTTAAAAAAGTAATAATCTTATTATTGTTAATAATTGATATTTTATTTTATTATGTGGTACTCAGTAGTTATCTGTCTACTGTTCTTTGGGTATATGGTAGATAGGATGCGTAGACACCATATTCACGTTGTATACTTGGAGAACCATGGAGAGATACTGCTAAAATTTTTCCAATAATAAAATAAAATATTGACTAATAACAATAATAAGATTATTATTTTTCTGAAAGGGATAGGGCCACACCTGTTAGTAATAATTTAAAATAGATAGGATCATACATTTTTGCTTCATTAAATTGGTGGAAGAAGATTTTCTGTGTTATTGTTCAGTCTGTGTTCTTTAATACATGTTGTTTTGTATAAAATGATCCATGTTCGAATCTGGATCGAGATTTCATCCAAAATTTGGATCGCGATTCGATCCGAAATTCAGATCGAAATCCGATTCGGATGAATACCACTGAAAATTTTTTTATTGTTAATGGTTTTCATATTTGTTGTTAGATGAATATCAACAAAAGTTGGATGAATGCTAGAGGTATTTTTTTTACTTGAATATCGAAAAGGTGTTCAAGATTTTATTGAGTTTGCATAGCATAAGGCTGACAGTGCTAGTCAGATAAAGTATCCATGCAAGAGATGTATCAATATGGTATATCATCACATAATACTTGTTGAGGAGCATCTGCTATATTATGGTATGGATAAGAAGTATACTTGTTGGATATGGTATGGGAAAGTTGATCCGAATGAAGTTGTGCGTGATGATGACAATATTGAAGATGATAGTGATGTTGCTGAACCTGTCGAACATAGTGGTATAGGAGAACTATTGGATGATTTACATCAGGGTGCTTGTTTAAATATATGCATGAGTACTAGTGTATCTAAAAGCAATTCTGTTCATGAACATAATATCTGGCTTGAGGTAGAAGAGACTTCTGAATAGTTTATAAAGCTTGTAACGGATGCACGAAAGTCACTCTATTCAAATTGTACAAAGTTCTTCAAGTTAGAGTTTTTAATAAAATTGCTTCATATTAAAACCGTGAACTGATAGAGTCAGAAGTCATTTGATCAAAATTTGACATTGATTAAAGCAGCTCTTTCCGATGGAAAGAGACTTCTGAAATCATATTCTGAAGCAAAAATGTACATGCAAAAATTAAAACTTGGCTATATTTCTATACATGCCTACAAAAATAACTATATATTATTTTATAAAGATAACAAATAGGCAACTGAATGTTTAAAATGCGATGAGCCTAGGTACAAAATCGATAACAAAAAAAGAAAGAAGATACCTCAAAAGATTTTGAGATATTTTTCATTGATTCCAAAACTTTAAAAGTTGTATATGTCTACCAAGATAGCAGAAAAAATGAGATGGCATCATGAGCAGCAGGTTTCAGTGGAGAACATACTTATCCACTCAGCCAATTCTGTAGTATGGAAAGACTTTGATGCAAAGCATACACACTTTATGAGTGACCCGTGCAATATCTGGTTTGGTCTAGCAATAGATGAATTTAATCCCTTTGGTAATTTGAGTACTTTCTATAGCATATGGCCTGTGATGCTAGTTGTATATAATGTGTCACCTTGAAAGTGTATGAAAGAATCATTTATTTTTATGTCACTATTAATTCTATGTCCAAAAGCATCAGGTAATGAAATTAATATATATCTATGACTGTTAATCGATGATTTGAAAGAGCTATAGAAAAATGGAGTATAAACATATGATTCTGTGAGTCGAAAGAATTTTAAGTTGCATGCTTCGATTTTATGGACTATAAATAATTTTTTTGCATATGAAAATTTATCTGGATAGAGCACTAAAGGATACCTGGCATGTCCAATATACAACAAGGATGCATCCTCCTTACATTTAAAGTATGGATGGAAAATATGCTTCATGGGTCATCGGTAGTTTCTACCTAGTAATCATTCTTAGAGGATCCGTTACAACCAATACTTTGATGGTAAGTCCAACCGACGTCCGCCACCTAAGGAGTTAAGTGGAGCAAAAATTTTAGAATAACTTGAAGTCATTGGAAACGTCCAATTTGAAAAAACATCGGGTACTCATAAGCGAAAGCATACTAAAGCTGAGCTGAAATGGATGAAGCAAAGCTTCTTTTTTGAACTATCATATTGAAAGCAGCTACTATTTCATCATAATTTGGATGTAATGTACATTGAGAAGAATATTTGTGATAATATCATCGGTACTATATTGAACATCTTAGAAAAAATAAAAGATAGTACAAAAGCTCGTCTTGATTTGTAAGAAATGAGAATCCAGTTGGAGTTGTATTTAATTCATCGAGGTGATAAATTTTTTATGTCACATGCATGTTATTCGCTGTTTGACAAGAAAAAAAAGATTTCTGTGGATGGTTCAAAATCGTAAAATTTTCTGACGCATACGCTTCAAACGTATCGTGGTATGTTGGGAACAACGATGGCAATATCTCTGGCATGAAAAGTCATGACTCCCATGTGATGATGCATGCTTGCTTCCTATGGTCATGCGTGGCTATTTGGATGGTGATGTTCAAACTGTATTGATGGAGTTGAGAGTATTCTTTCAAGAACTGTATTATCAAAATTGAAGATTAACTTGAAAAGTTTGAGAAGGATATCGTACTCATTCTTTATAAGTTAGAAAAAAAAATTTTACCATCATTTTTTGATGTTATGGTGCATCTGGCTATTCATCTTTCAAAAAAAGCTCTTTTGGTCGGACTAGTACATTATCGGTGGATGTATCCTATTGAAAGGTAAAGAAATTGTATGCACTTTATCATATCAGTTATAAGATGTAAATATATTTTTAAAACTTAAATTTATTTTTATTTACAGATGCTTGTGTATCCTAATAAAGTATGTGCGCAATAAAGCACAGTCTGAAGGGTCTATAGCAGAAGTATATGTAGCTACGAAGTATGTCACATTCTACTCGATGTATCTTGACGATATCAAAACAAGATTCAATCATACAAATCAATCGCAACTGTTGCCCAGCTATGCAACCCAAGAGGGGGGGTGAATTGGGTTTCTAAAAAATTTAAAACTTAACTTACAACTTATGAAGATTATTTAACAATAGCAAGATAAGTAAGGAGAGTGTAATTGATTCAAGGCTAATGGTTGAATGCAAGAGAATAAAGAAGTTCTAAAGGAGAGCAATTAAACACAACACAAACAAGAGGATTTATAGTGGTTAGGTGCCAACCTCGCACCTACATCCACTCCCCAAGCTTCTAGTTGGAAATTCCAATCCACTAAACTGTATTCAACTTGAATACACTCATCGAAAACTCCGACTCTAGCTATCCAAAGCTAGTCCACTTATTTCTCGGGTACAAGCCAATCCAATACCATCTGATTCAAGGTTCGGATCAACCTTCCCATGTTTTGGAACTTTTTCAAAACAAAAATAATAACTCAAAAAGAGTATTACAATTAACAACACAGAAAATACAAAAGAAGCTCCTTTAATGAGCGAATGAAGATTTAAATACACTTTACTCAAATAGAAGAAAGCTCTTTCCGATTTTCTCAAGATGGTTGGAGACTTGAATGAGCACTTGAGGAGTTGGTGAACTTGAAGTAAAAGCTTCTTGAATGCTTTGAGTGGGCTCTTGCTTAGAGCTGAAATGTATGCTTGAAATCCTATTAGAAACTTTTTTTTTCCTCTTATTTTGATTCCCTCCTTTAAGTCCCTTTATATATCTTCAAATAATGGTGGAGAGTAATCTGGGCTGAAATAGAGCCATTAGAGCACATTAAATGAGCATTAAATGCAAATAAAATGGATGAAAAACTAGCCGTTGCGAAATTTTTCCGTCACAGGAGTTGACTCATAGGGTCGACTCATGCTCATGGGTTGACTCATGGGGTCGACCTCTATGGAAAATAGTAAAAAATAATGATTTTGTAATTTTGGCCTAAAAGTAGCAGAGGTCGACTCATGGGGTCGACTCATGCCTGAGGGTCGACCCATGGGGTCGACTCACAGACCATGCCAGCCAAAAAATCTTGTGTGCCATTCAGCTTTTGAGCCATGAGTCGACTCATGGGGTCGACTCAAAAATAAAAATCTGATTTTCTTGTAAAATATACTTTCAAAAATATTAAAATTTTCTCCAGAAGACGACACATCTTTTGTTCTTGTTCTTGAGGCTTCTGAATCAGATATTAATGAAATTATGATTTTGCCCCTGAAATGCAATAAGTCTTTTTCCAAGCCAAGATCATTAGTAATCCCCTCAAATGCTTTATAATCATCAAAATCAACTCAAGGAGCAACAGCAATGCAGATCATGAATGGGGTGACAATGAACTGATGCTGTTTATATTTAAACAAATGGTTCGACCCATTGATGGAAGGAGATATGAATTTATGGACGTGAACGACTATTAAAGGCACACTTCTACATTCTAAATAATTATGAAGAAATTGAAGATTTCATTGAGTAAGTACCATCTTAGCATACTATTTAATATTTTAAGTAATTTTTTCATATCGATGTAAAATTAAAATCATGACTTGTTGCAGTGAGCACAAGAGTATACTATGCGGAGAGAATAATACGGATGTTGATGATCGATATAGGAGAAAATTTATAAAATAATTTGGTGATCTTGTAAGTTATACTAATAATATATTATTTTTAATAATTATAAAATAATTATTTGAACCAACATAATTTTTTTTTTTATGGCGTAGATGAAATATAAATATTTCAATAAAGAACAGGATGCAACCGATGAGTTGTATGATTTAGCATATGATCCCGATTGAAGGATTAACTATTACGCATCCTATATCATTGGAGGAATGAGATTTCACATAAGGGAGCTTGAGATGCAACGACGGATTCAGAATAGTGAAATTGCTATGATAGGATATGAAGGAGAAGAAAAGATTGAATATTATGGTGTACTGATAGATATCATAGAACTGAAGTATGAGTCCAGTAATTCTGTATTCTTATTTCAGTGTAAATGGTAGGATATTAGCAATAAAAATGATGGAGTGGATGGCATAGATAGAGCAGATGATGTAGTTGATGAGGCAACAGCAGGTCGGTCTGAGCTCATCTGAGCAATCCCCTCCCCAGCCCATTCTCCTTCTGTAGATGCCGACACTTGATGACCTATTTGTGTCACTTTTTATTTTTATTTTAGATTTTTTATAATTTTAATTTAATATAATAAAATAATAAAATTTATTTATAAATTTATTATACAAATTTTTTATTTTAATTTTTTTAATTATTAATTTATAAAAAATATTATAAATATAAATCAAATATATATTATAAATTATTTTTAAAAAATATCTATAAATTATTAATGATGAAATTATTTTTGATAAAATATTCATCACCAAAAAATATATTAGCAATAAAAAATTGATTGTAAATAAATTTTTTAATAAATTTAAAAATATTAATATTTTATATTAAATAATCAAAAATTTATTATCGATAAAAATTTATGTCAAAATTTGAAATATTTATGACGTAAAATTTACATCACTAATATTTTTTAAATTTAATTTTCAAAAAAATTTTAATTAAATTAATACTGATGAAAATATTTTCATCGTAAATAATGATATTTATGATGAAAAATTTATGTCACTAATATTTTTTAAATTTAAGTTTTATAAGAATTTTTAATTAAATTAGTAGTGATGAAAATATTTTCATTGTAAATAACTATATTTATGATAAAAAATTTACATCATTATTTTATTTTTAATTTGATTTTCATAAATTTCTTTTTAAATTAATAGTGATAAAATATTTTTATCATTATTAATTTAATATTTATTAGCGATAAAAATTTACATCAAAAATTGAGATATTTATAATGAAAAATTAACGTCACTAATACTTTTTTAAATTTGATTTTTATAAAAAATTTTGTTAAATTAATAACAATGAATAAAATTCATTGTAAATAATTAATTTCATCATAAATTATCCTTTTTTACAACTAAAATTTTTTATCATAAATAATTTTTGAAAAAATTAATTTTTTTAATTATAAAAATTTTTCATCGATAATATTTATTATTTACGATAAATTTTTTTTACATTGTAAAAAATTATCAATAACGGTATTATTTACCACTAAATATTAGCAATAAAAATTTTAACGCTAATAACTATTAGCGACGAAAATCGATTATTAGCGATGAATTTTTTTCATCGCTAATATCTTATTTTGTTGTAGTGCATTTTGATAAAGTAATCAGAATATATGGCTTCATTAGGAACAGAGAGGAACTCTATATATATAAGTGGGCTAATGATTCAATTATTATATTTCTTGTATCGTATGTGGATGATATTCTCTTAATCGAAAATGATGTCTCTACATTACAAGAAATAAAAGTGTGGCTATCATCACAATTCTCCATGAAGGATCTGGAAGAAGCAGCCTACATCCTAGGGATGAAGATCTATAGGGATAAATCTAAGAGGCTGTTTGGGCTTTCCCATCCACGTATATAGATACCATGCTGAAACGATTCAGCATGGAGAATTTCAAGAAAGGCTATTTTTCGATAGGCCATAAAATTTTTCTTTCGAAAGGAGATTGTCTGATAACTCCTCAAAAGAGAGAGCATATGAGTAGAGTTTCATATGCTGCGACAGTAGGTTCTATTATGTACGCCATGACATGTACAAGACCAGATGTGGCATACTCACTAGGGGTAATACGTAGATACCAGTCTGATCTAAGAGAGAATCATTGGAAGGTCATAAAGATCATTCTTAAGTATTTGAGAAATACTAAGGACTAGTGGCTTGTGTATGGTGAAACTGACTTGAAATTAGTGGAGTTTACCAACTTCAACTTTCAATTAGATCATGACGATAGTAAAAGTGTGTTGGATTATACTTTTATCCTAAATGGTGGAGCAATCTGCTAGAAAAATTTCAAGCAGCACACTGTAGCTGACTCTATTTATGAGGCAGAGTATATTGCGGCATCCAATATTGCGAAGGAAGCTGTATGAATGCAGAAGTTCATTGGCGAGCTCGGAGTGGCACCCTCTATTGATGACGCTTCTTGTTATACTGTGACAATACTAGAACCATTGCTCAAGCCAAGGAGCCGAAGTCCTATCCGTGCACCAAGCATATTCTGTGCCGCTATCATCTTATCCAAAAGATCATGGATCGAGGTGATGTCGACCTTCAGAAGATCGATGGAAAAAAAAAATCTAGCTGATCCATTTACTAAAGCTCTCAAATCAAGGAGTTCGATGACCACAAGTCGAAGATGGATATTCGATACAGTACCGATTGGCTTTAGTTCAAGTGGGAGTTGTTGGAAAATATATCCAAAGTCAATCGTCAGCCTGTTGATGATTGTGCTCATCTTGTAAATTATATATAAATCTTTATTAATAAAAATTATTAGATATTTTCATTACAAATTATCCATCTTTGAACTTTTGTATTGTAATGAAGTCCTTAGGACTAGAATTAATCGACAAAGGAGAATTTATCGTTAAGTCCTTAAAAGTGTTCGCAACCAAATGTTATGCTATTAATAAGACGATAGCAACATCGAGTATGGATCGTTGCGTGCCATATAAGTTGGTTGTCCTCTTAATCAAAGAGTGTGGAGACACTGTTATGGCATGCAGATAGAATATAGGAATATATTCGCATCGAACATGATCATTTACCGAGCACTCTGCTATCAAGAGTAGCTCGTGAAGGGTATAGGTATAAATATCCCTCAGACTTGAGACCACCACAGTAACTTATAAGCAACTCACTATACTTTAGTACTGGATCATCTGAGTTTCTAATTCAGTGACGGAAGGATACTGGGTATAGTTAAGTACTTATCAAGTCAATGTGTGAGTCAAGATAGAATTGATCCCTCTGAATTAGTAGGAGATATACATCAGTATATTTTAATTTAGTAAAATCTTGGCCAGGATAATCCATGTGGTGGATTTGAAAAGTTGAAATATAATATGGTTGACTATATTAGGGTTGACAATTAAAATCTAGATCATCTTGAGCATTAAGGTCAAAAGAATGAATTATACGGTAACCATATATCAGTAGGTTCTAGAATGTTGCTTTGCAATACTTTAACCTATCCAGTCGTCGGGTCACCATTGCTAGATTGTACATCATTGGTATAGAAAGTTACTTCTATGTTATCGGCTTAGGTTCGAACCTATGGGGTTACACGCATTAAAAATTTGGTCAAATTTGATAGCTGGAGAGTCCAATTAGATTGTGATTTGGTGAGGAGTCCCACTGGGATTGAAACTCTGGAGAAGAGTCCCATTGGGACTGGGACTCTACTATTAATAAAAAATTAATTAATAATTAGATCATTAATTTACTCAATTTGATTGAGTAAAGAGCTTTGGATCAAGTTTAATTGAATTAGATTCAGTTCGACTCAGATTGGGTTTGATATGATCAATCCTGATTACAATAAAAATTTGATCCTGATTCGATAGGATTTGAAATCAGCCAATTCTAATTGGATTAAAATTTATTGACATATTTATATTTATAATTAGATTAGGTTTATTTTTATCATTGGGTTCAATCCAAATTTGATTTGGATTAGAATTGAATTAGAAATGAAGAGTCCAAGTCGACTAGGACTCTATCATTATCTTCTTGCGCCACACTTGGACCCATGCCCTTATCTCCATGCCAAATTGGATTTGGCTTGACCTTTTTGGCATCAAAGTAGTAGACTTAATAAGGGTAGATGGCAATGATTGATGACTCATAATCCTATCTCTTGCTTAATTTGAATGCGATATGAATTAGAGATAAGATGAAAAAAGGGAAAGAGATTTTTCATACAAAGAAGGTTGTTGATGCCTTAATGATTTTTTTCTATTTTTCTTGGAGAGTTCTTAGGTGTGTAAGACTCTAATTCATTCTCCACACCATAGAGCCTTTTCTGAAAATTTTTGGGATGCCAAAAGATGTTTGAAATGGACTCTTGGCGCCCTGGATGAAAACCCTAATTCCTTGCCTATAAAAAGGGGTCCCCTTTCTTGGCATCAAACATCAATTCCTTTGCTGGTTTTTATTTTTTCAGAGCTCTTCTCCTCCTCCTCTCTTCCTCCTCCAGATCCTTTCATCCTTTGGAGTATCTAAGGTGCTTGAAGAAGAAGGAAGAGATCAGCCATCAAAGTTGCTTGTAGACTAGTACCTTCAAGCTCCTGATCTGCGTCAGTCTTCACATGGATTTTTTGTCGAGGCCAGACGACTTCGTGTGGCTGCAAGTGATTTGAGGAATATCTTCTCCAATTGTTGGACCAGCGAAGATCAAGATCTCATTGGTTTGGTATTTATTTCTAACATGTCTTGATCATATCGTTAGATCTAATAGTTAGATCTAAGATTTCAGCATCGATGAGATCGATGTGAGTATTTATTTTCAGATCCAAAATACATCATATTTCATATATTTTATCATGACATGGTAGTCTAGATTAGATCTTATACATGTGATTTAGATTAAATAGTTTAATCTTACTCTTTCGCTGCATAAAATATTTCAATATTGCATACATAGCACTACTTATGTTTCCTTCTGTATTTATCTTGTACAAGCCCTTGAATGTATATTTAATGGGATAAAGCCCAAGCTAATGATGTAGAGTTTTAATCCTCAACATGGTATCAGAGCCATAACCATCTCTATTATTTTCCATTTCCCTCCCACCCCTTGCCTTCCCAATCTCGCACCCATCATCTGCGCTGCATCCGACTCTGTGCGACCACCAAACCGCCTCCCCTTCCCTCTCCCAGCTCTGATGCCACCAACCTGCCTCCCCTTTTCAGCTCCGTGCCACCAACCCCCTCGCCTTCCCTCCCAGCCCTGGGCCCCTCGCACCCTCATGAGCCTTCCTTCCCTAGCCCTGCGAACCCGCGCCCCTCTGCCCTTCACCCCCATTGCTTTCCCCCCTTTGCCCCCCTCCCTCACTGCCTCCCCTCCTTGACCACCCATCTCCCACCCCAATCTCCCAACCACAACTGGCCCTCCCCCCGACCCTCTCTCCACCACCACCTTTCCGCCTCTTTGCCCCTCATCTCCACTACTTTCCCCCCTTTTTACCCCCTCCCTCACTACCTTCTCTCTCCAGCTCGATCACCCTATCCCCACCCTTCCACCCCTATGTTAGATCTGCTTAAGCCATCCATTGTCAGCTAGATCTTGCCACCCATTCCACCAATCGAGGCTCGCATAGGATGCCATGAAGTCCACATTTGTAGATCCATCTCTTACTTTGTTGATGAGAAAGCATGCACACCATCCATCAGATGTGCTGGTGCTTCCCCCGCTCTTCTTCTCTAATCATCTCTGATCAGTGCCTCCCCTAGCTTTCCTCTCTGCCTAAGGCCTCTCATCTGAGCCAGCCCAACTGAACTGGTTTATACTAAGAGCATTGGTTCACACCAAGAGCACTGGTTCAGCTGGGGTTCCCCACTATCTTATTTGGTTTGATTTGAGCTGATCTCAAATCATTCAAGTCAGCTTCCTTCCACCGTGTTGTTTAGTATTGTATTCATAATGACTGAAGTAGCTCAACCAATTATGGTCAAGCTTAATGGACCAATTACAGCCAATGATCCTTCATGTTGAAGATTTTCCTAAAAGGATGGGAACTTTGAAAGTAAGTTACTGTGACATTCCATATCCAATAGAACCTGGCAACTCTTTTGCTCAATGGGAAATTGATAACAACAAGATATGATAAGGATTTCAAATACTGTCATTAGTCTATCAACCTGCAATTCAGCAAGTTTGATGCTCAAAGGAGGTTTGGGACTTTCTGCTAAGTGGTACAATCCAATGAATTTTGTCCTCAAATACAAGCTCGAACTAGACATTCACAATCTCAAGCAACAACTAGAGCAATCAGTAGCAGATTTTTATTCTCAGATATCTCTAATTTGGGATCAACTTGTCCTGATGGAGCCCAATTGAACCCATGATGCTGAACTCTATTATCAGTTTCATGAAGAGTTCCATCTAGTTTAGTTTCTAATGGCTCTTCATGATGAGTTTGAATTTGTTCGGCCTCTATTCTATATAGATCTCCTCTTCCATCTATTGACACTGTCCTTTCTGAATTGATTGCTGAAGAAACTTAAAAGAAGATCGTCTCCTCCAATCCTAATAGTTCTCTCATTTTGGCTACACGAGTCAAACCGAAGGGTCTATCTCAAATCCCATGCCACTCATGCAAGAAGCTTGGCCATATTGCTCGTAATTGTCCTAATTGGAAATCCAGTTCTCGACCTCTGGTTGGATCTCGATTTCAAGTCATATCTTCCACACAGTGTATCTACCGTAAAGAAGTTGGATATATTATTTGGAATTATCCCCATCCAAACTCCAACAACATGCGAGTGAAAACTCAAGATCTAGAGATTGCCTATCCTCCGCTACTGCTACTGTCGTGTCGAGCCTATAGCACAAGCAGCTACATCTCTTACTATTGATGTTATCTAGACAATGATTCATCAGCTCTCTCTTTGGTAATATTATAGCCTCATCTTCTTTTGACACCTCCATTCTATCAGATAAGTCATTGGATAGGTGGTTCTTTGATTCCAGTGCCTCCAACCATATGACCTTTAACTTCAACATTTTCCAATATTTTTCTCCTCTTCATTCTCTACCTTATATTCAAACTGCAAATGAACATTCATTACCGCCAGCCATAGTGGAACCATTCATTCTCATAACCTGTCCCTTTTTGATATTCTTCTTGCTCCCCAACTTTCTATAATCTTATTTCTATTAGTCAACTTTGTGACAAAGGACTCATAATAATTTTTTCTCCTTCTAGCTGTGTTGTGCAGGATTGCTCGATGGGAAAGGAAGTTGGGATAGGCCGTAAGATTGGTCGTCTGTTTCTCCTGAATAAGCTTTATATTCCTCATGGTATTCACTCTAGCACTGCTATTTCTTCTACTGACACCTCTTTTATGTTTGGCACAATCATTTCAGTCATCTTTTCTTTTCAAAATTATCTCAATTAGTTAATAAAGGATTGTTAAGTTCTATCTCTGTAATAAAAGAACATACTGTGTTCACTGCAAATTATCTAAATAATCTGCTTTACCTTATTTTTTAAGTTAATCTACTACCACTACCCATTTTGATCTTATTATTCTGATGTCTGGGGTCCACCCCTTTGTCTTTTCTCGGTGGCTTTAGATATTATGTTCTTTTTGTAGATGATTTCACTCGCTGCACATGGCTCTATCTTTGCATGCTCGTTCTAATATTTTAAAAATTTATATTGAATTTACCACAATGATTAAAATATAATTTTCTATACATATAAAAATTCTTCATTCTGACTCTGATGGTGAATATCTTTCCAAAGTATTCATCAAGAACCTTAAATCCCAGGGTATCATTTTACAGTTATCATGCGTTAAAACTCCATAATAAAATTGTGTGTCCGAAAGAAAATACCATCATATTGTTGAAACCGCTTGTACCTTGCTTCTTTTCTCTTCTGTCCCAAAAATATTTTGGGATAAAGCCATGAACACTGCAGTATATATGATCAATCACCTTCCTTCCCATGTCCTTTGTGATCTCTCACCCTTTGAACGACTTTATAATTCTCCTCCTTCCTATGACCATCTTCATGTGTTTGGATGTACTTGTTTTGTTCTTCTTCCCAAGTGTGAGTGTGACAAAGTATCCAAGAAAAATGCAATGATCCAACAAAAAGGGTACCGATGCTATAATCCTGAAACACGAAGATTATGCATTTCTAGGCATGTCACCTTCTGAGAGAAAATTTTATTTTTCTCCTTATCTCACAAAAAGTCTCTATTTTTCTGTAGAGAACCTCTGTTTGATCCTTTTCCTTATCATGCATCGCTGCTTGAGGAACATGAACAAACTGGCCAGTCTACTGTCTCTCCAACTGACAATTCTCTTGCAAGTAATCTGGCAGCACCTAAGAAGCGATATCCTACTTGCTCTCATAGTACACTAGCTCATTTGAAAGACTTTAATTGTTACTTGTCCATCATTTTGCCACTCCATGAACCCAAGTCCTATCAAGAGGCATCATCTAATCCTTCCTGGCAGAATGCTACGACAGAAGAACTTGAGGCTCTATAGAAAATCAGTACGTGGAACCTGATTGACCTACCTCTTGAAAAATCGATCATGGGCTATAAATGGGTCTATAAGATAAAAACCAAGGTTGATGGTTCTATTAAGTGCTATAAGGCTCGTCTTGTTGCCAAAAGATTCATGCAAGACTGTGGCATCGATTATAAGGAGACTTTTGCTCCTGTTGCTTGTATGACCACTATTCGTACTCTACTTGCTATAGCTGCCAGCAAACAATAGTCCCTACATCAATTTGATGTCAAGAATGTGTTTCTTCATGGAGATCTATCTAAAGAAGTGTATATGACACCACCTCCTGGTTTATCTCATCAGCCTACTTAAGTCTGTAAACTCCACTATGCACTTTATGGTCTCAAACAGGCATCTCGAGCTTGGTTTGAAAAGTTTCAAACCATTCTTATTTATTATGGGTTTCTCTAGAGCCTTCATGATTCCATTTTATTCTATCGACGCTCTTCTCATGGAAATGTTCTCCTTCTTCTTTATGTCGATGATATGGTTGTTAATGGTAGTGACCCTCAAGACATTCATGATATCAAGCAATACCTGCACAAGTGGTTCAAAATAAAAGATCTTGGCTTATTGCGATTCTTTCTTAGCATTGAAGTCAACTATCAGTCTAATGGTCTTTTCTTTTCTCAAGCTAAGTATGCATCGATTTGCTTATTCATGCCGACCTAACAGATAATAAGACTGTCGACACCCCTCTTAAGCTAAATTTAAAACTTCGACCTACTGATGGCAAAATTCTTGCTGATCCCCTCCGGTATCGACAACTCGTTGGCAGTCTCAACTACCTCACTATCACTCGGCCAGATATTTCTCATGCAGTTTATGTTGTCAGTCAGTTTATATTGGGGCCTCATTCTGTTGACTATGCTTTCATACTTCAAATTATGCGGTATATTAAGGGCACGTTCCATCATGGGCTTCTTTTTTTCTCTTCTGATCTCACTCTTCGTACTTATTCTAATGCTGACTGGATTGGAGATGTCACTGATCATCACTCCACTATTGACTATTGTATCTTCTTAGGATATTCACTAATTACTTGAAAAAATAAAAAAGCAATCAGTTGTATCTCATTCTAGTGCAGAAGCTGAATACTGTGCCCTTGCTCATACTACTGCTGAGATTGTCTGGCTTCACTGGCTCCTTAATGATATGGATATGCAATTATCCTCTCCAACACCCATTTATTGTGACAACCATAGTGCTATCCAAATCATACTTAATGCCATTTTTCATAAGTGCACCAAATACATTGAAATTGGCTGTCACTTACTCGCCGCCACTATCAGCATCAGGCTATTGAACTACCCCATATTTCTTCAACTGATCAAATTGCTGATTTACTTATAAAGTCACATTCTCAGGAGCGCTTCCAATATCTTCTCTCCAAACTTTATTTGCAAGAAGCATCTTCAGTTTGAGGGGAGGTATTAAACGTCTTTCTTCTAACTGTGAGATATGCCTCAATGTTTGGGATGTCTCTATTTGAAATGTATTGGCTGGGCATTGCTGTAGGATGAGTTGGTATTTACCTTATACAAGCCCTTGAATGTATATTTAATAGGGTAAAGCTAATGATATAGAGTTTTAATCCTCAACACTTTTCTCCTCTATAAACATTAAGGGACAAAAGCAATATAAATGTTGGAGGTGTTATTGTTTCCTCCGTCGGATTTTGGTGAGGAAGATGGTCAAGGTGTAAGCTATGGATACCAGTGAAGGAGACAAACCTTCAATGCACGGCAATGCACAAATAATCTGGTGCGCCGCTGTGAGCTGTTGATACGTGGAAGTGAAAATGTTAATCATAAAGCAATTGAACTCTATCCAATTCCATTTTATGCAACTATGATCGACGTACGGCCAACCCTAAGGAGCACCAGTAGCCTGTGCATCCCATTAAGCCGCCCCTAATCCTTCATGAAAACCTCAATGACTAGGAATCTAACATCCGAAAACTAATCTTCTATATTTATTTCTTCACAGAATTATGCAGATAACGCATCTTGGATATTTTTTCAATTCCTTTCCCAGGAAAAATAGATAAAAGTGTCCAAGATCACTGTGAAGTTTAGTTCTATATGAAGTAATTAATTAGTAAAAAGTACAAGTAGAAGGGCATATATGAATGATTGGGCTAAAAATTTAATGGAATAAGCTTTTAAGTTAGCTTGGATTCTAATTTGTGCATCAGGGCATTCTCTTGATTGGACTTGAACTCTTTGTTTCTCCTTAATACAACAAGAGTTGCAAATAAAAGAATTAAGAAAAGAAAATAAAGTATCTTGCGATTCAACAGGTGAATATGTTAAACCTGTAACACCCAGTCCAATTGGGCCCAAAATCAGCCCACAGCCTATACAAAAAAAAAGGGAGGCAAGCGAAGAAGAGTCCCATTGGGAGTCTTCTTCTGCTCAAATACATCAGAAGAGAAGCTGAATCCGAGGGGGATTCGACCTCCCCTCCACCCTATAAAAACCCCCTCTCTTTTCCTCTAAGGTTGGCCATGACGAGCACCGAATTTCTTCTTTTATTTTTCTCAAATTTTTTCGTTGAAGCCACGGATATCCTCATCGTGTTCATCTCAAATACTCACCGGAGACCTCACCGGAGTTGGAGGTAAGCCCTTCTCCTCTTTCCCCTCTTCCTTCTCCTCCTTTTCATGGCTTCGTGCACCCTCGCCAACCGTCAGGATCGTCGAAAAATCCACAAAACATTATGATCCTGTTTTGCTCTGTTCGAACGAGCCATCTTCCTCTCTTTCCCGGCCATCGGGATTGCCGTTTGCGGCATCTCACCCCTAGGATAGGACCCTCATCCCTCTATCCCTCTTCTCTGAAGGTCTTGGCTACCGGCGACCGGCCAATGATCAAAAATCATGAAGAAAGGGGACGGATCCCTTGTTTTTTGAAAAAAAAAACTTCATCGATGGAACCTTGTTGTCGGCCGACCTTGCTCCGTTGCCGTTGACCAGACACCACCCACCTCGTCGGAGCTCGGGTCTCTGGGGGGGGACCTCGTCGGTCTTCCCCTGTTTCAGCCCAAGGGAGGCCGCAGGAAGAAAAGGAAAAAGAAAGAAGAAGAAAGAAGAAAAAGAAAAGAAGAAGGAAAAGAAAAAGAAAAAGAAAAAGAGAAAGAGAAAAATAAAAAAATAGAAAAATAGAAAAAAAAAAGAAGAAAAGAGAGAAATTTTCTCTCTCCTCGCTCTCCTTTCTCTTTCTTTTCTCTCTCCTCTCTCTACCTTCTCTTTATATTTTCTCTCTTTAGATTCTCTCTCTATTTTCTCTCTCTAGACCTTTCTCTCTCTTTATGAATTTTATCTCTCTAGAATCTTTTTCTTTTTCTCTCTAACTACATCATGGACTCTAGGATAAACTTGAGATAAAAATATGATGATAAGAGATTGCTCCAAAATTCGTGCAGATCCCGATCCGATCCATATTCGAAATTATAGCATCAATCATGGTTAATTCATATTAAGTCACCTTGATATGATCTCTGATGATCTCGATCATGATTATTTTATTTGAAAGATATGAAGATTCTCTCTCCACTTTCTCTCTCTACTTTCTCTCTAGAATTTTCTCTCTCTTCATGGATTTTTTCTCTCTAGAAGTCTTATGGAGAAGGATCCAGATATTTAGACATCTTAATTTTGGTTAATCTTAAGAGAGATCTTAGATTTGTGTTATTAAGATCGATTATTGAGTAATTTTCTCCATACATAATTTTTATATTTGATCAAGATTATGAAGAGATGATTGTCTGCATATGATATCGAGTGAAATATTTTGTTAAAAAAATTTATAAATCAAAGAAGAATATTGATTTCTGTATTTGGATCAGTCATCGGTAAAGGTAAGAATCCCTGTACATGATCACTATTATATATATGCTATTTTACTGTTGGTCTTGCATCATTGGTTTTATATCGTCGGATTTGAGATCGATAAATTTATTATATCTGAGATACTGTTATTTGATTTTGAGCATGAGTATGTTATATCAATATATATATATCAGGGATTGATGGCATGATTATATGGATATATGACATATCTGAATTGATCATAATACAAGTCAGAATTGATTTGATGAAATCAACACATAATGATTAAATGAAAAGAAAAAGATATATGGTATGGACTAATCTTATCATGTGAAACAGTCAGCCAGGAGCTTATGCCTGGGATAGCCCACCAGGAGCTTATGCCTGGGACAGCTCCCACTGGCTTACAGGTGGATCAGCCGGCCAGGAGCTCATGCCTGGGACAGTCCATCAGGAGCTTATGCCTGGGACAGCCTCTCACGAACTTTCGTACGTGGGACAGCCAGCCAGGAGCTCATCCTAGGACAACCTTGAAAGGCTTTTTAAGTGGATATTGATCCGGATAATGACTGAGGTATAGACTTGGATAGTCCAGAGCTAGAAAGAAAATGTTAAAAATCATGTGATTACAAAAAGAGAAATGAAAGATAAGACATGAAATAATTGTTGAATAAAAGTGTTTCACCTATTAACGTATGATGATGCATCTATTTTAACAAGACAGAAAATTTATGAATGTTTGCATTATTCTGGACATTGAACATGAGATTTTATATTTTATTACCTATTCTTATTTTCAGATTATATTATTATATCAGTATGATATTGAAATTCTTACTGGGCTGTAAAACTCATATCCCTTTCATCTTTCTTTTTCTTCTCAGAGTTACAGGACACTTATGATTGGCTATGGCTTGGATTTACGGGTGAGCAGAAGGATAAATAGAGTGTCATAGTATCTGATCAGAGAATTAAAAAAATTTAAATTATAATTATGCAAGGTTTTATGAATTATTGTTGAAATAAATTGTTATGGATGTTAAGGTTGTAATGATTTAATTTGACCTTGCATATTCTTTAGGGCTTGCTCTAAAGAGTGTGTGGCCATCACATATCCGACCCGAGTGTTGTTTCGGGGCATGACAGAATGGTATCAGAGCTTAGGTTTAAGATCACCAGAGATTATGAAGAGATATTAAAACTTTAAGTAAGATCAATAGGATGTGACAGAATGGTATCAGAGCTCAGATTATGATCATTAAGGATTATAATATAAGTGATTTAAATATTATAGAGTAATAACAGAGTTTAGGTTATGATCATTGAGGATTATGATATAAGTGATTAGAATTTGATAAAATGATATTAGAGCATAAGTTTAAGTCACTAGGGATTATGAAGTAATATCAAAACTTTATGCATAATTAATAGGATGTGACAGAGTGATATCAGAGAATATGATAGAACAGTACTAGAGCTCAAGTTTAAGGTCACTAAAAATTGTCATATAAGTGATATCAAAACTTTGGGATTATAATCAATAGAGTATGATTGATAATATTAGAGTTTAAGATTATGATCATTAAAGGTATGATAGAATGATATTAGAGTTTAGGTTATGATCACTAGAAAATATGATTTAAGTGGTATTTGAGTTTAAGGTTATAATTATTCAGAATTATAATTTTAGTGATATCTGAACTTAGATTATGATCATGAGGAACATGATAGATATAAAAGAGAAGATTTAATATTTAGATTTCGAATCAATAGATATTAAGATGAAATTTATGCATAAGTGCCGTATAATGTCCATAATAAAATTGACGAGTTATATCTTGGATTTCAATTAGTAGGGTGGCCTGAATATAAGAAGAGTTGACCTTAGAAGGAAGTGGAAGGTATTGATATGTTATGTTGAGTATACTCGATGATTTTGGAATGCTAAACTTATATGGATGAAGATCATGATAACTTTTTTTGATTTTAATGTTAATTATTTGAGCATTATAAATTTTTGAATTTATCAAAAGAAAGTTAATTAGGGTATGGTCTAAGAAAGAAATTATATCATATGAAATATTTTTGAGTATTGAACCTATAAGAGGATCATATATGAAACTCAATTTTAAATGAAAAATATACTTGAATTTTATTATGAGAATATGAGATACACATCTTGGTAAAATCTTTGGTTACTCAAAATATCATATTCTGAATATAATTCCTTGATCTTTCAAATTACATTGAATTTCAAGTCAAAAGCTTACTTTTCTAAGTGGATCAAAAGTATTTTGATATTGTTGTTAAATTAGAGAAAAAAATTTATTTTGTTAGAGTATGATATACAGGTTATGATGAAATCTTTAATAATTCATTTTACTATCTTTGGATTAGATTTTTTTTTAATTTTTCTTGTGATTGTTGAAGATGGTGAAGTGTATTAATTATTCAAGTTAAAATTTAGATTTTTTTTTAAATTGAACTAAGACATCTTGCTAGTGTTAAATTTTGAATGACTTATACAAGGGACAAGATTTTGTATGGATTTATTGATTAATATTAAGGATTGTGATGAAGGAAGCTCTATAAGAAATAATCAAGTTGATTCTACTTAAGGATGTTGGCTTGAGTTCTTCTAGTTTGTCAAGTTAGAATTAATTCTTTTAAAAAAAAAGATTGATTTAAAAATTATCTAAATGATTATAAGATAAATCTAAGGTTAACTCTAATTGATTCTAGACATGTTGGATTCTTGAAGAGTGATGAAACTTATGCAATGATTTTAAACATAGGAAGTGGATCAAGATTTAATTTTTATATGTTATACCCAAAGGTAGTAAAGATAAAAAAACTTAAAATTTTGCCCTAAATCTTATATGAAATTTAAAGGTTGGATCTATCCTGGATTGATCTAACATATAAGGATATTTTTATCTTTGATAGACTTATATAATTTGATAAATTAAGATCAGAGTGCACAGCAAAAGCGTGGTGGATTAAATTAATTAGAAATATTAATCTTTTAAATCAAAAGATATTATGATGAAATACATTAGTTGCAAATAAGGATCATTTAAATAGAAGGAGCTTTGCACTTTTCAGTTAGACCACCATCATTTAGATCTTGTCACTTGTTACGAATTAATTGGTCTCCTAGACTACTGCCACTCGTCAAGTGGAGTTTCTTTTTCCTTTTTTTATCCCTCCATGCTTCTCTCTTTTGTTCTCATTATATATAGATCGGTGGTGGATTTTCTCACTGTTATGCTAGAAAAAATTCTAGAACAATAGAAAAAGTTATTAGTTGCATAAATATTTTATGGGTGATTTCTTTGTTATGACCATTCTTCATTATCCTCAACTAAGATCCATGCAAGCTGAAAAAATTGCTAATCACTAATTGTTTCGAACAACAAAACCAATCCGTCAAACCACTTCTTGTGCTATAAAGCGGGTCATTTACTAGCTCATTTGAATTAAAAAAAAAAAGATTTTTGATTGCAATTTTCTTGTTGCCCTTTTGGGCATCTTGTAGTGCTATCGTCGAGTCTATTAAATTATGCTAATGATCTATAATCGGATGCAGATATAGGTTATGACATGAGATGTGTAGGAATGTAAAATTTTTTGTACACTGCGGGTGGTGTAGAAAATCTGATATGGAGTGCACCACTTCGTCCGATTGGTCCATGTAGCCACCACTTTTCAACGCGTATTTAATACCTGCAGATCAATTTTTTTCATTTAAAAATTTTGTATGATGAAAATATCCTTGCCCTTTAGAAAAATTATAACATTCTATGTCTATATTATGACACCTGCATCCATAATATGCACAGAATGTCATAATTTTTTCTAAAGAATAGGGGCATTTTCATCATTCAAAATTTTTAAATGAAAAAGCCAACCTGCAGGCATTAAATGTATGTTAGAAAGTGGTTGAATAAAAATATCCCTCTCATATTATGATATCTTAAGCCATATTATGACATCCTAAGCTAAATTATGCCACAGGATGTCATAATTTTTTCTAAAAGGTAGGTTATTTTCATCATACAAAATTTTAAACAAAAAATCGATCTACAGGCATTAAATGCACATTGAAAAGTGATGACTACGTGGATTAATTGGATAAGGTGGAGCACTCCACATCAAATTTTCTGCACCACCGACGGTGCACAAAGAATTTCTCATGTAGGAATTCTCTTAGCTCCCATAGGCCCAAGTAAATAACAATCTGTAGTTGGATCCACAAGAATTTGGGTCTTTTTTTAATTTTTGATTCAAACTCTCCATCCGTGGAACATGCTAGATTTGGCTCTAGTCTTTAATATTTTCTAGTACTTATTGGTTTTATAGATCAAGTCCAAAGACATACCATACTCAAAACTTATTAGGTTTGGATCCGATATGGATCAATGCTCGATCCCTTCCTAAATGAACAGCAATGTTGAGTAAGTCGATAAACAACCTTAGGGTGCATTTGGTTAATTACTAAAAAAATATTTTTTTTTACCTTTTGATTTTTAAAAAGTAAATATCAAAAAGCAATATTTGGTAACACCATAAAAAGTAAAAAGTAAAAATAAAAAAATAAAAAAATTACTTTCTATGGAAAGTAAAATTTTTTTGCTTTTTAAAATTTACTTTTGCTTCTTCCTGACTTATCCTGATGCTTGCCACCTCCCCCTCCCCTCCCCCTCCCCCTCCCCCTCCCTTTGGCTCTCTGTCTACCAGGCCAGTGAGCATCGCCAATCGATGGGGCTCCAACCACCACCCCAACTGCCAGGCCGCCCCCCATTCCCAATTTGTCCCCCTTCACCTTCTGCTCATAAGAAGAAGGGCCGAATGAGTAGTCCACAGGCGCCGATGGGCCACCGTACATCTATACTCGATCATAGTATAGTCGGGCCAGGGTAGGGGTCGGGGTGGGAGGTGTGAAGTAATATCTGGCATTAGAGGAATAGTACCCAAAATAGAGAGTAGTTGCAGTAAGGGTATGGCGATGGTTGGGACAGTATGGGGTGGCTGTAAGGAGGGACGAGCGAAGGCAGAGGGGATAGGCGCAGTACTCTTTGGCCGAAGGGGGAGGAGCCGTGGAGTAGTAATAGCCGGAGGGAGGGGCGAATTGGTAGGCAAGCTCCAGTGGCGGGTAAGGGTGCTCACGGATCACGACCTTGATTCGGATCTTGCCCTGGGGGTGGTCGGAGGGGCAGGAGAGCTCTAGGGTTTTGATGGGGGAGGGCATCCGTCAACAGCTACATTAGAGGAGGTTGTGGCTTCGAAGGCATCAGGGTCGAGGAGGTCCTTGAGGGGGCAACAGGTGGTGCCGACGAGGGGCTTGGGGGTCTCAGATGCTTTCGAGTGGAAGATGTCGCAGGTAAGTAGGAGCGCAAGATCGAGGAGGGTGGGGAGAAAGGGGAGAAAGAGGCACTTGTTCTAGACAGGGCGGGTGTTACCAAACAAACTTTTTACTTTTTTACTTATGTTCTATAGCAAAAATCAAAAAAAAATTTAGAAAGTAAAAAATCAAAAATCAAAAAGTGTAACCAGACGCACCCTTAATGTCTTTAACTAATTTGCTGACATCGGTAGCAAACATTGATAAAATTTTTCTGCAAGAAAGCTTTATTGAAAATATTGGAAAATATCAGGAAAAATAACAAATATTTTTGATTTTGACCATGCAATATACAAAGACAAGGAAAGAAATATATAGAATTATTTTAAAAAATACCAACCAACCTGATTTACAAATTTGTTCCAACTATCAATGAATTTCTAAGATTTTAGGGAGAATGAGAATTGTAATTTTTCTACTTCAAGACATATAATGATGGATCGATAAACTTGACTAGCAAAACATTGGAGAAATTGTGTGTTTTATATGGTAATTCCTCCTCCTCTAGTATCTTAATTTTATCCCTAACTTTTATTTTTGAACTCACTAGCGGGATCCAATGGTTAGACTAAGCTAGCCAAGATCACACGGCAGCGATCGCCCCTTCGACCTAGGCCTGGATTAATGGTTGGATCGAAAGAGGGGTGCATTGAGATAGGTGCTAGAGATGGGTCGAGCTTGAGCCTGGGCACAGTCCAACCCACCAACAAGTTCAGCCCATTGGCACTGGGCTGGAACGGGGGTGTCATCCCATTTGCGGGCATTGTGGCAGGTGAGCCATCTAGGCTTGGGTCATGGTCTAGTGGAGCACCTGGGGCCAAGCTTAGCCTAGCCCAAGCATGCCTAGCCCCCTAAATTTGATATGGGCCGGGCACCATGGAGGCTCAACACATGGGAAGGAGGCACTGGTGGATCTAAAAAAGACCCAGAAAAGAAGAACAGGGCTAGAGGCAAGGCTCCAGCCCTATTGGAGACTCAGGCAGAGGTGGCAGCCAGCTCTGAGGGCTCCAGTGTCTTCTTTTTCTTGGTTAGGATCTTGGGGGAGGGGGAGAAGGCTCCATTTCAATTTGAGAAATCGATGAGCAACTTTGGGGCCCTAGCCAAGTAGGGGCACTCTAGGAGCAGGGGTTGGAGCCTTTGATGGAGCAAGACCCCAAGGGAGAGGGTTCGATGCACATGGAGGCTTTGATGGGTGGTCAAGTCTTGAACCATGAAGAGATTGTGGTCCCACTAAAGCAAGCCATCCAAGGAGTGGGGGAGACTCCATCAGCAATGGACTCATTGACAGTAGGGATTGAGACAGACCTTCAGGCTGAGGAGGATACTAATATGGAACCCCTTCCCCACCAACTATCACAATGAGATTGCCAATTTGGAACACTCGGGGGTGGGGAAACCCTCCTTCTGATCGGTGTTTTGTAGGATTATCCAACAGCACTACCCGAATATATGTGTTCTACTTGAGACTCAACTTTCAGGGATGAGTCTTACTCATGCCAGAAGGCAGATCCCGACAGAATGGAGCATGCATGAGATGAAGTCTACGGGCCTATTTGGGGGATCCTGGTGACATGAAGATACGGCTCGAGTAGGATAGATGCTTTCCATAGATGCAAGCAGTAGATGGCCTTAGTTATTTTGGAGTAGATTGGAGGCTCTTGGCTTTTATCCAGAGTGTATATGAGCATCGAGTATAGGGAGTGGAAGGAGACCTGATTCAAGATTTGCAGGATGGTGTCGTAGGGCTTGCCTTCCTTTATTGCTGGAGATTTCAACTATATTATGGTGTCCCACGAGAAGATGGACAGCAAGCAGTATGTGGATGCACTGATTCTAGGGAGTTCAGGCAGTTCATTAGCAACATGAGTCTAATTGACTTGGGTTATTCTGGACCCAAATTTATCGGGTGCAATAATTGGCAAAGGATGGCTAGAGTTTGGGAGAGGATCAATTGAGATCTTGCCACCACTGACTAGTTCCAGCGATTTTCAGGACATCAGGTTCAGCATCTTCTAAGGATTGCATTGGACCACTGTCCACTTCTTATTTTCACTGATGGCCCATGGATTCTTAGGGCTTCATTTAGATTTGAGAAGTTCTAAGTTTTCTATCTAAGATCATGGGAGTTGATCAGTGAAATGTGGAGGTTGCCAGTCCAAGGGGATGCAAGATACCCGATGACTCAGAAGCTATAGCTGGCTAGGCATAGGCTCTTCTAGTAGAACCATCTTGAGGTTGGTGATATCTCCAGACAGATCGATGGGGTATAGGCTGACATTATGGAATTGCAAATACGAGACAACCAAGAGGGGGTTCTTTAGGAGTCTGACTTGAGAGAGCTTCATCACAAGCTCTCGGTGCACCACTCCTTGCTAAGATAGTAGAAGATGATGTGGAGGCAAAAATCCTAGGTATAGTAGATCAAGGAGGGTGATCAGAATACTAGATTCTTCTATCAATCAATGATGATCCAGAGCTCTACCAACCACATTAGGTAGTTAAGCAGAAGCTAGCGATGGTACATTGGTGGATGACAGCAAGAAGATCAAGGAGAAGATCTTTTAGTTCTTCAGATCGCATTAGATGATAGCCCTAGGTGGGGACACCTTATTCCAGGGGCTCCAACCTATGATCTGCATCTCTGACCAGGAGAATGGGGCCCTGACTCGTTCGGTGTCTGTTGAGGAGGTGCGTGGGGTACTCTGGTCCCTTGAGGAGGATAAGGCCCCAGGGTTAGATGGATTTCTACCACTCTTCTTCCATTGTTACTTGCCCATTATCTAGGGTGAGGTGGTGGAGGCGATGCAGATGGTCTTCAACTCTAAAGGCATTTTGGAGGAGTGGAAGAAGGCACTGATCATCCTCATCCCAAAGCAATGTAATATGTCTATCCTAGGATACTTTAGACCAATCAGCATCTACACCACCCTTTATAAAGTATGTGCTAAGATCTTGGTCGAGCGGCTGAAGCCGATTGTGCCTTGATTGATCAGTCTTGAGCATGATGCTTCTGTCAGTGGTTACTACATCACTAACAATGTTCAACTTGTCCAGGAGTATAATCTGCAACATGCTCCTATCTGCCATAGCCTTATGGCATCAAGCTGGACATAGAGTGAGCCTATGACTAGATGAGCTGGCATTTTTTATGCTAGATGATGCAGGAGCTTGGCTTCTAGTGTAGATAGATCGGTTGGATTATGGACTACATGAAAACTCCATGCTTTGTCATACTGATTAATGGTGCCCTGACGAAATCCTTTCACTTGACTGTTAGACTTCACTAAGGTTGCCCTCTCTCCCCATTTGTTTATTTTGTGTGCTGATGTTCTATCTCGAGTGTTGAGAGTGACGGTCCAGGAGTCAAAGTTGGAGTCCTATTGGCCCACCCCTGAGACTCAACCACTTTTGTACCTCCTTTTTGTAGATGGCTGCCTTCTTATTAGCATGCCTCCATCCAAAAAGCAAGGTACTTTGATCCATTGTGAGGCCTATTGTCACACATCTATCCAGCATGCTTGTGAATCTGTAGAAGTCCATGGTTATCTTTAAAGAAGGTCTAGGTGAAATAGATGATTCAGGACAAGCTGGGAATCTAGGAGCAGTTCGGGACCTTGACCTATCTAGGAATTCCCATCATGGGTTGGTGTCTTTGGAGGACTGACTATAGGTCTATAGAGCAGCAGATCTATAGATCTAAGATCACCTCGATAGCTGGCAAGCCAATACTCTTTTCATGATGGACAGGATGACCCTCATCAGATCGATTCTGAGCTCCATTCCGATCTATCTCTTGGAAAATATGGTGATACTAGACTTTTGTCTTAGGAGATTAGGACAGCATTTTTAGAACTTCTTGTGGGGCTCGAGATACGATTGTCGGGGGGCTCCATCTCATATCCTGAGAGGTGGTCTGCTAGACTATGAGAGATGGGACCTTGAGATTCAGTCCTTATTGGATAGAAGGGAGGCTATAATTGTCAGGCATGCAGTTAGAGTCCTTCTCCAACCCCACAACTTGTGGAGCAGGATGATGAGAGCTGGGTATGGGGCATGGAGTCAGGGATCCTACGTATAGGCTATCCGTGGCTGCTCCATCTCGAGGGAGATTTATACCCATGCTCCTGTAGTGCTGGCCCAGGTCAGATGGTTGATTGAGGATGAGGCTTCAATTGATGTGAGCCAGGATGCCTGGAATTGCTCTCTCTAGGTAGCCGACCTATGTTAGCATGGAGGTGGATGACCATCTATGGGTTTGTGACTTGTTAGCTGCCAATGGTAAGGGCTGGAGAGCATAGGACATTATCCATCTCTTTAGTGGTTTGCTTATTGATTGAATTCTTGTCATCTCGATGCCTGTCCATCAGACCTAAGATTTGAGGGTGTGGGGCCATTCATGCTATCCGAAGGCCCCTATGAGGGACCTCTCCAAGATGTACAAGATGGTGCTGCATAGAAAGATCGAAGATGCATGGATCTAGAGGGTGGCTGCTCATCTTAGGATAAGGCTCTTTCTTTAGAAGGTTGTTTGGAAATGACTTCCGACATGCATGCTACCCAGGGACAGAGGTATGGACTTTCTGATTTTCCGTCTGGTCTGTGGATTAGAAGATGAGTCAATGGAGCATACCCCCTGCATTGTTCGAGAGTAAGGCTTATTTGGAGTGAGGACTAGCCTTGGGACGTAAGCGACGGCCCCTGGCTGGACCCCTTCTGAATGCAATTTGTCGGAGCACGGCTAAGGGTCAACTTATACCTAAGGGGAGGATAGTGTATGTCACTTATCAGATTTGGGTTTTCAAAACAATCTGGTCTTCGATGCTAAGGTGGTACTTACACATCGGGTGCTGAAAAGAGCTATGTGTTTGGTTGTGAGTGTTTAAGGATGGCAGGGGTGATGCTATCTTTGTCATCCGAGATCTTGATGCCAGACTACTCGTGGCAGAGGAATCATATCTTTTTGAGCCATCCATCTCGAGAGCTGAGCTTTAAGCTATCTAGGCGGGTATGATCTATGCCAAATAGGAGTTACAGATAGAGAGGATCTGTATTGAGGGTGATTCGATGATCATTATCAACTGATTCCAAGACAACACGAGATAGTTGGAGGCCCATCCATTTGTCCATGATATCTAGACATCCCTTCGAGAGTTTGCCATGGTGTCTGTTCAGCATGTCTTCTAAGAGGTGAACAAAGCAACAGATTGGGTTGCTTCTTACATTGCTGAGCATACTAGAGACTGGACCCGATGACAGAGTGAGACATGCCCATGGGCCCTATAGAATCTTTTATTTTCTGACTTTATAGATTGTACTCACACTAGAGTCGTGTGATTATCTGTATGTAATAAAATAAAAGTGAGTTATATACCTCTCGGTTAATCGATATTTAAAGGAAAGAACAAATTTTGATTTATAAAGATTTAATTACTAAATTACTGTCCAATAATATATTTTGATCTATTTAGATAAAGATCTAATTCTAGATTATGTTTTAGGAGGATCTGGTGCAGTATATGAAAATATGAGTGTGAGATTTGCATTGTATATATGGGAAGCGAGAAATATGTATTATATATATGACAGAAATTACTGACTTTTTACGTCAAGATAGGACTGTTGATTGCAAACTTGACTTTTTTAATCTAAAACTTCTGAATTAAGAAACTGGATAAGGTCGAAAGTTCAAGATGTCCATATAGAGTTTTTAATTTTTTTCACTCTAAAATGCTAGATGGATCCTTCAATGCAAAAAATATGAATGAAAAGTATATGGCATTAAGTAACAAGCAGAATATAGGTGCATGACGAAGGTAGCTATTTCAAATTAAGAAACAGTAAAAAGCTAACAATTTGTGAGAAAACATAATTCAAACATTGCTAAAACCGTTCATATCCACAACTAATTAGCAATTTGACTCCTAAATCATCAACCGAGAATAGGAAAAAGGAAAAAAAAACAAGGCAAAAATATGAATTTGATTATTTCATTTTGTACAACAAAATAAATAAATAAATAACATATTATTCAATATGAGTTGGGAGTTGATTCTTCGAATGAAAATTTTCAACTTAACAAGCTGAAGATCATATAAATAGCAAACTTCTATACAAAGGATTAAATGATTGTGGAAATGCACTTGATCATGTCATGGACTCTTGATTGAATAACAATTTGTAGAAACATGTCACATTGAGTAACAAAAGCATGTCAACAATCATTTCCAACATAGAATACATGATCTACTTCAAGTAAAATGGTATCCTTCAAGTGCTGAAAGTTCATAAGAAGCTTTCTAAGAAAAAAAGTTCCCATATGAAGCAAGGAAACACCACTAAACTGATAAAAATTCTGGAAACTTCAAAAAAGGAATAAGATCAGCAAAACTGCTGATTCATAAAAGAGAAGTACGAGAATATGTACATTTATTTAGATAAAATTCAATATTCAAAGATCAGATCCGTTACAATATATAGGTACAAAATTAAGGATTTTAGACAAAATCATTTTAACCATATAAAATGATAGATTTTGAACAAAACTACTTTAACAAGTTATAAAGGTTCCAACTTAAGTCACAAATTAAAGAATCTCAAACCATATTAACTACTCTTAATTATTGCAATTCTGAGTCCATCAAGATACAGTGGCGATCAGAGTATAAACCAAAATAAAAATAGGTAAAGCTATAGTTTTATTAACTGCAAAATAAATATCATAAGTCAGAACTATTACTATGACTTCTTAAGACAGTGGATGATGAAAATGATTTTTTAATTCCTTTTCTTTTTCATGGTGCTTCAATTTTGAGGTGCCTAGATCCATATATTTTATATATGCATCAACGCGTGCACCTTATACCAAAACTTGATAAGGATACAAGCAACAAGGTGTAACACCCCGGCCCAAAATTGGGCCCAGAATCAGCCACGGCCCATAAAAAAAAAAAAAAAAAAAAAAAGGGGGGGAAACGGAAGGAGACTCCCGAAGGGAGTCTTCTTCTCCGATGAATCCCGATCGGAGAAGAGTTCTAGGACTCCAAGGATTCCCTATAAATCCCCTTCTCCCCTCCCTCCAAAAGATCCCAGAGCCCGGCCTCCTCTCTTCTTCCTCCCTCTTTCTTTCTCGTTTTACCGATTTTCTTAGACCCGTGCTCACCGAAAATTGGAAACGGAGACACTGCCGGAGCTCGAGGTAAGCCCCTCCCCTTCTTCCTCTCCCTCTTCCCTTTCTCTCCTGACCCAAGACCTCACCGCCGGCCATCGATTTTGCAGGAAATAAATTCCAAAGAAGATCTCCTATTTTTCGAAAGAAAAAAAAAAAGAGCCGCCGGCCGAACCCCATCGCCGACCGGCTTCGCACGGTCGGCCGTCGTTGCCGGATCTCCGGCCAAGCCGCCGGAGCTTGAGCCACCGAGGGGGGGGACCTCACGGTCTTCCCCTGTTTCAGCCAAGGAAGGCCGCGGGAAGAAAAGAAAAGAAGAAGGAAGAAGAAGAAGAAAAGAAAAAGGAAAAAGAAAAAGAAAAGAAAAAGGAAAAAGAAAAAGAAAAAAAAGAAAAAGAAAAAGAGAAAGAGAAAAATAAAAATAAAAATAAAATAAAATAAAAAGAAGAAAAAGAGAGAAAAATTTTTTCTCTCTCCTCTCTCTACCTTCTCTCTCCAGTTTCTCTCTCTAGATTCTCTCTCTATTTTCTCTCTCTAGATTTTTTCTCTTTTTATGAATTTTGTCTCTCTAGAATCTTTTTCATTCTTTGATTTCATCACAGACCGTAGAATAAATTTGAAATGAAAATAAGATAATCTGAGATTGCTCCGAAATTTGTGCGATAGATCTGATCCCAGTCCGATTCTATTCAAAATTTGTAACACTTGATTCATATTGAGTCATCCTGATAGGACCTCTGATGATCTCGATCATGATTGCCTCATCGAAAGGATACGAAAGTTTCTCTCCACTCTCTCTCTACTTTCTCTCTCTAGAATTTTCTCTCTCTTCATGGATTTTCTTTCTCTAGAAGTCTTATGGATCAGTGAAGGATTCAGATACTTAGATAAATCCTAATTTTGATTAATCCTAAGAGAGGTCCTTGATTTGTGTTATCAGGATCGATTACCGGTAATTTTTCTATATGTAATTCTTATATTGATCAGGGTAATGAAGAGATGATTGTCTGCATATGATATCGAGTGGAATATTTTGTTAAAGAAATTCATAAATTAAGGAAGAACATTAATTTCTGTGCTTGGATCAGTCACCGGTAAAGATAAGAATCCCTGTACATGATCACTATTATATATATGCTATTTTACTGTTGGTCTTGCATTATTGATTTTGTATTGTCGGATTTGAGATCGATGAATTTATTATATCTGAGACACTGTTATTTGATTTTGAGCATGAGTATGTTATGTCAATATATATGTATCAGAGATTGATGGCATGATTATATAAATATGACATATCTGAGTTGATCATAATGCAAGTCGGAATTGATTTGATGAAATCAATTCATAATGATTAAATAAAAAGAAAGAGATATATGGTATGGACTAGTCTTGTCATGTGGAACAGCCCGTCAGGAGCTTATACCTGGGACAACCCCCACTGGCTTACAAGTGGATCAGCCGGCCAGGAGCTCATGCCTGGGACAGCCCGCCAGGAGCTTATGCCTGGGACAGCCTCTCACGGGCTTTCGTACGTGGGACAACCGGCCAGGAGCTCATCCTGGGACAGTCTTAAAAGACTTTTTAAATGGATTCGATACGGATGATAACTGAGGTATAGAATTGGATAGTCCAGAGTCAAAAAGAAAATGTTAAAAATCATGTGATTATGAAAAGAGAAATGAAAGATAAGACATGAAACAATTGTTGAACAAAAGTGGTTCACCTGTTAATATATGATGATGCATCTATTTTGACAAGACAGAAAATTTATGAATGTTTGTATTATTTTGGACATTGAACATGAGATTTTATATTTTATTGCTCATCCTTATTTTCAGACTATATTAATATATCAGTGTGATATGGGAATTCTTACTGGGCTGTAAAGCTCACACCCCTTCATCTTTCTTTTCTTCTCAGAGTTACAAGATGTCCATGGTTGGCTATGGTATGGATTTGTGAGTGAGCGGATGCATAGATAGAGTACCATTGATACCTGATCAGAGAATTGAAGAAATTTAAATTGTAATTATGCAATGTTTTATGAATTATTGTTGAAATAAATTATTATGGATGCTAAGGTTGTAACGATTTAATTTGGCCTTGCATATTCTTTAGGGCTTGCTCTAAAGAGTGTGCGGCCATCATGTATCCGATCCGGATGTTGGGTTCGAGACGTGACATAAGGACCTACCACAAAAGCAATCACAAAACATCACAAAGCTAGCTTATGCACAAATTCTTATTAGAGCCGGCTACTGCAATGGTTTCAAAGAAGGTTACCTCAGCATATAAAACCCCACAACCTCTCTTGATACAATTAGTAGCTCCCTAGCCATGCACCTTTTCAAACACGTCATACAGTACCTAAACTTTTTTCTTTTCGACAGCTAGTAATATAAAAAAAAAAAGAGGATGAGTGGGCCCAAGGCAAGAGGAATAAACAAGTCTTATTGTTGTAAGATAATCAGACATAAATACCAAAAGGCATCGACTAGACCAAAAAATAGCTAGTATCAAATCAACCTCTCTAACTGAATGGATTAAACTTTAAAAAAAAAACACTAAAACCAATGCAATCATTAGACTAAAACCTTCTGAGTCAAATATCAGCAAATCAAATCTCATTAAAATTTGAATGAACAACAAATTTTATCTCATTCTCGTATCTCTCGGAGAAGAATATCAGTCTGAACAAGGATGGCATAATCTAGGATATTGGGGTTTCGAGACCAAGGGGGTTGAGGCGTGGAGTGGAATCTTTGAAAGAGTTAGGGTTTGGATAGGTACCGGATCCCAATTAGAGGCGGAGTTGGAGCCATTGGATTATTTGAGGAAGGCCAGAGATCGCCATTGGATTATTTGAGAGAATACGGACGGGAGGAACAGAGCTGCGCCATTTTCTTTGAGGACCTCAGTGGTGATAAGTTGACGAAAATTATATATTAACGACCCTCGTTCGAAGGTCAGACCTTATTTGCTGTCTCTGTTTGGAAATATATAGAAATGAAACTACACACAGGTCTGTAAGGAAATATATAGAAGAAAAGACCATACAAAAGCATTCGATATGGCCTCAATTGTTAACTCATAATTTTCTCACAGGTTTTTATGCAGTTGCCCATGGAATATATCAAAACTGATATTCGGCACATACTGTACAGAGATCTCTAATTATGACTTAATTATTTATCAATGATTTTCTCACAAGTTTTATTTTAATCCATTGATGGGTATCGAAGTGAACTTGCAAATTGCATGTGAAGTATATTTGAACTAATATTTGTCTATGTAATATGCATAGACAAATATGCATTATATACATAGTGTTGTGCAGGATCCGATATCACACGATGCAGTAAAAAAAAATAAAATAAAATAAGAAACACAATATAAATACGTGGATCAGCCTCAAACCTATCTCCACGGGGCGTGCAAACTTCACTATGAGAAAATAAAATAAAATTAATATAAGAGAAACTCACTACTCAACTCTTGTATAAGAGTCTCTTAATAAAAAGCCCTAAAACTCTCACAAAAATTCTCTGAAATCTCTCTTGAAGCCTTTCTGCACTTTCAGGATGTCACCAGCTCTTCAACGCAATAAATGACTCGTCAATCGAAGCTATATAGGCTCCAAAATCTCAAAAATATTATTTCAGTAGAAATACAGACCCAATCAACCCTAGAACCATCCGTGGCCGTCCGATCATGACCGGCTCGCACCAGAACCGTCCGATCGCACAAAATAGCCTATGATCATGCCCGAATGGAGTTCCAGCCATTCAATCGTGACCGCATGCAATCTAGACCGTTAGATCGTACAAAAACTCCCATAGACTGTATGTGGACCGCGTGATTGGTCCACGCGACTTCCATGGACCGCCCAGCACCCTGCGGTCCACGATGGACAGCGCAGGGGCGCTGGGCCGAGTGCCCACATGCGCTGGGTTGGCCCGCATGTGTGCCCATGCTGGCCTGCTCGGCACTGGGCCGTGAGACCTATGAGTGCGCGTCTTCTCCAAACCCGACTGCCCCACTGCCGACCGCCGCTAGCTCGCCGCCGCCCCGTGCACTATACCACCTTCTTCGATCTTCTTTCGTACGTATTTTCACCGTCTGGACTCCGTTTGGATGTTCTTGGGCTTGTTGGACTTCGATCGTCGTCCTGGACCTCGCTGTGAGCTCAATGTGGATCGAATCTCAAGGTGTCAAATCTCAATAATCTCCACCTCGACTCGATATTCGACCTCCACCTGTCTTTGAGAGCTTGTGATCCGTCTCACCCCCATGCCTTGGAGCATACCTGCTGTCTCATGGATGGGCAAATGTGGGAGTCGAGCCAGGCCGCTCGATCCCACCTCCGTTATGGACTATGTCCACTCTGACCAAAGTCCTGCTCGAAAAAGTCTCCTACGGCAATAGAAACTTCATTCTTCGACATCGCCTCTTGTCCTCCCGAGTCTCCCGTCTAGTGCCCGATCCACCTCCACTTGAAGCTCCACCTCACTCTGGGCTCCTCTTGCTCCTAAAGCTCCACCTTGCACTAGATTTCCTGTCAGATAGTAATATCCTCTTATCCTCTTCTCTCCCTCCAGAATAACCCTATCATCGTGCAATACCTTCGAAATTTCTCCACCAGCTACCGTCCTATTGCCTCTTGAATCCAGTCTGCTCAGTGAAATAAGATTCTGCCTGAAATCGAATATGTATCGGATCTCTCTCAATCTCCTCACTACACCATCATGTGTCCTCCAGCTGACCATCCCGATGTCTCTGATCGCACAGTTCGATCTATCCGGTAGATAAACAATGCCCTCACTACTCTCCAGGGAGTCAAACTACTCCTCTCTACAATATACATGATAGGTGCATACGGAATCTAAAATCCACTGCTGGAAAGAAGTAGATACCTCATCAGACATCTCTAGACATCTCCTCTGACTCGCTACTGACCGTCGCTACAGTAGCCCTCGTTCGATCCCTGAGTTGAAGGCAATCTCTGACTAGATGCCCCAACTCATCACATCGGTAACATCTGGTCTTATTCAAGTCTCTCATCCTGAACTTGGACCACCCTCATTATGATCTCCTATCGCTCCGTCTGCCACCTCCTACTCCTCCAGAAACCACTAAAGTTGAGCTGCCACCACCTGAGCTTGAAGCTGGGTTCTCCCTTCTGAGAATCTCATTCTAGAGAATTATCGTGGTGACCTCATCTATCTTGATGGTTCTCTTTTCCACTAGAAGGCAGTCACCAAGAACTCATATGAAGGGAGAAGAGACGTTAGCAAGACCAGCATCTTGGTCTTCTCCTCAATTTTTTTGCCAACGTTGAGGAGGTCGGTGAAGATCTTCTGAAAGTGGCTTAGATGCTTCTGCACGCTCTGTCCTCAGTCATCCACAGTTGGTAGAACTATCTCCAGAGGAAGAGAGTATTGGTGAGAGACTTCATCATGAACAACTCCTCGAGCTTCGACCACAGCATTATCAAGGAAGTCTCGCCAAACACATAGATCACCACCTCATCCGATAGGTACAAGCGATCATACTCACCGTCTGCATTTGGAGCTGCCTCCAATCCTGTACCTCCATGCAAGTCAATTTTTTCTCACACGAGAGAGCATCTATCAACCCTTGTTGAATGAGCACATCTTTCACCCTTGCCTGCCATAAAGAGAAATTGCTCTTTCCATCAAATCTGTTGATCTCTACCTTGATTGTGCCTGTCTTCTATATCTTCTATCTCAATCACCATCACCGCAACCTATGCTATGGCACCACCTTGCTCTGATATCAATTATTGTGCAGGATTCGGTACCACACGATGCAGTAAGAAGAAAGAAGAAACAAAACAAGAAACACAATACAAATACGTGGATCGACCTCAAGCCTACCTCCACAGGACATGCAAGCTTCACTACGAGAGAATAAAATAAAATCAATACAAGAGGAACTCACCACTCAACTCTTGTACAAGAGTCTCTCAATAAAAAATTCAAAACCTAATAAAAGCTCTCTGAAATCTCTCTTGAAGCCTTTCTGTACTCCAAGATGTCACCAACTCTCCAACACAACAAACGGCTCATCAATCAAAGCTATATAGGCTTTAGAATCTCAAAAATACTGTTTCAGTAGGAATACAGAGTCTCAATAATCCTAAACCATCCATAGCCATCCGATCGTGATCGGCTCGCACCAGAGCCATCCGATCATGTAAAATATCTCTGATCACGTCTAATCACGTTCGGATTGAGTTTCAGCCGTCCGATCACGACCGCATGCAATCTAGACTGTCGGATCGCACAAAAACTCTCCTGGACCATACGTGGACCGTGTGATTGATCCACATGGCTTCTATGGACTGCCCAGCACCTCGCGGTCCATGGTGGACCGTGCAGGGGCACTGGGCTAGGTGCTCGCGCGCGTTGGGCTAGCCCATGCTAGGCCCACCCGTGCACTGGGCCACACACGCCTACGTGCGAGTGTCTCTGTCGGGCCCGACCGCGCCACCGCCAGCCCCTCATGCATCATGCCACTTCTCCGATCTTCTTTCACGAATATTTTCACCGTCTAGACTCTATTTGGGCTGTTTTTGAGCTCGTTGGACTCCGTTCGTCATCTTGGATCTCGCAGTGGGCTCAATATGGATGAATCTCGAGGCACAAATCTCAATATATGAAAGAAGAATGGTTGTAGACAACCTTTTTGTAGAAAAACGCCTCCAATATGCTCCAGCATATCGAATATGTGCTTAAAGCATAAATGGTTTCAGTCAAGCTTTTCAATTACATGCGGAATTTTCTTTGGACATATAACTGTCAATTTTACCCCATATACTTCTTCAGTAATTTTTTAAAAACTAAAACTTTGATATAAAAAGTTAAATTCATCTATACATGATTTTCTTTTTAGGTAAGAATATATAGGAGTTGTTTAGAAGAGTAAGAGATAAGTATGGAAGTTTATCTCAACTTTTCTGATTGCAGAGCCTTGGAAAGAGGGACATTGTTTTTGCTCCCTCCATTTCCAACCGGATTCCAAGTTTTCTTTACCATGGAACTTTTTACAAAAAAAAAAAAGCTAAAGATTACCATCAATTCTTTTACATGGTTTTTACCCCACCATCACTCTTTAAATTTTTAGGGTTAAGAACTTTTGGTGACCCAAATGGGATCACCCAAGTGATCTTAGATCATTAGTACACTTGGCAATTACACTTGACCCAGATGGGTCCCGATCCGATTCGGCCCTAATTGGTCCGGTTGGTCAACGTGTTGATCGAGTTTTGATCTGATTCCGATTTGAATCCAATAAATTTATATCTTAGATGGATTGGATTCAGATAGTGGCCGTCCCGATCCATTATCCAATCCTATCTTATCTATATATATTGTTTAAATGTGGGCTGGTTGTATGAAATATGGACCTTATGGTCTTTAGACTTGGTTAAGGCCTGAAGACTAAAGAGTGGTAGTGGACTATTATTCAATACTTATATTTTTATCTAGAAAATCTAATTTAGATGGGGTGGGTACCGATCAGCTAACCCGATACTCAATCAGATAGGGTATCGATAAAGAAAGTGTTGATCCGCTGGATCACGGATCGAGTTTGGATCAAAATGCTGGAATATGGGTCAGATTCGGATCGACCCAAATCCACACCTGATGTGACCCATTGCCAGGCCTAATCACTAGGGATCCTCATCTTGGGGTAATCTGATCCTTGTGATCTATAATAACTGTGTTTCATATGCTATATTCAATGATTAAAGATCCTTGATATCCATGAAAAACTTATTTGGCAAAGATTTTGACAAAACATTATCTTCCAATCCGTAAAGCATTAAGAGAAGTGATAAAGCCAAAATTGATGTAAAGTCGAGATTTATTTTTTGTAAGATTTTTTTTTCTGATTATTTATGGTAGTTGTTTTTCTAGATCTAGTCATCTTTGAACTAAAAAAAGAATCCAATCCAAATTGTGTAAAGGAGGACTTACTAATATTATAAATAAGGGCCATGTACCTCAATTTATGAGGTGCGTGGAGAGTCAATGAAAGAAAAGAGGACACTTGAGTCCAACTTTCACAATTTTTCATCTTCTAATTTTTTTTTCCAAGATTCAAATTGAGTGGGTTGAGATTAATCTTTTTTCTCCCGAATTAGATCATATCCTCCTTTCCATTTTATTTGGATGAGAATATAACTTTTAAATATAAATAAAAATATAATCAGCTATCTCATATAGGATGAGCAAAATCGATGAAGCGGAGTTTTAGAAAATGCATCTTACAATGTCACTACAAGGGTAGGATATAAAATATCTAGAGCATTAGGGACAAAAACAGATGAAGAAACTGATAGAAATGGAATTCATTATCCCCATCTATTATCTAGATTAGTTGGTGAATGTAATATCTATTAGTAGCAGAAATGGAGAGAACATGTTATTCATAGATTTCAGAGATTCAAATGAATTGATTGGAACTTTAGTGTTGATATATAATTTCTTTTCCATTATAAGGCTTAACGAAAAGAAAGATGGAGGAAATCCATTTTGGATTGAGAAACGATGTTTCAGTGCTTAACCTATAATCTAGATTGTTCATGATAAGGACCTAGCACCAATACTAATGATGGGGGTGGGTCACAATACCACTAAAGTGGTTCTAGTAGCCAAAAAAATTAGTGGCATGACAAATATTATTAGAATTAGCAGAACTTTACTTGACACAATAACCTATCGACACTCAATGCTCTTTATCGAGTATCGACACCAAGAGGGTGGTATGCATCAGTATGGCGAACCTTGCTTTCTCTCCCTTTTTATCCCATTCACAAAACTAAATCTTATGTAATCTCTTTCTCCCTTTCTATTTTATTCAATCTCAACCTACTAATCTCATTTCCTCTCTTTCATACACATAAGCACTTGACAAGCTCCTACACTATGCTCCAATTTTATTTAAAAAGTAAAATATAGAAAGAGAAACTCATACTCAAAAAATCAAAATTATTGGTCAAAATCATACAATCATGTGGAAAGCTATGAAGCCATGCATAGATCTTGCATATGCTAAGCCAAGCAAGGTTCGAGCCAATTGGCTAATATCAGTAGAATTTTGTCACACTTCCAACTTCAACCTTAAATTCAAATCTTGAGAATAATTTTGATTCAATAGAGACTACTAAGAAAAACCAAGATTTGAATGGGAGAAGATACTTAAGTGGTTTTTGATGCCCTTCTCCAACCATGGCCTCTCTCTCTCTCTCTACCTTTGTTTCTTAGTTAATTAAGTGAAGATCTTTCGCAACTCTTTTATAAATTCATTTCTATTCATAATATATTTGTACAAGTTAATCTTTTACTTATATGAAAGCAATGCCTTTTTCCAAATTTAAAAATGTATCATTTTTTTTAAATAACAAATCCTTTAGTTTTTAAATTTTAGTAGAAAATGGTTTTCAATTACCTTCAATTTTATTTAATATACTCCAATTTTTGTTAAAAGTACTTATGCTTATTTTCCTTCTACAATTTTTAACTTCAAATATCTATATTTTATTTAATTAATTGTGTTTTTCCGATTTATATTTTAATTTTGTATTTTCATTAATCTTTTTCTAATTCTCATACTCTAAGCTTTTTTGTATTATGGATGACCTTGGAAATTCTTTTTTTAAAATTCGTTTGACCCAAAATAAGGCAATATATATGCACACCTTATACATTGTCTTAGACTCATACTCTCAGTCTTACCTCTTGTGACTGCTTGCTTGCAACATTTTCCTCTTGTTTTTACGAAACAAAACCCTCTTTTTGAGAAAATTGTGAACAGGACTTTATTAACAATATTTGCATCACTACAATACCTTGACTTGACTAAGTGTTTATGCGGATCTTTAAGGAGGTTCAGAGGGATCGTTTAAGTGGACCTTTAAGGAGATACAGGGGTTGGGGGCATGGGATCGAGAGAGAGAGAGAGAGAGAGAGAGAGAGAGAGATGCGAGGTATCAAGACATGAAGTCATTATGTACGCTGCCTGGCTATCATTCAAGAAGAAGAGAAGAGAATGAGAGTCCATACGAGCTACATAGAAAATATTTATCTTACAGCCTGCTGATTATTAATTTACGGTATAGTTAAATGAGGTACCTACATGTCCATCAAACTCCTGTTACCAAACTTTTCTGAATTGAAAACCGCCTAGCACCCCATGCGCGTAACAAGAAGCTATGCAAGTGTTTAAACGGATATATAACATATATAGGATTCAAAGTCAAAACATATTACAAATAATAATTAATTACCCAAATTTAAAAAGGAATTTGAAGATTTCTGTTGGGAGTTTTTGGGTTGGCAAATGGTGGTATGCTATTTATAGGTAGTGAGTGTGCTGAAGCACTGGCACTTTTTTTTGTCTTTTTTGAGGTGACGAGGCACTAGCAGTTGAAATTTGCGCAAAGCATATGATTACGGATTCTCCACAAATATGAGACAACACCCAGTGGGGCGCATATATATCCTCATTAAATGATGGGTTAATGGAAAATATCATCCAGATTAGGAGCCTACGTGGAGGGTTAATTGTGGCTTTACTAGGTGATGTAAACGAGCATTATCACTAAAATTCAACCTTCTATAATTTACAACTATTTTTAAATACCAATATATCTTAATTTTCAATAATATTATAGCATGATTTCAGAAATAAAATCTAACATACTGATAAATATTTATAACAACCTAAAATCTCATTCAAAGATAGTCAGAAGATATTATTTTGGTTCCTAGATCTTGTATGAGTTCCAATATCTATCCAATATATAGCCGATGTGGGACTAAATGCATATCTGTACAAGTTCTCATATACTCTCCTTGTTTAAGTTATGAAATCCTCGCTAATATATTCAAATCCAATCATGAGTATCAAGATTGGTCCATCATTAACCCCAATGGGCTAAGCAATATCTTCTAGTCCACATAGGCCATAAACCAAGTCGGCTCTAATATCATTTCTAACAATATAGGATTTTACCTGGCCAAAAATGCAAGATGAAGGTATTATTTTGGTTTCTTGATTCAACATAAGTACCCAAGATCTAATCAAAGCATACTCAATGTAGGATTAAATGCACGTCTACATAGTTCCTCACAAACTTAAAGTCTTTTGACATGGTGAGAGAGAACATATATGCTATGAGAATTATATTACAACAACCCAAGCCTCGTCTAAAAAACTAGCCGAAAGATATTATTTGAGTTCTTTGATCTTGTACAATATTAAGATCTATCCAGTGCATAGCAAGTATAAGGCTAAATACACATTCGTATGAATTTTCACATACTGCTCTCATTTAATCTCTGGCATCTCCCTCTTCTCCTCATGGGCCAAGGCTACTCTAATACCATTTATCATGATCCAACACCTCATCCAAAAAGACTAGATAGAAGATACTATTTAAGTTCTTGGTTCTATATAGCTACCCAAGAATATTCAGTGTACAGCTAGTGTAGGACTAAACACATTCTCACACAGGTCCTCAAAAATTGATATAAGGCGTTTCACTTGAAGAATCAGTTGCTTGCAAGGCTAATGAAATAAGTAACTATTCTGCTCATATTTCGTCCAGGATATCCTTCACATGTTTTGATGCACTAACCTAGAACATTTGCTGAAGGTAAGTTTTCAAGAGAATGATGAAGCTTCCATTCTAGATGTATATCTTGAGGTACATATTCTACCCAAGTCTTGCAAATATTAATCACCGTGGCATCATGCCCTACGAATTTCATCAATATCAGTTTTAGTGATTTGGAATCCATTAATAACACAAAGACCACCGGCCAATATCATGCTTAGGCTCGCCTAGAAAGAATCTGCAGGAGGATCGGCTGCAGAGGTTGTTAGTTTGACGAAGATCACTAAACAAGTGGATGGGATATCAAATTGATTATCCCCGGAATTAATTTTCTTGCACATGACAAAATAAAGATTAAGCAAATGATTCAAAAACATCTACTTGTGTCACGACCCACACCCAGCACCTGAGTTGGGCACGTGACACGGCCACACAAACCCTAGAGCAGCGCTCTGAGGATCATGTAAGGCCTAAATAATTTAACAATTCAAAATTTTAAATAACCAAGTAAATACCAAATCAATTGACCGAGTCACAACTTCAAATCAAATGTAAACTTGTTCAATACAATTATTCAAATGTTCATTGGTATCAGAGAATTTAAACTAACTAAACTACTAAGGCTTCAGTTCTTATTTGCTCTCGCCCAAACCATCCAACTAAGCATCCTGTGAGTCTGAAAAAAAATAAGAAAGAAATATGAGCTTCTCTAGCTCAGTAAGAATCATTGCATATGTACATCAAGCTTGTAAACAAAATTTATTTTTCTAAACCCAATACAATTTGTGAAGACTCATATGTATATAATAACTGAAATATTGTCATAAATATGCATTTAATAGTATGGATCATCACACATCATCAAGTAAAATTCTTTACTCATTATTGAGTTACATGTTATATATTTCATCTTTTCACATCTTCCATTGACAATCTTTTATCTCTTTTTGGCTTTGGACTAACCAGGATCATGCGACGATCTTTTATTCGGATCGATTTCTATGATCTTTCTCAGATCGAACTATTTATGATCTTTCTCGGATCAAAGTGATCATGATCTTTCTCGGATCAAATTATTCATGATCTTTCTCGGATCAAATTCTTCCACACATAAGCCTGTGGAGGCTGTCCCAGGCATAAGCTCCTGGCTGGCTATTCCACATGACAAAGTCAATCCAAACCATATTTTTCTTTCTCTTTATATTATATTTTTTTATAACGTATAATATTAATCAATTTAAATTTTGCAGTGTACTCAAAAATAAACATGTCATAACTATATAATCATGCCATCATATGCGATGATAAAAACATATTCACGCTTACAATCACATAAGTAAATATCAGCATTTCACATATGATAAATTCATCGATCTCAAATCCAACGATGCAAAACTAACAGTAAAATAGTATATACATGTGATGATGATCATGTATAATGATTCTTACCTCGATCAATGAGAAATCAAATTCATAACCTTATAGTCTGAAAATTAAAACCCTACTTGTTGTCCCCCTGATCGTTGGACTGTTCTCCTATCAAACAAATCAATTTAAGCAAATCAATTTTCTAAAAAAAATTATAAATTGAGGTTTATCGAAACTCTTACCTATGTCCCCCTTTTATTTATTTATTTATTTATTTATTTATTTATTTATTTATTTTATTTTATATATATTATATATTTATATATATATATATTAATTTTTATTTAGAGAAGAGAGAATAGGCTTCTTCTTCTCTTCCCCATGATCAAAAACAGGGGACCCAAGCTCTTCCGAGCGCCTCCCCCTCATCCGGCCAGGTAGGCCATCTTCGGCCACCCTCCCGGCAACCTCAACGACGGCGAGGCACCGTCCTGGTGGCAGCCCCACCCCTCCTTGCTGCTGGCGATGGAAGGAGAGAATAGCGTAAACAGGGGTGTCACTGTTTGAACCCGAACCGGCATCTTGCCAGCTTCCAAGCACACCGATGGCCGGAGAACCGATTCGAGAAGAAGGGAGAAGGAACATACCTTGTTTCGGCGGCCAAAAACAGCTCCGGCGGCCCTTCTCTTCCGATCAACGCTCACGATGCTTCCTTTGAGAAAATCCCACAAATCTCTTAAATTTCTTCGAATTTTTTTTGTTGAAAGATCCTAAGGGAGGAAGGGGGTCTTTATAGTGAAGGTTTCCTACCCTAGCCGGACTCTTCGAGTCCGATTTCACCGAAAACGGAAAAAAGAAGACTCCGATTAGGAGTCTTCCTTCTCCTGTAAATTTTTTTTTTTTTGTTGTTGGGCTGCCAAAGGTTTACAGGCCCAAGTAACTGGGCCGTTACAATCTCCCCTCCTTAAAATAATTTCGTCCTCGAAATTTACATACCTGAGTTTTCGAAGAGTTGTGGATACTTGATCTTCATTTCTGTCTCGAGTTCCCATGTAGCCTCTCTCTCGCTATGATTGCTTCATTGGATCTTCACATAAGGAATACTTTGATGCCGTAACACATGATCCTTCTTGTCAACAATCCATATTGGATATTCTTCATAAGTCAGATCCTTCTGAAGATGCAAGGATTCATAACTCACCACATGACTTGGATCTGGAATATACCTTCTCAACATTGATACATGAAACACATTATGTACATCAGATAAAGCCGTGGTAATGCTAACCGATATGCAACCTCTCCAACCCTGTCTAAAATTTCAAAAGGACCAATATACTTTGGACTCAACTTACCACGAACTCCAAATCTCATTACACCCTTAGTAGGAGAAACTCTTAGAAAAACATGATCGCCTGCTTGAAATTCCAGCTCCCTTCTTCTATTATCAGCGTAGCTCTTTTGCCTGCTCTGAGCTGTATGAAGTCGTTCCTGGATCATGTGTTCTTTTTCACTGTCTGTTGCACTATTTCTGGTCCCAACAGTTTTCTTTCTCCCACCTCATCCCAACAAATGGGTGATCTACACTTTCTTCCATATAATGCCTCGAAAGGAGCTATCTGAATGCTTGCTTGGTAACTACTATTATAAGCGAACTCAACCAATGATAAGTGATTATCCCATGCTCCACCTAAGTCCATAACACAAGCCCTTAACATATCCTCTAGGATCTGTATGGTTCGTTCTGATTGTCCGTCAGTTTGAGGATGAAAAGCTGTACTGAAATTTAACTTGGTACCAAGGGCTTTATGAAGACTCTTCCAAAACTGAGAAATAAATCTACTATCTCGATCTGACACAATAGTAACTGATACTCCATGCAGTCGTACTATCTGCTCTATATACAAGCCTGCCAATCTTTCTAAGGAAAGACCAATCCGAAAGGGTAAAAAATGCACTGATTTCGTCAATCGACCAACAATTACCCATACAGCATTATTATTCCGAAGTGTTTTAGGTAACCCAGTCACAAAATCCATAGTAATATGCTCCCATTTTCACTGAGGAATAAGAAGAGACTGTAATGGTCCTGCTGGTCTTTGATGTTCGCTTTTACTTGTTGACATACCAAACATTAGGCTACAAATTATGCAATATCCCTTTTCATACCAGACCACCAAAAATTTCTTTTCAAATCTTGATACATTTTTGTGCTTCTAGGATGCATGGTGTAAGCCAATAGTGAGCCTCCTCCAGGATCTCGTCCCTTAATTCTGAAATTTGGGAACACATAGTCTGTTATCAACCTCAATGACCCATCCTCATGTGTCCAAAATTTTGTCTGTATACCGGATTCCACTGCTTCTATGACCTTTTGTAACTCTGAATCCTCCTTTTGAGCTGCTTTAATCTTTTCAATCAAAGTAGGCTGTAGTACAAGATTTGCAAGTTGAACTTGAGAATCATGTAGTCGTATTTCAATTCCTGATTTCTCCAAATCTAGCAATATAGACTTTTGTGAGGTAATTAGAGCAGCCAATTCACCAAAAAATTTTCTACTTAGAGCATCGGCTACAATATTCGTCTTCCCGGGATGATAATTTATTGTCAAGTCATAGTCCTTCAATAGCTCCAACCACCTTCTTTGTCTCAAATTTAACTCTTTCTGAGTAAAGATATATTTTAAACTTTTATGATCTGTAAAAATCTCGCAATGCTCTCCATATAAATAATGCCTTCATATTTTTAAAGTAAAAATCACAGCTGCTAATTCTAAGTCATGAGTAGGATAATTTGCTCATATGACTTCAATTGTCGAGAGACATAAGCTATCACCTTTCTCTTTTGCATCAGAACACAACCGAGGCCTTTACGAGAAGCATCGCTATAGATAGTGAAACCTTCTATTCCAGATGGAATGGTTAAGATAGGAGCAGTCACTAATCATCTTTTTAACTCTTGAAAGCTTTGCTCGCATTCATCTGTCCATTCAAACTTTACTTGTTTCTGTGTTAGACGAGATAGAGGTATAGCAATACAAGAGAAACCTTCCACAAACCTTCGATAGTAGCCAGCCAACCCCAAAAAGCTACGTACCTCTGATACATTAGTAGGTCGGCTCCAGTCGACTACTGCCTCCACTTTCCTTGGGTCAACTGAAATACCATCCTTGGAGATGACATGCCCGAGGAAAGTAACACTGTTCATCCAAAATTCACATTTTTGTAGCTTTGCATACAGCTTCTTTTTCCTCAGAGTTTGTAATACAATCCTCAAATATTTTTCATGCTCGATTGAGCTTTTCGAGTAAATCAAAATATCATCAATAAATACAACTACAAATCGATCCAAGTATAATGCAAACACCCGATTCATAAGATCCATGAAGGCTGCCGGTGCATTGGTCAAACCAAAGGGCATGACTAAAAACTCATAATGCCCATATCTAGTCCGAAAGGATGTTTTTGATATATCTCCAGGCTGTATCTTCAACTGATGGTAGCCAGAACGAAGATCACTTTTTGAGAAGACCTGTGCCCCTTGTAACTGATCAAACAAATCATCGATTCGTGGTAAAAGATATTTGTTTCGCACTGTTACCTTGTTTAATTCTTGATAGTCTATGCAAAGCCGAAGACTACCATCTTTTTCTTCACAAAAAGTACCGGAGCTCCCCAAGGTGACACACTAGGTCAAATGAATCTTTGTCCAACAACTCTTGTAATTACTATTGTAATTCCTTCAATTCTACTGGAGCCATTCGATAAGGGGCTTTAGAAACTGAACTCGTACGAAGGATCAAGTCAATAGAAAACTCAATCTCTCGATCAGGAGGTAGTCCGGGCAGGTCATCTGGAAAAATATCAGAAAATTTTTTCACAATAGGAATATCCTATAACCTGAGCTTATTATCTTGAGTGTCTAATACAGTGGCTAGAAATCCTTCACATCCTTTCCTAAGAAATTTCTAGGCACGAATAGCTAAGATGAACTTTTAGTGAAGGAAGAGTTTAGTACTCTTAAAACTAAACTCTGACTGATCTGGAATTTGAAACATTATTGTCTTTTTGAAGCAATCAACTGTAGCATGATATGCTGCTAACCAATCTATTCCCAAGATTAGATCAAAGTCCTTCATCTCTAAGACTAATAAGTCTGCTTTCATCTTCCTATCTTCAATACTTAGTATATAATCCTTGCAAATTGAATTAACCAAGATCACCTCTCCACTTGGTGTGCAGACACAGAGATCATTTTCTAAAGGTGTACGAGACATCTCATTGGTCTTCTTAATAAAACTAGTTGCTATAAAAGAGTGGGTAGCTCCAGAATCAAATAGAGCATAGACATTGTTGGATGCTATTTTAATCATACCTGTCAGATATTCATTTATCATTCAGGGCTATATGTCCATATATATCTAAGCATATAATATATTTATGACATATATATAAAAGAACTTTAGGAGATCGATTCAGTACCTGTCACCACTGAGTTAGAAGCATTAGCATCCTGCTGTGTAAGCGCATAGACTCATCCTTGGGTCTTTGATTTTTGTTGTCCCGCATCTTGTCTTTGTACATCTTGGGGTGCCTGATTTGCGGGGGTATTCTGATAATTTTGAGGCATCTGCTGACTCTGTACTCCTCCTCCACTACGGCATACAATTGCTTTATGACCATCTCATCCATATTTGTAACATTGTCCTCCGGGCCACATACAATCTCGTCTAAAATGAGGTCCTCCACACCTATAACATATAAGGCTCCCTTGAGGTTGTACTTTACCTTCTGTGGCAGTCTGGCTTGGTTTTAGGGTCTTTGGTTTGAAGGCTCTGCTATTTTGACCTTGAGAATCAATTGCTCGACTCTTTTTCTTCATATTTTTCTCTCTTGCTACTTGAGCATCATTAAGTCATTTTTCTATTATTAAGCATTTGTTGACAACTTCCTTATAAGTGGGCAGCTCAAAAACAATCACTAGTTGTTGGATTCTCTCCTTTAATCCATTCTCAAATTTTTTGGCTCGAATATTTTCCTCAGCTATCAATGCAGGGGCATATCTCGATAATTCTTCAAATTTGACCGCATATTGAGCAACTGTCATGTGGCCCTGAACCAGTCGATCGAACTCTCAAAATTTCAGGAGTCGGATACTCTGGAGAAAATACTTCTCATAGAAGACCTTTCTAAATTCTTTCCATGTAAAAGGTATATCATTTGGTCCCATCTTTCCAATTTTCATCTCCCACCAATCAGCTGCCTCACCTTGTAACATAAAAGTGACAAAAGTGACCTTATCTTCAGCAGGACATCTTAAAGCATGGAAACCTTCTCTATTGCTTTTAGCCAGCTTTCAGCTTCCATAGGATCTGAAGTTCCTGAGAATGCCGGTGGTGCATATTTTTTGAAATCTAATAAATTGATTTGACGTTCATACTGATTTTCAGCTCCTTGTTGCTGCTGGAACTGTCGCTCCTGAAATTTTTGTTGTATGATCTGCTGTTGTTGTCCCTGTTGCACCTCCAA